>NC_069503.1:698388450-698759075 GCF_027579735.1 Bombina bombina
TCATTGTTGCAGGAATCTACCGCCCACCTAGCTCCCCTGTGCATTCCCTTTCTGACATAGCCCATCTCCTTAGTGAAACCATAGCTCAAAAAACTAAAAGTGAAATTTTGGTCTTTGGAGATTTTAATATTGATTGGCTGAATCCTAAAAATAATAGTTCTTGCTCGCTGTTTAAGACTTTGCAGCTAACACAATCTCCTCTCCAACTCGCATAAACATTAAAAGCCATAACCACACTCTGCTCGATTGGATTTTCTCTACTTCTTTTGACTGAATCCAGGAGGCAGGTGTTTTCCCTAAAATTTTCAGTGACCACTGCTTAGTGTACTGTGTGCGCAAAATAAAAGCTACTAAATCCTCTTCCAAGGTTAAAATCACCAGGTCCTTCAAAAAATTATTTCAGTCCGAACTCTGTCTGGAATTTGCATGCCCCGCTGCGTAAGGTGAGAGTAAAAGGAGTACATATGAATTGGATCACAGCTGACCTCATTCAAATGTACCAGTTCCGGGATTCATTGTGGTCAAAGTTCAAGCATACTGGCTGTATGAATGATCACTGTGTATATAGACAATGGTGAAATATATGCACTAAACAGACACAATTGGCCAAGGCCCAATATTTCTGTGAAAATCTGAATAACAACATATCAAACCCTAGAAAGTTTAGGAAAATCATAAATAACTTACACACTCTCCCAATCCACTCCCAACCCTTCACTGTCAAAGTGAACAACCAAACCCTGCAACTTCCCTTAGAAGTAGCAAATGCCTTTAACAATTATTTTGCCGGATGCTCCACCACTCTGATTGACAAACTATTAAATGACACACATCCTGAAACTACAAATGTGGATCAGGCCCCACTAAATATGCAGAGACCCAATATAGAGAAGTTCAATTTTAGACCTGTGCCCATCAATGTCATTAAGAAACACCTTAATAATCTAAAAATGAAAAAACAGTCTGGACCTGATCAAATCCCAGCAATGCTGTTGAAGCTCAGTGCGCCGGCAATTTTGAAACCTGTCACAACCCTAATTAACGAATCCTTGGTGTCTAGATACATACCCAAACTTTGGAAGACTGCAAGAGTAGTGCCTATCCATAAAAGTGGTGAGATAACCTTGGTTTCTAATTATCACCAAATATCATTGCTCCCAGTATTGTCAAAAATCTTAGAAAAGTGCGTCCATATGCAACTATGTGAGTATTACCAACAATCTAACTCTCTGACCTCTGATCAATCAGGTTTTTGCCCGAACTACTCCACTACAACTGCCCTCCTAAAAGTTTGCAACAACATCCAAACTGGCATGGAACAAGGAGACCTAACGAGCTATTCTCCTTGATTTTGCAAAGGCCTTTGACACAGTAGACCATGACATACTAGTGCTCAAACTAAAAAAACTCAGGTATTGATGATCGTCCGTTAACCTGGTTTCAATCATAGGTATCGGATCGATCACAATATGTCTCCATTTCTGACAGAGACTCCCAAGGTTCCATACTCAGCCCCCTATTATTCACATTATTTATAAATGATCTGCCAAATGTCTGCAAATCCTCAACTGTACACATGTACATAGACGACACAGTAATCTATGCAAGCTAATTTGATCTGCCACAGCTTGAGGCAGTGCTCCAAGACCAGTTCACAGGGGTAGAAAAGTGGATCTCAAAAAATAAACTCTTCCTAAACACTGACAAAACTGTCACAATGATCTTTGGAATGGGACCTAAATTACACAAACTACAAAATTCCCATCTACGCATCAAAACAAAATTAAATTGCACACTGACCGCAGTCCACTCTTTCAAATACTTGGGTATGTTTTTAGACCCCAATCTTTCTTTTGGCCTCCACATAGAAAAACTTGCATCTAAACTTTATGCCAAAACTAGGTGCCCTGTACAGAAACAAATCCTGCCTAAGCCCTACAGTAAAGGAAAAGATTGTAAAGCAAATGCTGATGCCAATCATTGATTATGGGGATGTAGTATATGCACCTGCACCGCAAACTAACCTAATAAACTTAATACATTGTATAACTCGTTCTGCCGCTTTGTGCTGCAATGTAACTACAGGACCCACCATTGTGACATGCTAAAAGAACTAAACTGGCTGTCGCTGGAATTAAGACGCACCCTCCATCTTTCTAGTCTTGTGTTTAAGAGCTTTTCTGGGAAGCTCCCACCCTACCTGAGCAGAATGCTCTCCCCGGCTGTTCCCACCTCCTATACCCTCCGATCCAATACCAGCACATTATTTAGGTTGCCTCAATACAAAAAGAAAGCAGCTTGATCCTCCTTTTCCTACAGAGCACCACAATTATGGAACGACCTCCTGCACACTTTCAAACCTTCCCCAAGCCTAAAATCCTTTCAGAGATCCCTCTCTACATATCTCAAAACAGAATGAACCTGTCATAGTTGATTATATAATTCCTACCTGTTCTATGTTAAATTTTGTATATATTGTGTATTAATATTGTTTTTGTATTTTATTGTACAATATTGTATCAATGTAATGTTTTGTGGACCCAGGACATACTTGAAAATGAGAGAAATGTATCCTTCCTCGTAAAATATTTTATAAATAAATAAATATATATTCCATTCTTTAGAAACATCATCGGCTTTCTAGGTTTGTTTTTCTGGTCTAGCATTTTCAGTTTGTTGCTCTTCCTTTTGGTTTCGGTTCAGCTCCCAGAATATTTTCCTAGGTTTTGGTACCTTTTTTGTCTGCTATCAGAAATCAAGTTATTGCATTTTTTTCCTTTTCTTGACAATATTTTGGTTCAAACTTAGTCTTTTTATTTAGCAAATTCTCTCACCAGCAAACTGTTGTTTTCTTCAGCATTATGGTTGGAAAAATCTTTTTTTCTATCTATATCTTCTGTTTCTTTCTTTTCCCTCAGTTGCTCTTTGCTTGGGGGTGTTAGGTTGTATGTTGGTGTCTTTGGATGCTATTTCCTTTGCTAATTTCTCTTGAAGCCTCTTCAGCTTTGTATACTTTCAAGTCGAGACAGTCTCTGCCTTGGTGGTTTTATCATCCTACTTGATCCCTGTATTCGTTAAGAATGCAAGTCCTTCAGGATGAGGGGCCATCTGGGGGTCTCAGAGAGTGCAAAGTTGTATATTTTTTTGTATGCTCGGGGACAAGGTTTGCTTTTTAATATTTTCGAACTCCGTGCAAATTTCAGAGTCCTTCAGAGTTTGCCTCTGTTGGAAAGGGAGTCTTCTCTCAGGTTTCATTTAGGCTTTGTTCAGCAGTACCATATGCCAATCTTCAAGGGGGAACTCTCGGTTCCCTGGCCATGAGGGAAGTATTGTGAATTCTTTCCAGGGCAGAAGTCAATTGTTATTTATTTTCTGCTGTTCATATCGCTGGAGTGATCAACCAGCAATCCGTTTTTCCCAGTTGTTCGTCTTAGCATCCAGGAGAGTGGCCTCTCCTGATTTTTCAGGTACTGAGATCTTTGGATCCTCAAACAGTGTTTGCGGTTGCTTAGGTAGTTCCTTAGTCATTTCGACCAACATGTTTTTCTTTCCTAAGACATGGTGAGTCCACAATGTCATCAATTACTGTTGGGAATATTACTCCTGACCAGCAGGAGGAGGCAAAGATCACCACAGCCAAGCTGTTAAGTGTCACTCCCCTACCCACAATCTCCAGTCATTCTCTTTTCCTCTGTAAAAGGAGGAGGTGAAGTTTTGGTGTCTGAAGAATATGGATTTACTTTGCTTCAAGCAAGATTTTTTTTATTTTAGAAAGCCAGAGTAGGTTTGCTCTGTTCTTTTTCCTTCCTTCAAGGATTGGGTCTAGCTGTAGTCCACATTAATCTCTTTAGTAGAGTAGTGGTGGCTGTAAAGCAGTTAGGAACTTGTGAAGTGGGCTTCACTGCGTTTTCCTAACATATGGCTACCCTAGTATAGAAAGCCAGAGTTCTGAAAGGAGTGGCGTCCTTCCATACCGTGTGAGCTGTCTTCCTACAGGACAGCTAGATATGCAGGTAAGTGCCTTTTGTCTTCTGGGGCTAGGAGGCTGCCACTGAAGGGGTTAACCTATAGATTTCCTGCATTATAATAGGGACTGATATCCTGGGTTCAGGGTTATTTTCAGGCAGAGGCATGGCACACTGTGTTTGTGACTTGGAGACTGGGGTTAATTTTTTTTTTTATGGCAAGGAAACGGTTAGCCCCATATCTTTGGCTCAGATTTTATTAAGGGCTTATTATGAGACAGGTTTCTGAGGAAGCTGGAGGCTTAATAGATTGTTATAGTTTATGTGAGGCACATTTACTTTTGCAGGCACTTGTTATCACATACAATGCAATTTTTAGCCGGCTACGAGTGAGTATTGATTTCAGGAAGCGGTTTCATTTTAGTTGCACTTCTCTTTCAGCCTGAAGCTCGTGTTTTCTAATATATGACGCAGTTTTACAGGTCGGTCACGTGACCACTCTTTAAAGTTTGTCAGAGCGGTTGCGGCTTTAACTCGAGTTCATTCGGCAGGAAACGGTCCTCTCTCTTTTTGATATTGAATGGATCAGGTAGGCACCTCAGTTGTGAGCTGAGGTGAAGAGGTGCAGATATTTATTGTTAATAAAAATGTCAATAATTCTATAATTTGTCATATACGTCTGCCCAATATTTATTATTGTTTGGGGACAAATCCTTCTCGCTTGAGGACGCGGTCTGGTTTTATTTTTCTCATTATGGAGCAGGATGCTGTTCCTATGGACAAATGTCCACTTTGCTCAGAGTTTATTATTGTGCCACCCTTTCCATTTTGTTTTTCATGCATAGACAAAATTTTAAAAAAATAAAGATAGACTCTGTTTCTGAGCCAACAGTCTCTCAGGTTGATGCTGTTCAGGCAATGCCACAGCTTTCTCCTCAGACGTCCCAAGCCTTAGTGGCGTAACATGCAGTGCCCTGTGATTCCTCTCAACCTCCTGGAGGAGTTTATTTGCAAGCAAAGATTGCTGCCCAGGTATCTTCTGCGGTATCTGTGGCATTAGCTGCCATTGCCATTCCCATGCTACATGGTAAACGCAAGAGTAAAATTAGAGATTTGGAAAGTAAGGTTTCTGCTCCAGCTTCTACTACCCTGGTTTCCCTTCCTCATAATTCTGAGGAGGAGGATACATTGGTAGCTTCTGAGGGTGAAATCTCAGATTCGGACAGTATAATTCCTTCTTCTGATGCTGAAGTTGTATCCTTCAGATTTAAGCTTGAACACGTTTGTGTACTGATAAAGGAGGTTTTGGCTACTTTGGACAACTCTGACCCACCTGTCATTGTCAACCCAAAGAAATCAAGTAAACTTAATAAATACTTTGATATTCCTATCTCTGTGGAGGGGTTTCCTGTTCCAGACCGTGCTACGGAGATTATAGCACAGGAATGGGAGAAGCCACGGATACTTTTTACACCGTCTCCTGTCTTTAAAAAGATGTTTCCGGTCACTGACTCCATTAAAGAGTCATGGCAAATTGTGGCTAAAGTAGAAGGAGCCATTTCTACTCTGGCTAAGAGAACTACTATTCCTATTGAGGACAGCTGCTCCTTTAAGAATCCAATTGGCAAAAAGCTGGAGGCTTATTTGAAGAAGATGTATGTTCATCAGGGTCTTCAATGGCAACCTGCAGTTTGTATTGCCACTGTGTCTAGTGCAGCATCTTATTGGTACAATGCTTTGTCTAATTCTCACAAGTGGAAACTCCTTTAGAGGAGATCCAAGATAGGATTAAGGCTCTCAAGTTAGCCAACTCCTTTATTTCTGATGCTGCCATGCAAATTATTAAGCTAGAAGCCAAGATATCTGGCTTCTCTGTGCTAGCTGGCAGGGTGTTCTGGTTGAAATCCTGAATAAGTGGATGTTACTTCTAAGTCCAAGATTCTATCACTTCCTTATAAGGGTAAGAACTTGTTTGGACCTGGTCTGGCAGAAATAATCTCTGACATTACTGGAGGGAAAGGGTCTTTTCTGCCGCAAGACAAGAAGAATAGACCTAAAGGATGTCAAAGTAATATTTGTTCCTTTTGTAACTTCAAAGTAAAGCCTTCCTCTTCCAAGCAGGAACAGTCCAAGTCTTATTGGAAGTCCAATCAGTCTTGGAGCAAGGGGAAGCACTCAAAGAAACCTGCAGCTGAGTCTAAATCAGCATGAAGGGTTTGCCCCCGGTATGGGACCGGATCAAGTGGGGTCAGACTTTCTTTGTTTTATCAAGCATGGGTATGAGATGTCCTAGATGCTTGGGCTGTCTCAGGATTACAAGAAATAATTCAAAACTTTTCCTCCCAGGGGCAGATTCCACCTCTCAAGATTATCTGCAGACCAGTTAAAAGAGAGGCATTCTTAAATTGCATTTGGGACCTTTTTTCCCTGGGGGTGATAGTTCCAGTCCCTGTAAAAGAACAGGACCTGGGATTTTATTCAAATCTGTTCCCAAAAAAGAGGGAACTTTCTGCCCTATTCTAGACCTAAAGTGTCTAAACAAGTTTCTCAGGGTACCATCCTTCAAAATGGAAACCATTCAGTCCATTCTTCCCTTGGTTCAGGAGGGTCAATTCATGACGACCTGAAGGATGCATATCTTCATGTTCCTATCCACAGGGATCATCACAAGTTCCTGAGATTCACCTTTCTAGACAGACACTTTCAGTTTGTCGCACTTCCGTTTGGTCTTGCCACAGCTCCCAGAATTTTCTCAAAGGTTCTGGGGCTCTCTTGGCAGTTATCAGGTCTTGGGGAGTGGCGCCCTACCTGGATGACATATTGGTTCAGGCACCATATTTTCAACAAGAAAACTCCCATACAGAGATCTTGTTGTCTTTTCTACGTTCCCACAGATGGAAAGTGAATCTGGAAAAGAGTTCCCTTGTTCCATCTACAAGGGTGGTTTTCTTAGGGACCATAATAGATTCCCTATCAGTGAAGATCTTTCTGACGGAGGTCAGAAAATCCAAGATTTTTTCCTCTTGCCTCTCTCTGCAGTCTACTGTTCGGCTATCGGCGGCTGGATCTGATGGCGTCTCGGCAGAACGCCAAGCTTCCAAGGTACGTTTCAAGGTCGAAAGATCCACAAGTCACCCTGATAGATGCTCTGGCGGTCCCTTGGGATTTCAGTCTGGCATATCAATTTCCTATTTTTGCTCTCCTTCCATGAGTCATTGCTCGTATCAAACAGGAGAGCATCAGTAATTCTAATAGCTCCAGCATGGCCTTTCAGGATCTGGTATGCAGACCTAGTGAAGATGTCATCTCTTCCACCTTGGAGGTTGCCTCTGAGGAAGGACCTTCTAACTCAGGGTCCTTTCCTTCATCCAAATCTCGTTTCTCTGACGCTGACTGTTTAGAGATTAAACACTTAGTTCTGTGTAAGCGTTGGTTTTCTGAGTCGGTCATTGAGACCATGATTCAGGCTTGTAAGCCTTTTACTAGAAAGATTTACCATAAGGTATGGTGTAAATACTTTTATTGGTGTGAATCCAAAAGCTACTCTTGGAGTAAGGTCAGGATTCCTAGGATTTTGTCTTATGTCAGCCAGTTCTCTGAAGGGTCAGATTTCTGCATTATCTGTTTTGTTGCACAAGCGTCTGGTAGATGATGTTGATTCGCTCTAATGTGTCAGACGGCTGTGACATACAGGGTCAAAGTTTCCTCAATGATGACACATAGGGGCGGATCGAACATCGCCATGTGTTCGCCCGCAGACGCGAACGCGAACAAGCTATGTTCGCTGGGAACCGTTCGCGGGCGAACAGTTCGGGACATCACTACAACTGATTAGCGAGTGTGTGTTTTTAAAGAGCTGATATCCACATAGTGATCCTCTTCCCCAAGCGCCTTGAGCTCACTAGGGAGACACATGCTGTTCGTATTCTCTTTTTTAAGCCTATGTATTAGATTGTGTTTCTTTTGCCTGATTTTTTGTCTGCTTTTTTGTGTTCTTCTTTAGCTTATTTTTTAAGGTAAGGCAGTTTCTTAGGACTAAATTTGATTTCTTTCCTTTTGACTGTATCCAGCAGGAATTTGTTGTTAGGCATCAAGGTATTATATTGACGCTACTAACATTTTCAGACAAACCTATTTATTTGTGTTTTTATCTGGTTACAGGAAAGGGCAATAAGCTTCTGCCATTTCTTAGTCTTCTTGGATGAAACTTGAGGCTTGAGTTGTCCAAATTTGCAAAGTATCTATTATTTATTATATACTACTATTTTAGTGTTTTTGCTTCTTCTGAGGTGGCCTTTGGTAGGAAAGTCCTTTAGATAGTTGTCTCAGGATAATTATTTGCCTGTTGGTTATTTTTTCCTTGCATGTCTTGTTCCCTTTTTTTGGTTTTATTAGGGTTCTGGATTTAGTTTTTTAGTGAAATCCAATATTTATGTTTTGTGACTCGTGGGACTCCACTGCTTGGGTTTAAGTTCCCAGGAGTAATGAATTATGGACTCCCACCACCTGGATGAAAGAAAACAATTTATGCTTACCTGATAAATGAATTTCTTTTCATGGTGGTGAGAGTCGACGAGATCCCACCCTGTGTTTTTCTGATTTTGTGGGGGTTTTTTTTTACGCACATCTTCCCTGCTCCTATTTTTTTTCTCTTGATTCTTTTCTCTTTGGCTGGCTATATGTCAGACTGAGTTGCCAGTAAAATGGGAGGGATTTAATAGAGTTTGGGAATCTTTGCCTCTTCCTTGTGGTAGGGAAGAGTAATCCCCAGGAGTAATGGATCGTGGACTACACCACCATGAAATAAATTAATTAATCAGGTAAGCATAAATCATGTTTTTTTCAGTAATCTTTACTGAGTTAGTAAAATTATTGAATTTGATACACAGCACCTCTAGCCACAGAACATAAGTAAATATAGAATTCGTAGGTGGTAAAATACACTAAAAGTGGTGCCATTGGGAACTATAGAAATATTTATTTTTTATTTTGCAATCAAATGAGTTTCAAGATCATCTCTGCTGTGCACCAAAAACAGTGACTTTTAATTCATGGATTTTGCTATTATTTTTCACTGAATAATTATAGCTTTTTGTTAGGCAGTGTTTCCCAAACTAGTGCTCCAAGAACATATTACAGTCTAGATTTTAGGAAAACAAAATTTGGTGCAAGGGAGGAAAGAATAATTCTGTCACTATATAAATCCCTAGTAAGATCTCACCTTGAGTATCGAGTGCAGTTCTGAGGACCAATCTAAAAATCAAAAACAACATTGCAGACTTAGAAAATGTTCAGAGAAGGGCCACAAAGCTAATAAGGGGAATGGAGAATTTAAGCTATGAGGAGAGGTTAGCCAAAATGAGTCTGTTTTATCTAGTAAAAAGGAGCTTGAGAGGTGACACAATTACTTTATATAAATAAATTTAAGGCCAATATACAGAGATGGTAGAAGCTCTGTTTATTCCAAGAAAATTGTTTATGACAAGAGGTCACAATTAGTGATGTTGCAAACCTAAAAAAATTGGGTTCGCGAACGGCGAACACGAACTTCCACAAAAGTTTGCGAACGGGCGAACTGCCATAGACTTCAATAGGCAGGTGAATTTTAAAACCCACAGGGACTCTTTCTGGCCACAATAGTGATGGAAAAGTTGTTTCAAGGGCCTTAACACCTGGACTGTGGCATGCCGGAGGGGGATCCATGGCAAAACTCCCATGGAAAATTATATAGTTGATGCAGAGTCTGGTTTTAATCCATAAAGGGCATAAATCCACTAACATTTCTAAATTGTTTGGAATAACGTGCTTTAAAACATCAGGTATGATGTATCAATCAGGTAGTGTAAGGGTTACGCCCGCTTCACAGTGCGCAGGGTAGGTGATATACCTGCCCTGACCATGCTTTGCAGACCAGGTATCAGTGGTCAGATGGACCCTTGCCCCAACACTGTGTGCCAGACATGCCATTATAGCAGACATATATGGCTTTGTCGTTGCTTTTTGGTAATTAGAAGGCTGCTAAATGCAGTGAAGGGGTTAATTAGGGAGCATGTAGGGAGCTTGTAGAGTTAATTTTAGCTTAAGTGTAGTGTAGTAGACAACCCAAAGTATTGATCTAGGCCCATTTTGGTATATTTCATGCCACCATTTCACCGCCAAATGCGATCAAATAAAAAAAAATTGTTCACTTTTTCACAAACTTTAGGTTTTTCACAGAAATTATTTACAAACAACTTATGCAATTATGGCATAAATGGTTGTAAATGCTTCTCTGGGATCCCCTTTGTTCAGAAATAGCAGACTTATATGGCTTTGGCATTGCTTTTTGGTAATTAGAAGGATGCTAAATGCCACTGCGCACCACACGTGTTTTATGCCCAGCAGTGAAGGGGTTAATTAGGGAGCAAGTTGGGAGCTTGTAGAGTTAATTTTAGCTTAAGTGTAGTGTAGTAGACAACCCAAAGTATTGATCTAGGCCCATTTTGGTATATTTCATGCCACCATTTCACCGCCAAATGCGATCAAATAAAAAAAAAAACTTAAATGTTTAAGCAATTTTAGGTTTCACACTGAAATTATTTACAAACAGCTTGTGCAATTATGGCACAAATGGTTGTAAATGCTTCTCTGAGATCACCTTTGTTCAGAAATAGCAGACATATATGACTTTGGCGTTGCGTTCTGGTAATTAGAAGGCCGCTAAATGCTGCTGCGCATCACACGTGTATTATGGCTAGCAGTGAAGGGGTTAATTAGGTAGTTTGTAGGGAGCTTGCAGGGTTAATTTTAGCTTTAGTGTAGAGATCAGCCTCCCACCTGACACATCAGACCCCCTGATCCCTCCCAAACAGCTCCCTCCCCTCCCCCACCCCACAATTGTCCCCACCATCTTAAGTACTGGCAGAAAGTCTGCCAGTACTAAAATGAAAGGTTTTTTTAATTATTTTTTAGCATATTTACATATGCTGTGGTGTAGCATCCCCCCTTAGCCCCCAACCTCCCTGATCCCCCCCCCCCCAAAACAGCTCTCTAACCCTCCCCATCTGCCTTACTGGCGGCCATCTTGGGTACTGGCAGCTGTCTGCTATTATTTCACAGTCAAAAAAGTGTTGTTTTTTTTAAATGTACACTACTGTTACACCAGATATGAGTGGTGGCACTGGGCAAGTGGGCACAGTATACGCTTTGAGCCTGACACACACGCTGGCAGGCAGGCAACTGCAATTAGATTACACAGGGAAAAAAGCAGACTGATGTTCTAGCCCTAAAAAGGGCTTTTTGGGGTGCTGTCCTTACAGCAGAGATCAGATGAGTCCTTCAGGACTGTAGTGGACACTGAATACACTAGCCTAGCTATCGATTTCCCTATTAAATCAGCAGCAGCTACACTGTCCCTCCTCTCACTAAGAATTCAGCTTCCAAATGAATCTAAAATGGATGCTGTCCAGGAGGTGGGAGGGTCTGGGAGGGAGGGTCTGCTGCTGATTGGCTGTAATGTGTATTCTGACTGTGAGGTACAGGGTCAAAGTTTACTCAATGATGACGAATAGGGGGCGGATCGAACATCGCATATAACATGCGAGGTTCGCCGGGAACGATTCGCCGGCGAACTATTCGCGACATCACTAGTCACAATTTAAGGCCGTAGGAAAGAAAATTTAGTCTCCTGCAACATAAACATTTTTTCACTGTAAGAGCAATCAAATTGTGAAACTCATTGCCTTAAAAGGAAGTAAATGCCAATACCTTAGATACATTTAAAAATGGTTTAGATACATTTCTGGCTAGAAACAGAATTCATGAATAGGATTGCTTGTGTTAAATGGGTCACCTTTTTAAATGGGATTCATTTAAGCTCAACTGGAGCTTTTTTTGGAAGTATATTAACTTGATGGACTTCTTTTTTTTCCAACTTCATCTACTATGAATACAGATGCTATCATTTTTATCATATTTGTATATACCATTATCACATTAGTAATCAAGAACAGTGGCATTTACTCATAAGTGCAAAATCACCAAATATGCCACAAGCAGGCATTATAATATATTTTCAGTAAATACAATGTTATGGCAGCGTAGTATTTTTTTTTTTTTTATCAAGTTAGACAAATAAAGGGCTGTAATTCTGTTCTGGCAGCAAAATATGTATCCTTGCAAGATTAGCATAATTGTTTACTTAATCAACTAAATATGTTTGTGTGCATTAACATCATAAGACATAAGCACACATGGAAAATCCCGGTGTTTCTGGACAACATATTCATGGTGACCCCAAGGTATCCTTGCACTGGCGATATTTGATTATCATGTACCATAAACAAGCTTGCCTGTCAATCAAAAGTGTGCAAGGAATGTATGTACCTAAAAAGAGAACAGTGTCAATTATACACGTGAATTATCCTTTTAAAGAAGAAATTAGGTGTATTAATATGATGAAAAAGGTTTTAAAGACCAGTTGGGATAGAGTTCATCCAATTACTCTCTCGCTCTCTCTTTGATATTAGACCTAATTTTTCAAGAAAATCTATTCAAAGATTCTATTCCTCTAGCAAGTCTTCCCCTTTCCTGTACACTTGTAAGAGTAGCTATCTCTTCTTCATATGTGTCCCCCACATTACATATGTGTTTCAAAATCTGGATATATACAATGAATCATAAGAGGTGTAATACTTCAACCCACTTCTTTTGAATATTTACTGGATAACCTGTATATATTTTATTTGCCTATTTTGTTGTCTCTGTGGTGATGCCTTAAAAACATTACAACTGACTACTACAAATACTGCTTTCTCTGTACAGGGTTATAGAGCTGTGGGACTTTAAACTTTAACTGCTCATAATGACTGAATACATTAATGAATATATACTCATTACATTCCCTTTAAAGGTGTTAATCCTTGTAGCTTAAACTAGAATATATTGTTTACGGTATCACAGTTAACTAAAGATGTATATTTTTTCCCTTAGAATAATATCTGATTCTGGTTACTTTAATTTGTCAGTATCTCCTCCAAGAAGTCTATGGGGCCAATTTATGAAAGTGCGAGCGGACATGGTACGATGTAGCGTATCATGTCTGCCGCACATCGATAAATGCCGCCAGCATACGCAGGAATGTAAGCTTACGAGCTGGCTCATCTTTCATTCAGCGCCTGGGTAGTGCTTGCTGATTGGTGGCTTTTTCAAATAAAGATACCAAGAATAAAAAAAGAAAAATTGATAATAGGAGTAAATTAGAAAGTTGCTTAAAACTTCATGTTCTATCTGAATCATAAAAGAAACAAAATGGGTTTCATATCCCTTTAATCCTAGTCAGTCTCTTACTTTAGTACCCAGGTTGAGACTTTTTAAGGGTCTATGGCTGAAGTTTTTCAGATCCCTGGGTAATCAACCAGGGTATTTGATTGGTCTGTTTTGATTTCCTAACAAAGATCAGTTCAGTAGGTGTCTCAGTGATTTTCTATGGATGATATCCTTGATAAAAGCATCATTAAAGGAGCTGGCCTGTTGTTACACATCTATTGTGAATTTCTGTGACTTCTGTGCTATTGTTGGCAAATTAGGCTGAATATGAGCTTGTTTGTTCCATCAAACAAAAATAAGTAATGCTATATGCAATGGCCTTGTCAAATCAATGTTTTATGGAGATTGATGAAGGTTTTAAAGAATTAAATCACACACACTCATATACAGATGTGGCCAAAATTATTGGGACCCTTGCATTTTAAGAGAAAACCAGTAAAAAGCCAGACAAAATTGCATGTTGACAAGCCACAGTCCTGGGAGAATGTCCTTTAAACAGACAAAACAAAAGTAGAGCTTTTTGGCAAATCACAACAACTCCATGTTTATAGATGGAAAAAAAGAAGCCTTTAAGGAAACGAACACCATCCATACCGTGAAACATGGAGGAGGCTCAGTGATGTTTTGGGGTTGCTTTGCTGCGTCTGGCACTGGTTGCCTATAATCTGTGCAGGGCACGATTAAATCAGAAGACTATCCAGGCCTTCTGGAGCAAAACATACTGCCCAGTGTCAGAAAACTGTATCTCAGTCTCAGGTTATCTCCAGCAGCATAATGCGCCCAACATACCTCAAAAAGCACCCTGAGAATGGATGAGAAGAAAACAATGGACTTTTCTGAAGTTGCCCTCATTGAGTCCAGATCTAAATTCCATTGAATATCTGTTGAAAGATCTGAAATGTGCAGTTCAAAAAAAGCAGTCATTAAACCTGAGAGAACTGGAGCTGTTTACTCAAGAAGAGTGGGTCAAAATCCGAGTAGAAAATTGTACAAATCTTATTAAAAGAAACACTTGATTACAGTTATTGTCTCCAAAGGCTGTGCTACGAAATAATAGGTTAAGAGTAACAATATATCAAAAGTGAAGTTTCTGTTCTATTCATTTGAAAGAAAAAATGTTGGATACCAAATACTTTTTACTTAGTTCAGAGAAAATTTAGAATTTTCCTAAAACGGTAGAAGGGAATAGTTTTGGCCACATCTATCTATCTATCTATCTATCTATCTATCTATCTACACACACACACACATATATATATATATATATATATATATATATATATATATATATATATATATATATATATATATATATATATATATTTATATACTATTTCCCACTAGTGCATTGCTGCTTTTTCAATAAAAGATACCAAGAGAATGAAGCAAAATTGATAACAGAAGTAAATTGAAGAGATGTTTAAATATGTATAATCTATCTAAATCATGAAAGAAAATGTTTGGGTTTCATTTTTAAGTCGTCCGCTTCAATTTCTAAATCATCCGGGACTAGTGGACCACTGGAAATTTCAAGCTCTGCATATATATATATATATATATATATATATATATATATATATATATATATATATATATATATATATATATAAAAATGTGTGTGTGTATATATATATATTTTTTTTATTTATTTAACATTTCTATATGTTTGCTTAAAGGGACACTGAACCCAATTTTTTTTTCTTTCATGATTCAGATAGAGCATTACATTTTAAGCAACTTTCTAATTTACTCCTATTATCAATTATTCTTCATTCTCTTGCTATCTTTATTTTAAAAGCAGGTATGTAAATCTTAGTAGCCAGCCCATTTTAGGTTCAGCACCATGGATAGCGCTTGCTTATTGGAGGTTGGCATTTACCCACCAATAAGCAAGCATAACCCAGGTTCTCAACCAAAAATGGGCCAGCTCCTATGCATCAGATTCCTGCTTTTTAAATAAAGATAGCAAGAAACAAAGAAAATTGATAATAGGAGTAAATTAGAAAGTTGCTTAAAATTGCATGCTCTATCGGAATCATTAAAGAAAAAATGTGGGTTTAGTGTCCCTTTAAGGCACCCTTGTATATCTCCTTTTCTGACTTGCTGACTGGTGTGTCAAAATAATTGTGTATATCTCTGCAGAACTGGAGGAGCATCTCTCCAGGGATTCAGCACAAAAGTCAGTGATTTATTGATTTACCAACAATTTGGTCCTAAACAAAATAGATATTTCTCTACGTGAAAGGTGAAAATGGTTTGTTGGGCCAAATGTTGAAAGGTCAATAAATTACTGACATTTGCACTGAATCCTTTGAGTGCATCTCTATCTTTCTACACAAAGTTTATAAAATAAGTATTTACTTTGTATGATGACAATGTATTTTCCTTTGCTAGTTTAATTAACTCATTCTTAAATTAATCTTAAATGTGGTTTTCATTTGTGTATTGTTTCTTCTGGTATTCAATTTCTAAAATTGGCTAAAAATGTGTAAATGGTGATTGTCCTATATACTTATTCAAAATCAACAAATTAATAAATTATATTGCAAAATAATAAAAGCTTACAGATTGAGTTAAATATAAAATGTAAAAGAGTTTATGTTGCATTTTCTCTGCATATGTCACACAGCTTCATAAGATATATATAAGGGATTTTCAAACCTATCCGCAGGCCTCTCTAACAGGCCAGATTTTCAGGATATCTGAACTGGAGCACAGATGAAATAATCAGCTGATCAGTAAATATTGTTATCAACCTGCTCTCACCCAAGGTAATCCTGAAAATCTGGATTGTTAGGGAGGCCTAAGGACATGTTTGAAAACCCCTTATCTAAATAAATAAGCATGAAATATCAACTACTGTGTAAAATTATATCCAGCATTACAGAACTTTGCTAGGCAATACAAATAAATGATAATATATATATATATATATATATTTATTTTTTTTCATAAAGGTGCAGTCCACAAGCCATTACTCCTGGAAACTCCACTCCTGGCCACTGGGAGGAGGCAAAGATTCCCAAAACTCCAAAAGCCCTTAAAAACCCTCCCACCTAACTGGTAAACAAGTCTTATCTTTGCCTCCGCAGGAGAAAGGGAAAGAATGTAGGTGCTCCAGATATTCTTCATTGAGAGGTGTTTTCAGACCTATTTGAGGCCCATATTCCCCTCAGAGAGCTACTGTTATTATGGGGTGAAGCTTATTGAGTATGGGATACTGGGCTGGCACAATAACACCTAGTGGGAATTAGTCACAAGCCTGCCAGAGGTGTCACGGGGACCGGTCCCTATCCTCATCCTGTTGGATCATCGTTATATTCCACATACAAAGATCCTCTGCTGTCATGTGTACAGCACTGGATTGGCTATCTACTAGAAGCAGTATTTTTTCTGCAGATGGTAATTTCAATAGTGTTGGTGCTTTTTTGGTAAGTATGAAGTTTTTTAATATGGGCACTCATTTTAGCTTATTAGTAATTAGTAGGTACATTCAGTGTTGTACATCATAGCCAGGGGACAATTGTGACAGGTGTATATATATATATATATATATATATATATATATATATATATATATATATATATATATATATATATACACAGTATATATACACAGTATATATACAGTACCCTCCACTAATATTGGTACACTTGATAAATATGAGCAAAGAAGTCTGGGAAAAATTATCTTTATTGTTTAAACTTTTGATCTTTTTAAAAAAGAAAATACATAAAAATACTATGCTCTCATGTACAGAATATCAAACAATTGCAAACACAACACAGGTTTATATATATATATATATATATATATAATCTTTGTTAAATATTTGCGTGTCACAATTATTGGCACACTTTTAGCCAATACTTTGTGCTACTTCCCTTTACCAAAATAAAAGCTCTGAGTCTCCTCCTATAATGCCTGATGAGGTTGGAGAATACATGGCAAGGGATCTGACACCATTACTGCATACAGAATCTCTCCAGATCCTTAAAATGTTGAGGTTTATGCTAACTCCAACAGAACGCCTTCACCATACTCTCCCTGGAATGCCCAGCTAAATCCCTAATACGACTACACCTTTGTCATGTGTTAGGTAAACTCCCCTTGGACACTCAGCTAACTCCCACAGACTGCCTACACCTACATCATGTCTGCAATGTACCTGACTAATAAAATAAATACAAATAAAACTCCCTAATATAACTATAGGAGCTATGTTGCTACATTTATATACAATGTTAAAATTATAAGCATTGTCATGTATTATGCATATTATTTTTAAGTGCAGGTGGCCCTCGTTTAACAACGGTTCAATTTACACAATTTCAGAATAACAACCTTTTTTTCCAGTCATGTGACTGCTATTGAAAAGCATTGAGAAGCAGTGCATTTATTAAAATAGCCAGTAGGTGGACTGTTCGCTTGTGTTGAAGCAAAGCCAAGCAAGCTGAAATTAATCAGTTTAACCAGACCTGAGCTATCGAGCAGATTTTAAAGGAACAAGATCTTCCTGTCTATAAATCAGTCCAGATTGAAATGCATAGAAATAACTGTTTGCAGAAAAATGCAAGTGAAGTCTGTGTTGTGTGATTATTGTGTTAGGTTTATATCTACTCTTAGCTTCTTACATTTAAGGCAGGATATTCCTAATGCTGACTATCTTGCCTTTACGGCCGGGGTAATGTATGCTTTATTAATAAGTTTTGTATGTGTTTCTCTCCAGGAGGTGGAGATTGTTGCTAAATCTAATGATTTAAAACTTTCCTTAATTCTTTCCGGGTATGTTTGCCAGTTATTACCTAAAATGTATAAGTTTCTTGTACCCAGTGACGATATAACTATCTTATAAAATAGGGAAATTGCATATTTCCCTGAACTAAATAGTTTAAGGAGCGGTTCTAGAACATCCAGATTTCCTTTTAGTATGTTGTTAGTTAGTAATTGTTGCAGGTAGTGACGCGCCTGGAGATATGCATAGAATTCCTTATTTATTAATCCAAATTCCCGTTTTAATGTTTCAAAACTTTTACAGCTTCTTGTAGTTTGATCTAACAACTGGTATACATTTTTGATCCCTTTCAATGACCATTCATTAAAAATTTTAGAATTCAATGCTGGTAGAAAAAAGGGGTTACCTACCAAGGGTAAATATTTTGAATATGAGGACTCAGAGTCCAAAAGCTTAGTTATTTTATTCCATGCTACTATTACATTATGTATTATTTTCAATTGTTTTATTTTTATGGGGGATTTATCAGCCTGAGAGTGAAGTAAAGCTATGGGGGCGTAAGGGAAACATAATATTTCCTCTAATTCTATTGGAGAATAATAAAAGTCTTTATTTCAAAGCTTTAAAGATAATGTATTAGGTGTTACTTATGACAATTTTGAGAGGGGCCTGGAACCTATCTCCCTCACTTCCCATTGACTTACATTATAAACTGGGTTTCAATTTACACCGGTTTCGATTTACAACCATTCCTTCTGGAACCTAACCCCAGCGTAAACTGAGGGCTACCTGTATTGTATTAAATATTAAAATGTAGATATTTTATTATTTTAAACATAAATATATAATTTAAATTATATATTTATGTTTAAAATAATAAAGTGAACAAGCAAAAATAACTACATTTTAAATTATATACAAAACTTACATGCATTATACATGACAATGCATATCATTTTAATATTGTATATTAATGCAACGCTACACTTAACTATCAACCCCTTACACGCACTCACTCCCAGCACAACCTACACTATAAACCGCTAATCTGCCATAACCTAAAGATCTATCCACCTCCTATTAACCCCTAAACCACCACAACCCCCTATCGCAATAAGCCCACTAACCTATTAACCACTAAACCGCCACAACCCCCCATCGCAATAAGCCCCCTAACCTATTAACTCCTAATGCTCCACAACCCCCCAATGCAAACTAGCCCTACACTACTAAACTACGTAAATGCTAACCCTCTAAGTTACAAAAAATAACAGATACCAAAATTACTGAAAATTAAAAAAGCACATTACCAAAAAAAACAAAAAAAAAACAACAACATACAGTTATGCCTATACTAAACTAAAGTCCCCTTTAAAAAATAAAACACCCCAAAATAAAAAACCCTATACTAAAATTAAAAGCTACTATAGCAATAGCCCTTAGAATGGCTTTTTGTAGGGCATTGTCCTAAATTGATTTAGGTCTTTATCTAAAAAAATACAACCCCATTCTACAATAAAAATAATCCCCCACAAAAAAAGCTTTTTCTATAGGTTGATTGGACTAAGAATTAAAATCAAAATCAGCCAATAGAAATGCAAGGGCACCCAGGCTGTATAAAGAGGAACCTCGCATTCAAGCTTCATTGTACGGCGACTGCATGAAGAGGAGGTCTGCAACATAAGAAGAAAAGAAGCATTGGTTGAAAGAGTGCAGAAGATGGAAGAGGACCGCTGGCATAAATATGAAGAAGACCACCCGAAGGAACACCTGAAGAGGACCATCCCAGAGGACCACCGCCATGAAGAAACCACTGCAGCTGATCACATAGGAGCCGGAGTCAAGTTGAGTGAGTAGTAACTTTGGGGTTTAGAGTTAGGATCTTTTTGTGGTAGGTTTTTTAGAATATAGGGTTTTTTGTTGTTTTTTGTAGCCCAAAAGAGGTGAAATAACTTTAGGGCAATGCCTACAAAATACCCTTCCGAGGGCAATCTTTTTTTAGGATAGGAATTTTTTTTTAGGTTAGGGTCTATTTTTTGGTTAGGTTTTTTTAGAATAGAGTTTTTTTTTGTTTGTTTTTTATAGGGCAGTGCCCTAAGCTTTTTTAGGATTGAGTTTGTTTATACTTAGTTTTTGTTTTTTAAATTTAGGATTTATTTTTAGTAAAGGTTTTTTTTTTATTGGGCACAAGAGCTATGTTCACTTTAGGGCACTGCCCTTCCAAATGCCCTTCTAAGGGCATTGCCCAACAAAATGACCTTTTCAGAGTAATTTTGTTTTTAGGATATGTGTTTTTTTATTTAGTTTTTTTATGCTAGGTTTATTTTTTAAGAATAGGGTTTTTGTAATAGGCAAAAGAGCTGAAGTAACTTTAGGGCAATGCCCAACCAAATGCCCTTTTCAGTGCAAATCTTTATAGTAGGTATTTTAGGGGGGTTGGGGTACTTTTATTGTAGAATGGGGTCGTTTTTTTTGTTTGTTTTTTAGAAAAATAGCTAATTCACTTCAGGGCAATGCCCTACAAAAAGCTCTTCTAAGGGCTATGCTATAGTAACTTTTAATTTTAGTATAGGGCTTTTATTTTGGGGTGCTTTTTTTTTTAAAGGGGACTTTAGTTTTAGGATAGGCATAACTGTTTTTTTTCTGTAATGTGTTTTTTTTATTTCTTTCATGTAATTGGCAAGAGTCCATGAGCTAGTGACATATGGGATATACAATCCTACCAGGAGGGGCAAAGTTTCCCAAACCTCAAAATGCCTATAAATACACCCCTCACCACACCCACAATTCAGTTTTACAAACTTTGCCTCCTATGGAGGTGGTGAAGTAAGTTTGTGCTAAGATTTCTACGTTGATATGCGCTTCTCAGCATTGTTGAAGCCCGATTCCTCTCAGAGTACAGCGAATGTCAGAGGAACGTGAAGGGAGTATCACCTATTGAATACGATGATTTCTCTAACGGGGGTCTTTTTCATGGGTTCTCTGTTATTGGTCGTAGAGATTAATCTCCTACCTCCCTTTTCAGATTGACGATATACTCTCAATTTACGATTACCTCTACTAATAACTTTTTTAGTACTGGTTTGGCTATCTGCTATATGTGGATGGGTGTCTTTTGGTAAGTATGTTTTTTATTTCTTAAGACACCTCAGCTATGGTTTGGCACTTAGTGCATTTGTAGTTCTAAATATATGTATTGTACTTATATTTGCCATGAGTCAGGTTCATGTATTTCCTTCAGCAGACTGTCAGTTTCATATTTGGGGAATTTCAAAGTTTTAAGAAATGTATTTCTTACCTGGGGTTTAGTCTTTTTTTTTTTCAATTGATTACTTTCTTGCTATTGCGGGTATTTGGCCCGCGGGTGCCACAAATGCTAAACTTTATTGCGTCATTCTTGGCGCGAAATTTTTTTGGCGCGGAAAAAGACATTTATGATGCAACTTCGTCATTTCCGGTGTCATACGTGACGCCGAGACCTTTCACACGGTGACGTCATTAGTGACACGAGTGTGTCATTTCCGGTTATTTTTGGCGCCAAAAAGGTTTACGTCACGTTGTGCGTCATACTTGGCGCCAAATTTTTTGCTTTTGCATTTTTTCCAATTCCTGAAACTGTCATATAAGGAAATAGATAATTTTGCTTTATATGTTGTTTTTTCTCTTACATTGAGCAAGATGTCCCAATCTGATCCTGTCTCAGAAGTTTCTGCCGAAACATTGCTGCCTGACATTGGTTCTACCAAAGCTAAGTGCATTGTTGTAAAAGTGTAGAAATTATTCCACCAAATGTCATTTGTAATAGTTGTCATGATAAACTTTTACATGCAGATAGTGTTTCCATCAGTAATAGTACATTGCCAGTTGCAGTTCCTTCAACTTCTAATGTACATGATATAATTGTAAATTTTAAAGAATTTGTATCTGATTCTATTCTGAAGGCTTTGTCTGCATTTCCACCTTCTAATAAACGTAAAAGGTCTTTTAAAACTTCTCATTTAGCTGATGAAATTTCAAATGACCAGCAACATATTAATTTATCCTCTTCTGATGAGGATCTATCTGATTCAGAAGTTCCTTCCTCAGACATTGACACTGACAAATCTACTTATTTATTTAAAATAGAGTATATGCGTTCTTTATTAAAAGAAGTGTTAATTACTTTGGATATTGAGGTAACCAGTCCTATTGACGTTCAGTATAATTAACGTTTAAATGCTGTTTTTAAACCTCCTGTGGTTTCCCCAGGGGTTTTTCTATTCCTGAGGCTATTTCTATTTTATAGGGAATGGAATAAGCCAGGTACTTCTTTTATTCCTTCTTCAAGGTTTAAAAAATTGTATCCTTTACCAGCAAAATCTATAGAGTTTTGGGAAAAAATCCCCAAAGTTGATGGGGCTATTTCTACTCTTGCTAAATGTACCACTATTCCTATGGAAGATAGTACTTCCTTTAAGGATCCTTTAGATAGGAAGCTTGAATCCTATTTATATTCAGATCATCTTCTCAGACCTGCTATTTCTTTGGCTGATGTTGCGGCTGCCTCAACTTTTTGGTTGGAGAATTTAGCGCAACAAGATTTGGATCCTGACATATCTAGCATTACTCACTTACTGCAACATGCTAATAATTTTATTTGTGATGCCATTTTTGATATTATCAAAATTGATGTTAGATCCATGTCTTTAGTTGTATTAGCTAGAAGAGCTTTGTGGCTTAAATCTTGGAATGCTGATATGACATCTAAATCTAGATTACTATCTCTTTCTTTCCAAGGTAATAATTTATTTGGTTCTCAGTTGGATTCTATTATTTCAACTATCACTGGAGGAAAAGGAGTTTTTCTGCCTCAGGATAAAAAACCTAAGGGTAAATCTAAGGCTTCTAACCGTTTTCGTTCCGTTCGTCAAAATAAGGAACAAAAACTCAATCCTCCTCCCAAGGAATCTGCTTCCAGTTGGAAGCCTTCCTCTAATTGGAATAAATCCAAGCCATTTAGGAAACCAAAGTCTGCCCCTAAGTCCGCATGAAGGTGCGGCCCTCATTCCAGCTCAGCTGGTAGGGGGCAGATTAAGGTTTTTCAAGGATTTTTGGATAAAATCTGTCCAAAATCATTGGATTCAGAGCATTGTCTCTCAGGGGTATCGAATAGGATTCAAAGTAAGACCTCCTGTGAGAAGATTTTTTCTCTCACGCATCCCTGTAAATCCAGTAAAAGCTCAGGCTTTTCTGAAGTGTGTTTCAGATCTGGAGTCTTCAGGGGTAATCATGCCAGTTCCTCCTCGGGAACAAGGTTTGGCGTTTTATTCAAACCTATTCATTGTACCAAAGAAATAAAATTTATTCAGACCAGTTCTGGATCTAAAAATTTTGAATCGTTATGTAAGAGTACCAGCTTTCAAGATGGTGACTATAAGGACTATTCTGCCTTTTGTTCAGCAAGGACATTATATGTCCACAATAGACTTGCAGGATGCATACCTTCATATTCCGATTCATCCAGAAAACTATCAGTTTCTGAGATTCTCTTTTCTAGACAAGCATTACCAATTTGTTGCTCTTCCATTTGGCCTAGCAACAGCTCCAAGAATCTTTTCAAAGGTTCTGGGTGCCCTACTATCTGTAATCAGAGAACAGGGTATTGCGGTGTTTCCTTATTTGGACGATATCTTGGTACTAGCTCAGTCTTTACATACAGCAGAATCTCACACAAATCAACTAGTGTTGTTTCTTCGGAAACATAGTTGGAGGATCAATTTACCAAAAAGTTTCTTGATTCCTCAGACAAGGGTCACCTTTTTAGGGTTCCAGATAGATTCAGTGTCCATGACTATGTCTCTAACAGACAAGAGACGTTTAAAATTGGTCGCAGCATGCCGGCACCTTCAGTCTCAGTAATTCCCTTCAGTGGCTATGTGCACCTCTACAGCTTTGAAGCTGAATCAATGGTGCAGGGATTATACAAAGATATCACAATTAATATCCTTGAATCCAAATGTACGACACTCTCTGACATGGTGGATAGATCACCATTGTTTGGTTCAAGGGGTTTCCTTTGTTCAGCCAACCTGGACTGTGATCTCAACAGATGCGAGTCTTTCAGGTTGGGCAGCTGTTTGGGGATCTCTGACAGCACAAGGGGTTTGGAAATCTCAAGAGGCGAGATTACCAATAAATATTTTAGAACTCTGTGCAATTCTCAGGGCTCTTCAGTCTTGGTCTCTGCTAAATTGAGAACCGTTCATTTGTTTTCAGACAGACAATATCACAACTGTGGCTTATGTCAATCATCAGGGTGGGACTCACAGTCCCCAAGCTATGAAAGAAGTATCTCGGATACTTGCTTGGGCGGAATCCAGCTCCTGTCTAATCTCTGCAGTACATATCCCAGGTGTAGACAATTGGGAGGCGGATTATCTCAGCCACCAGACTTTACATCCAGGGGAGTGGTCTCTCCATCCAGATGTGTTTTCTCAGATTGTTCAGATGTGGGGTCTTCCAGAGATAGATCTCATGGCCTCTCATCTAAACAAGAAACTTCCCAGATACCTGTCCAGGTCCAGGGATGTTCAGGCGGAAGCAGTGGATGCACTGACACTTCCTTGGTGTTATCATCCTGCTTACATCTTCCCGCCTCTAGTTCTCCTTCCAAGAGTGATCTCCAAAATCATCATGGAACAGTCTTTTGTGTTGCTGGTGGCTCCAGCATGGCCACACAGGTTTTGGTATGCGGATCTGGTCCGGATTTCCAGTTGCCCGCCTTGGCCACTTCCGTTACGGCCGGACCTACTATCTCAAGGTCCGTTTTTCCATCAGGATCTCAAATCATTAAATTTGAAGGTATGGAAATTGAACGCTTAGTTCTAAGTCAAAGAGGTTTCTCTGACTCAGTGATTAATACTATGTTACAAGCTCGTAAATCTGTCTCTAGAAAGATTTATTATAGAGATTGGAAGACTTACATTTCATGGTGTTCTTCTCATAAATTCTCCTGGCATTCTTTTAGAATTCCTAGAATGTTACAGTTCCTTCAGGATGGTTTGGATAAGGGTTTGTCTGCAAGTTCCTTGAAAGGTCAAATCTCTGCTCTTTCTGTTTTATTTCACAGAAAGATTGCTATACTTCCTGATATTCACTGTTTTGTACAAGCTTTAGTTCGTATTAAGCCTGTAATTAAATCAATTTCTCCTCCTTGGAGTCTTAATTTGGTTCTGAAGGCTTTACAGGCTCCTCCATTTGAGCCTATGCATTCTTTGGACATTAAACTACTTTCTTGGAAAGTGTTGTTCCTTTTGGCTATCTCTTCTGCTAGAAGAGTTTCTGAGCTATCTGCTCTTTCTTGTGAGTCTCTTTTTCTGATTTTTCATCAGGATAAGGCAGTTTTGCGGACTTCTTTTCAATTTTTACCTAAGGTTGTGAATTCTAACAACATTAGTAGAGAAATTGTTGTCCCTTCCTTATGTCCTAATCCTAAGAATTCTTTGGAAAGATCCTTACATTCTTTGGATGTGGTAAGAGCTTTGAAATATTATGTGGAAGCTACTTAAGATTTCAGGAAGACTTCCAGTCTATTTGTTTTATTTTCTGGTCCTAAGAAAGGTCAGAAGGCTTCTGCTATTTCCTTGGCTTCTTGGTTGAAACTTTTGATTCATCAAGCTTATTTGGAGTCGGGTCAGGCCCCGCCTCAGAGAATTACAGCTTATTCTACTAGATCGGTCTCCACTTCGTGGGCTTTTAAGAATGAAGCTTCAGTTGATCAGATTTGCAAAGCGGCAACCTGGTCCTCTTTGCATACATTTACTAAATTCTACCGTTTTGATGTATTTGCTTCTTCAGTTCTTCAGTTTTTGGTAGAAAAGTTCTTCAGGCAGCTGTTTCAGTATGATTCTTCTGCTTTTTGATTTAAGTTTCTTTCTTTCAAAAATGGAAATAAACTTATTTTTTTGCGTTGTGGATTAATTTTTTCAGCGGAATATGGCTGTTTTTATTTTTATTCCCTCCCTCTCTAGTGACTCTTGAGTGGAAGATCCACATCTTGGGTATTGATATCCCATATGTCACTAGCTCATGGACTCTTGCCAAGTACATGAAAGAAAACATAATTTATGTAAGAACTTACCTGATCAATTCATTTCTTTCATATTGGCAAGAGTCCATGAGGCCCACCCTTTTTATGGTGGTTATGATTTTTTGTATTAAGCACAATTATTTCCAAATTTCCTTTGTTGATGCTTTCTACTCCTTTCTTTATCACCCCACGGCTTGGCTATTCGTTAAACTGAATTGTGGGTGTGGTGAGGGGTGTATTTATAGGCATTTTGAGGTTTGGGAAACTTTGCCCCTCCTGGTAGGATTGTATATCCCATATGTCATTAGCTCATGGACTCTTGCCAATATGAAAGAAATTAATTTATCAGGTAAGTTCTTACATAAATTATGTTTTTTTTGTAATGTTAGTGTTTGTTATTTTGTGTAACTTAGGGTGTGTTAGAATAGGGGTCTTGGGGGAGGTTAGCTGTCAGGTAGTTAAATAGTGTAAGGCAAGTTTGCGTTAGGGGTTGTGGCAGTATAGGGGTTAATAGGTTAGGACGTTTATTGCAGTGGGCTATTGGTGATATAGAGGTTAACAAGTTAGGAAGTTTATTGTGGTGGACTATTGTCGGTATAGGGGTTAGACAGTGTAGAGTTAGTTTGTGGTGGTGGTATATGTCGGTTTAGGTGTACATAAGTATGTTTATTAGGCTTGGTGCTATATACATATATAAGGGACCTTTACTTTACATTGCCAATGTCGGTGCCGATGATGCTTGGAATATTTTGCCAGCATTGCCACCCATTGCGATGTACAGTATAGTAAAATGCCTCTTAGCGATGCTACCTTAAATTAGTAATGTTGGCATTTTTGAATTTTTTGCTGCCATTCTCAACCTTGAGTCGGATCCCTTTTGAATATATGGCCGCCTCGCAGAACTTTTGATCATCTGGGCCTTAGTGAGAGTTCTCTATATATAGTTCACCAAATGATAAGGGTGCCTAGGGAGTATCTTACAGATACATGCTTTTACATAGGTGCAAGTCTTATATATATCCCTTTATAATTGTGACCTCTCTCAACAAGTGAAACTGCTGCTGTCCAGACCAGAATTAAAGGGACAATCCGGTCAAAATTTAATAACACATAGATGAATTACATATTTGAACAGAAACATATTTGCAATATACATGTATTGGCAAAAATATGTCTAGTAAAATATACATTACATATTCTCAGTGCGCCAGCATTTTAAATACTGCAACTGCTCATAGCGCCAGTGGGGCTTGTATCATGCCATCAATTAACAAATTATCATTACCAAATGGTACAAGCACCTTAGGTTCTCGGAGCAAGTGCTGTGTTTAAAATGGTAGTGCACGGTGCATACTTAGATACACTTTTGAAACAGATATAGCTTTTATTAGAAGTATTTTTACTAATACCTGTATATTACTAAAATGCTTCTATGCCAAACTGAACTGCATCCATGTGGATTCCAATTTTTGGAATTTCCCTTTAACTGTAACTGTGACACTGTCTCCCAAAGTAATTACTGTCCACACTCAAAGCACTTCCCTACATGACTTCATCACATTTGCTACATGTTCTATCCACTGCAAGCTTCTACACAATCTCCCCTATGGCAAAACTCCCATTTACCAATTCTCCTTGTTGAGAAATCTGACGCATACATTTTCATTTACAAGAAAGGTTTCTTTATTCTTTAGCCTTTTCTGTGAATGACTGCACAAAAATAAAATCTAGTAATAATTTATCACAAATGATATCCGATGATAATTTTACCATCAATGACAATCAGCAAGATTTAAAAAGATCTGCACTGGAGTGAACCTATTTTGTACAACAATACACATTATTACAGATGTATTTTGATTGCCTTTTAAAATGAATTGCAGCCAAAAATACATGACCCATATGGGTATGTATTGCTTTAGAATATAAGGGCACTCCAATAGCGGATGTCCCAGTGTTAAAGGGACAATCAAGTCAAAATTAAACTTCATAATTCAGATACAGCATGCAATTTTAAACAACTTTCTAATTTACTTCCATTAACAAAATGTGCAGTGTCTTTTTATATTTACACTTTTTGAGTCGCCAACTCCTACTGAGCATGTGCAGGAATTCACAGCATATACGTATATGCATTTGTGATTGGCTGATGGCTGTCACATGATACAGGGGGAGTGGAAATATACATAACTTTGCAATGTATTTAACAAAAATCTACTACTCATTTGAAGTTCAGACTAAGTGCTATTGCATTGTCTTCTTATCATACATTTGTTGATTATGCAAATCTACAGTGTTGACTGGTCCTTTAAGCTATTCACTGCAACTCTCTGGCATCTAACACCATACTTCAGTTAAAAAACTTTGCAGATTATACCAAGCTGCTAACTCCATGATACTTACCTGAATCTACTTCACATTGCACTCTAGGCTGATTGCTTTGAAGTCTCTTAGCCAGTGATGATGACACGGTTACCAGGTAACAAGAACACTATGAGAAAAAGTTAGTGGGAAACATTTGGACCGAGACCCAAAATCCTCATACCTGGGGAGTTGCAGGATGTCAGAAGGGGCAAGCTGGAAATTGTGATCAGGTCCTATTTGAGAAATTTAAATAGAAAACAGTTTTCCTGTGTCTGCTAAATTCTTAACCCCAACAGTGCTGGAGAGTTCTGCTGTGTCCCTCCTTACATTAGACCCTCTGCTGCTCTGCTAATTAGAACAGAGTTTTCTAGCAAATTGCTGCAGAACATTTACACAGATGTTTGTGGAGTAAACAAATAGCTGTCAATATAGGATCCAAAACCAATAGCCTGTATTTTTTTCTGCAGCAAAGAATAAACGTACATATATATAAAATCAAATGCTTTTATGTATATTACAGTGTAATATCTTACAGGATCAAAACCTCTATGTACAGAAAAGGAACCTTCTACCTAATGTTTTGTTCAAGCTCATTTTGGTGATTTCTGCTACATATTGCTAATAGTGTCACAATGATCGATGACGAATCCGGCTTCCTCCAGTTGTTGCGTGCCCCCTTTGGTGTCCAGCTCTTGGGGTTATGCAAAGATTGGAGGAAGCCGTATTCGTCATTAATATACTAAAGAAAGCAGCAGATGAGTGCGGAGAATCAACGTTATGTTTACCATAATGCAAAGCTAAGTATTTTAAGCAATAAGTATAATTGTAAACTTTAATGAATGAAATGCCCTGTTTTTAAGCATATTATTTGTTACTGGGCTTTAATTCGTTGAAATTTAAAGACACAGTCAACACCAGAATGTTTGCTGTTTAAAAAGATAGATAATCCCTTTATTACCCATTCCTAAATTTTGCATAACCAACACGGTTATATTAATATACTTTTTACCTCTGTGATTAACTTGTATCTAAGCATCTTCTGACAGCCTCCTGATCACATGACATTTTATTTATTATCTATTGACTTTCATTTTAGCCAATTAGTGCAGTGTCTGCCACAATCCACGTGCGTGATCACAATGTTATCTACATGGCTGACATGAACTAGCTCTCCCCTGTTGTGAAAAGCAAATAAAAAAGCATGTGATAAGAGACGGCCTTTAAGGGCTTAGAAATTATCATATGAGCCTTCCTAGGTTTAGCTTCCAACTAAGAATACCAAGGGAACAAAGCAAAATTTAGTGATAAAAGTAAATTGGAAAGTTGTTTAAAATAACATGCCCTATTTGAAAAGTTTTTTTGGGACTTGACTGTCCCTTTAAGATACTGTAAATAGCAGCAGAGTTCGGAGTCATATGCTGGTGCATTAGAAAATATCAACCACACTGACAAATGACTCCCTCCTTCTGTGGGACAACCTAGCCAGATACAGAAAGAGAAAGGTTTCCTAACACAAAAGGTTTCTTAAAGTGATTGTAAAGTTTATGATTTAAAGCCCAGTATTTAAAACTACTATTAAAAACATGGGCACTTTAAGTCATTAAACTTTACAATTACGCTTCTTTTTTAAAAATACCTTTTTGTTACTGTAAACTTACCGCCAATCCTCCTCCCACATCTCCTTCAATATTGAGCAGATCAATAATGAATCTGTCTTTCTCCAATCGTTGTATGCCCCCTTTGCTCGTGAGGCACACACCGATTGGAGGAAGCTGGATCCGAGTGTAATTGTAAAGTTTAATGACTTAAAGTGCCAATGTTTTTTTTTTTGTTTTTTTTTATTAATATTTTTTTTTTATTGAGGTAAAACGGCAAACAGACAAAGTTTCAGAAAGAAACATCATGGCAACATGCCCATTTGTCATACATCAGGATTTACAGAATTAATAAAACAAGCATGTCTTCACAACTGTAGAATCAAAGCGTAACCTAATCCAAAGGTACTTTTTCCAGCCATGGATATTACCTCATTTTATAAAAGTACGTATACGGAAGGACATATGACACAAGACTGACACCTATTTTGGCATAGGCCTAAATGCAATAGCCAAATCTTAGCCTATGTAGGCCTGTACACGTCCTTGATATCTGCAGCAGAACATATATTACATACAATTTCAGTAATAAAACATTTCAACAAGAATATTAACACTATAGGCATTGTATATTTTGTCATCCACTCCCCTTAAACTGTGCTAAGAGTTAACGGCCACCTTCGGGTCACAAAGCTTAAAAAAATAAGTACTGTAGAAAGCGTAGGGGATAAAGTTATAGGGGCCTTCTAGGGCCCAGCCTGGTAGTGAATTCTATATAGACAGTACTGTCGGTGGTATAGGCCCCCGTTTATCTCAACACATGTGAAGGGCACACAAGGGGTAGTTAAAACTGAAAAGATTATAGGTCTCATTCATACCTTTATATAAAACTTTATGTATGTCTAAGACCAACATCATAGGTGATATGAAGATAAAGAATAATATACAGTACATGTTCAGAGTAGCTATATAGAGCACATTAGACCTTAGATGATAGGGCCACTTTTGGGCCCTTAATTGCTATATATAAGTAACAGCAGAAAGGTGTGAGACTGACCTCTACCTAAGTAATAACACTACGAAGATGGAGGGGATAGCTCAGTTAAGCCAATAGCCCCTGTAAAGTGGGAGCAATTCTAGAAACCTACAGCCATCTTGTAATTTTACTTTCTTTCTATTGTACTATCTCAGCAATATATATATAAATAGTTACATAAAAGGCGTTTAGAGAAGCTGGATATATAGGTTAGCAGCGTATATCTGCTGAGAAAAAACAGGCTATAAGCTTTTATAAATGGTGAAGCAACAGCTCAATATGCGATACAGTATTTATTTCACATATATGCCACTCCTGAACCCCTGCAAATAAACGGAATAAACTACTATCAGAGAAAAATCACGTCAAGAGACAGTATTATGTTTCATGAATCAACCGGTCTGCCTAAATAATATACTACATGTAGGTAGTCTCAGTGTAAACATATATACAAATAGCATCTCAGCATCAGACATAACTGCTCGCTGAGCAGTGCATATATACCCAGTCCAAGAGGGGAAAAGTTCTGAGGTAGAGTTAAATCGGCCCCAGCAGTCCAAAAGTGGCCTTTACTTTACCCTATCCCGGCTTTTATGTTGTCACTCAGATCTTGAAGGCCTCCGGGTATCCTCTGCAGCACTTCAGAAACCAGGTCAGACAGAAACTTCAGCTCGCGCCATAGCTCTAGGACACAGCCCACACTGAGAGCCAGAGCAGGGCAGTTATGATGAGCCACCAGCGTACAGCCTTTCGCAGGGGAGCTGGCCGGTCTCCCCCATATGTCCAGGTAAGCGGCAGTGAGCTGGATACTTCTAGTGGGATAGGCCTCTCGAGCCACTACCTTATCTCGTGCGATGCTGACAGACGCTGCCGTTCCATCCCTTTCCCTTTCAGGCGGTTCTTTTATTTTAGGCACTCCTAGAGTATTGACAGCTCCCCACCTCTTATCTCCAGGACTAGTATCTCGCTGTCCCTTCTCCATGACGGTGAATTCGGTGAGTGTGTGTTCTTTCTGCGGCTGTGTATTGCCGCTCTCGATGCGTGAAGCCACCTCTCTTTCCCCAGCAGGCCTGCCAGATTGCGCCACAGGGGTTTCAAATAGTTTCATAAGGCGGTCAAATTTGTAGAGCATCAGCCGCTCAGATTCATCAAATAGGGCTTGTACCTTAGCGCAAAAATCCTCCTCCATGGTGTGAGTGTTATGTAGAGAATCTCTGTATTCTCTGATTACCCGGTTTCCCGAGGGGGGGAGGCTGAGATCCCTCTCCTTAAAGGGACAGTTTACTCAAAAATTTTCTCCCCTTTAATTTGTTCCCAATGATCCACTTTACCTGCTGGAGTGTATTAAATTGTTTACAAGTAGCTCCTTTACCCTTATATTGGCATTTGAAATTGTTAATTTAGCATGTGGTATCCCCACCTATTCTGAAAGTTTGTGGCCGTGCGTACCAGCTATAGATAAGCTTTGTAAACACAGCCAGCAGAAGAAATTACACTCCCAGTGTGATATAGCAGAGATAAGATAATAAAATGTTGATTTTCCATTGTTCTCTCAAAGTACTGGTGATTGTTTTAAGGACAGATATAAGATAAAGAAGCAGGTATATGTGCACAATGTGATACAGTAATGAGATCTGATTATACCTACAAGCTCAACCCATTTTATTAGGTTGTGGCTTCAAAACACAAAATCAGAGCTTTAATATACAGAAATAAACCTTAAAAAGCTAATTTTCATAATTTGTTTACTCTGCAGTTGGTAAAAAAAGCAATTGTAAACACATTAAGGGAAAAACTATTTTACAGTATACTGTCCCTTTAAGAGCCGCCAGGGACCTTCAGCAGTCCAGATTGGGAAGTCCTGCGTTATTTGAAAAAAATCTTATATCAGTCTATTCAGCCAAATGTCCCCTACAACTTGAGATATAAATTTTAGCTGGATGGCTATGTAGTTAGCAGCTTACAGGCGGAATGTAAAACTGTAGTCCAGAGCTCCCATTTTAGCGGCCATCTTGGCTCATAGCCTGGACACGCCCCCCAATGTTTTTAATAGTAGTTTTAAATACTGGGCTTTAAATAAATCAACTTTACAATTACTTTAAACATATTATAAACGGGAAGCAAACCTGTTTTTGAAAATAAAAGAAAGCTTTGTGTGTTTATTCACAAGCATGCTGGAGTGATGTATATCCTTGTGGTCTTATAACTACTGTTTGTTTTTTGTTGCTAATATCTATAATTGATATATGCCTTTAGACAGGGGGCACTTGCTCCTTAGGCCACTGTTGGTGATGGAATCAGGGCTTTTTGCTTTAGTTTTTAGCAGTATCCACAGTGATCAGAAAGCACTGCGCTTGAGATTTAAATTTTACATTAAAGGGACAGTTTACTCATTAAATTTGTTCCCAATGATCCACTTTATCTGCTGGAGTGTATTAAATTGTTTACAAGTATTTCCTTCACCCTTATATTGGCATTTGAAATGGTTGAATTAGCCTGTGGTATCCCCACCTATTCTGAAAGTTTTTATCCTTAGGGCCAAGCTATAAATAAGTTGTGTTAACACAGTCAGCAGAAGAAATTACACTCTCAGTGGATTATAGAAGAGATAATGTAATAAAATCTTAATTTTTCATTGTTCTCTCCAAGTATTGGTTATTGGTTTATGGAAATATATGATAAAGAAGCATTTATATGTACACAATGTGATATAGTAATGAGATCTGATTATACCTACAAGCTCAACCCATTATATTAGGTTGTGGCTTCAAAACACAAAACCAGCTAATGCATATACACAAATAAACCTTAAAAAGCAAATTCTCATACATTTTATACTCTGCAACTAGTAAAAAAGGCAACACATTAAGGGAAAAACTATTTTACAGTATACTGTCCCTTTAAGTAAGTAAAATGTTTAAGGCAGTGGTAACTAATCTGGAATAAAAGTGAACAGTCTACTTTATGACTTCTCATGTGTTTTACTTAAAGGGATAGTAAACACCAAAAATGTTATTGTTTAAAAAGACAGACAATCCCTTTGTTTACCATACCCCAGATTTGCATAACCAACACTGTAAGAGAAATATACTTTCTACCTCTGTAATTGTATCTAAGCTTCTGCTGTTATGCGCAGTAGAGACAGTACGAGGACAAACACACCTGGCCTTACCTGACATGCTGTTTGCAGCGAAAGTGGGCATGGTTGGGTGTCGGCGTGGCCAGACGGGAGCGTGGGCATAACGGGACAGGGCGTGGTCGGGCCTGGCGTGGCCTGGCACGGTCAGCGCAAGAGAGGGGAGAGAAATAGAAAGAGAGGGGGAGAGACATAAAGAGATAGGAAAGAGCTAAAGAGAGGGGGAAGAGCATAAGAGAGGGGGAAGTGCAGAAGAGTGGGGGAGAGAGAGCAAAATAGAGGGGAAAGAACAAAATAGAGGGGAGAGAGAGAAAAAGAGAGGGGTGAGAGAGCAATAGAGAGGGGGGAGAGAGAGCAATAGAGAGGGGGAGAGAGAAAAAGAGAGGGGGGGGAGAGACCAAAAGAGAGGGGGAGAGAGAGCAATAGAGAGGGGGAGAGAGAGAGCAAAAGAGAGGGATGGCGAGAGAGAGCAAAAGAGAGGGATGGAGAGAGAGAGCAAAAGAGAGGGGAGAAAGAAAGCAAAAGAGAGGGGGGAGGGGGGTGAGAGAGAGCAAAAGAGAGGGATGGAGAGAGAGAGCAAAAGAGAGGGATTGAGAAAGAGAGCAAAAAAAGGAGAGAGAGACAGAGCAAAAGAGAGGGGGGAGATAGAGAGTGCAAAAGAGAGGGGGGAGAGAACACAAAAGAAAGGAGGGAGGGAGATAACGCAAAAGAGAGGGGGAGAGAGACAGCGCAAAAGAGAGGGGGAGAGAGAACACAAAAGAGAGGTTGAGAAAGCGCAAAAGAGAGGGGAGAGAGCGCAAAAGAGAGGGGAGAGAGAGAGAGCGCAAAAGAGAGGGGGATTGAGAGTGCACAAAAGAGGGGGGGAGAAAGAGAGCGCAAAAGAGAGAGAGAATGCAAAAGAGAGGGGGGAGAGAAAGCAAAAGAGAGGGGGAGAGAGGGAGAAAAAGAGAGGGGGAGAGAGAGAGCAAAAGATAGGTGGAGCGAGAGAGAGCACAAAAGAGAGGGGGAGAGAGCGCAAAAGAGAGGGGGAGAGAGCACAAAAGAGAGGGGGGAGAAAGCAAAAGAGAGGGGGATAGAGGGAGCAAAAGAGAGGGGGGAGAGAGAGAGAGCAAAAGAGAAGTGGAGCAAGAGAGAGCACAAAAGGGAGGGGGAGAGAGCGCAAAAGAGAGGGGGAGAGAGAGAGCAAAAGAGAGGGGGGAGAGAGAGAGAGCAAAAGAGAGGGGGATAGAGAGAGCAAAAGAGAGGGGGGAGAGAGAGAGAGCAAAAGAGAAGTGGAGTGAAAGAGAGAGCAAAAAAGAGGTGGAGAGAGCACAAAAGAGAGGGGGAGAGGGAGAGCAAGGGGTGGGACCGCTGTACTGCAAAAAATGGCCCATGTGAACGGGCTTTAGGACTAGTCTCAGATATTTTGACAGGCTTGCATTGCAAGCAATTAGTGCTGACTCTTAAATAACTTTACATGCATGAGCACAGTGTTATCTAAATGAAACACATGAACTAACACCCTCTAGCTGTGAAAAACTCTCAAATGCAGAGGCGGCCTTCAAGGGTTTAGAAATTAGCATATAAGCCTACCTAGGTTTAGCTTTCAATTAAGAATAACAAGAGAACAAAGCAAACGTGATGATAAAAGTAAATTAGAAAGTTGTTTAAAATTACAAGCCCTATCTGAATCAGGGAAGTTTAATTTGGACTTTACTTTATCCCTTTAAGTAGTTTTTTTTTTTAATATGTATAATATGTAATATATTTTTTTCTTTCATGAATACAATTTTAAACAGCATTGCAATTTACTTATATTATGAATTTGCTTCAATCTTCAGATATCCTTTGTTGAAAAAATAGCAATGAACATGGGTGAGCCAATCACACGAGGCATCTATGTGCAGCCACCAATCAGCAGCTACTGAGCCTATTTAGTTGTGCTTTTCATCAAAGGATATCAAGAGAATGAAGCAAATTTGATAATATAAGTCAATTGAAAGTTGTTTTATAATTGCTGCTTTTTCTAAATCATGAAAGAACAACATTTGGTTTGATGTCCCTTTAAATATATGGATTGCTTCACCTAGGTCACTGTTTTGTCCCCTGGGCCTTAATTTGTCAGTCTTCCCCTGCTGTTAGGTTTCACTTTAATATCCATAAACCATAAAATAACTCTTTTAATTTGAATTTTATTAAATCATCAAAATATTGACTCAAAGGGGCTGATTTATCATGTGTCTGGCGGACATGATCCGCTGTAGTGATCATGTCAGCCAGACATCATTAAAGGCTGACAGCATACGCTGTTGGCATTTATCATTGCACAAGCAGTTCTGGTGAACTGCTTGTGCAATGCCGCCCCCTGCAGATTCACCGTCAATCGACCACTAACATGGGGTGTCAATCAACCCGATCGTATGCCTCAGAGGCGGCGGACAAGTTAAGGAGCAGCGGTCTTTTTGTGCGGAAACAGGGGTATACGGCCCTATTCAGGCCGTGATAAATCGGCCCTATAGGGCTTAATTGATCAAGGCTTCTCCTCTCCTACGACTGCAGCTTCACACAAGTGAACTTGCAGTCAGTATTTATTAAGGTGGAGAATTTCAATCTCCCCAGTCTCGTCTGACCGGGTAGATTGACCTCCTGCCCCCGAGTAATTGGCTGTGCGCGGGCAGGGGGCGGTGTTGCACGTGAACGCAAAATAGTGCTTGCATGCAGTGGTAAATTGCTGCAGCAGTTTGCTGCCCGTCAGAGGCGAGCTGGGGCGGACAGGGGTGAATATGTATGCCCCTGTCTGCCCTCGCTTGATAAATCGAGCCTATAGCAATGAGTTACAAACCAAAGTGTTTGTTTTCTAAGCTACATATTGCAGTTACTACTTGCATCATAACCTGTATGAATTGTATAGTTATACAGTCTGTTTATAGCAGGCCAATAGTAAATGCATTTACTCTGTAGAAGGAAATAAATTTCCCAATTTTGCATAATCAACACAGTTATATTAATATAATTTTTACCTCTGGGATTAACTTGTATCTAAGCCTCTTCTGATAGCCCCCTGATAACATGACTTTTTAGTTATAATCTATTGACTTGCATTTTAGCCAATTAGTGCTGTGTTATGCTAACTCTTAAATAACTCAACGTGTGTGAGCACAATATTATTTATATTGCCCACATGAACTAGCAGTCTCCTGTTTAGAAAAGTTAATAAAAAAGCATGTGATAAAAGGCTGTCTGTAGTGGCTTAGAAACAGGCAGACATTTAGAGGTTTTAGTGTTATAAAGTATATTAATATAACTATGTCGGTTGTGCAAAGTTGGGGAATGGCTAGTAAAGGCGTTGTTATTTTTTAAACAATAACAATTTTAGAGTTGACTGTCCCTTTTTTATTATTGTTACTGGCTTCAGTTTCCCTGTCAGTGAATGAAGATTCTGTAGAGATAATTTGTCACATGCCAGGGGATACCTTTTCAGCAAATGTGCAGTTCATTGTAGCTTATCTTTTTACTAAGTGGAAAGCTGTTATAACAGGGAGCTATTGTGTTTTATCTGAGCAGCAAATTGATGGACAATTAGTGCACTCCAGTCTTTGACCTCTTTGATCAGATAAAGTTGTGTATGAGGATAAAACACCAGTACTCTCAGCGACCATTCAGTGTAAACTGCAACTTCTGCCTCATTAATTTCATTTGATCTTTTTTTTTTGTTCTGATAATTAAAAAAAGAGAAATTGTATATCTATTGTAATGATGGCAGCCCTGCATTAATCATGCTCAATAATATTTGTTGTAGAGTCTGCACTTCTGTTGATGTATCCTATTAAAACTGATTTTTAATGAACAGTGCAACAGTGCAACTTAATCTAATACTTGTTAAAGATAAATTCATAATAAAAATATTATTATTATTATACATGTCATCATTGCCCAACAAAATTGCTTATGCCCTTTTCAGGGCATCTTTTTTTTTAGAATAGGGTATTTTTTTTTTTTTTTTTAGCAAACAAGCTTAAAGGACCAATAAACAACATTTCAACAATGCATAAAATGTTTCATTATGGCAAATGAAACATTATTACAATATACAGTACATTCATTATTTATTTTGCAGTCTTTTGTTGTAAAATACATCTAAAAATGTGTTTGTTTCACTTTAGGTTAATGCTTAAAGGGACAGTATACACTCGTTTTCATATAACTGCATGTAATAGACACTACTATAAAGAATAAGATGCACAGATACTGATATAAAAATCCAGTATAAAAATGTTTAAAAACTTACTTAGAACCTCTTAGTTTAGCTCTGTTGAAAAGGTAGCTGGAAAGCCCACTGCAAGTGGCAAATAAGACACTCCCCCCTCCCCCTTCTTTTGCATATGAAAAGACCCTTTTCACAAACAGGAGCAAGCTGGAGAAGGTAGATGACGGTATTCAAATAAAACTTTGGGGCTTGGTTAGGAGTCTGAAAATCAGAGCAATGTTATTTAAAACTAAGCAAAACTATACATTTATTTTTTTAAAAAACTTTATGGGCTATATAAATAGATCATCTACAAGACATTTATGCAAAGAAAAAATGAGTGTATAATGTCCCTTTAAAGGCAATTTATTTCAGCTTTTGTTTGCTTTCCCCTCCCTCCCTAAGCTTCTTTGGTGTCACATGCTTTTAAATGGGGGATTATCAGTTTTACATCAACAATAACGATAAGCAATCATTCTTTGCAATAGAAACCTAGTTGAATCAGTGTTTGCAGTCTGCCCCGGTCTTCACATGTGCAACTAAAGTTTTTGCTATATATAAATATTAGTTTGTGATTGGTTAGAAGGGGTTATTTTGTTATTGGTAAATCAGTGAAAAGTCTAAACAAAAAACAATATACTCATTTGACAAAAGAAAGCTGCATTTTTCATTTCAAAATTATTCTTATATGTGAAGGTTAATAATCATGTAGTGTTTAGTGTCCCTTTAATTGTTGATGCCCTTTTCAAGTCATCTTTTGTAGCATAGGGTTTTTAAAATTGATTTTTTTTTGGGGGGGGGGGGAGTTACTTTGGTTTTAGTATAAGGATTTTTTTATACAAAAGAGCCAATCACTTCGACTAGGGCAGTGCCCGACAAATTCCCCTTTCAAGGCAATTTTTATAGTAGCTTGTAGTTTTAGTATAGAGTTTTTTTTATTATGGTGGGCTTTTTTAAAGAGGACTCTATTTTTAATAAAGGCATTGCTGTTTTTTTAATTTTATTTTGGGTAGTTTTTTTTGGTAATGTGTTTTTTTATTTTTTGTAATGCTAGAACTTTTTTATTTTTGTAACTTAGGGGGTGTTAGGTTAGGGGTCTTGGGGGGGTTAGCTGTTAGGGATTTAAGGAGTGTAGGGGCAGTTTGCAATGGTGGATTGTGGCAGTTTAGGTGTTAATAGGTTAGGGGTGATTTGGTTAATAGGTTATGGCAGATTAGGCGTTAATAGTGTAGCGGTGTTAGGATTTGCTGGGGGGTGTGGGCACATAAGTGGTTAATAGTATAGAGGAGCATTACACGTATATACAATGTTTAAATAATGTGCATTTTCTTGTATAATGCCTATTATTTTAAGTATTGCATCGGTTTTAAACAGCTGTTTTTGTGTTCTTTTTTATTTTAAACATTAATATTTATTTTTCTAAGTATAATTATGCTATCAAAGTCAGTAGCCACAACTTTAAATTTTTACATAAAGGCATTTGTTTAACTTTGCAAAGTTAAAGATTATGCAATTACGTAACACTATAAAATTGGCTACTGTCTTTTATAACATAATTATATTAAGAGAAATAAATAATAATGTTTAGAATAAAAAACAGCTTTTTAAAATCACTACAATACTTATAAGACCTAGTATTGCATTGTGGAATAGGATACATATAAATGATACATTGTATATACATGAATTGACATAGCTCCTATAGTTATAATAGGAAGTTTTTTTTGTCTTTATTAGTAAGGCAGATGGCAGACATGACATTGAGACAGGCGCTCTGTAGGAGATAGCTGGGCGTGCCAGGGGGTAGCCAGCATTTTACTTGAGAAACATCGCCAGTAGTGCGATATGTTCCTAGCACTTCCCTGCAGGTTAGGAACACATTTTCAGCCGTATTTGTCTCGCCACCTTTTCAGTAGCTTCAGCCCCTTTTTTAGAATATTATTATTATTATTATTGGTTATTTGTAGAGCGCCAACAGATTCCGCAGCGCTAGAATATATCAACAGACCAACGGCCCGAGAGCTTGGCAAATCCAAAAAGGCAGTTTCTCGTTGGTCAGTCTATCGGGGCCCTTAATACCACCTTTTCCTACTGTTTGGTGTTTTATTTTAAATTAACATGTTTATTAAACTCATAATACATGTCTGTACATTATTCATAGTTTAAAAGCAGGATTTAAAGTGGGATTTATTGACTATTTTATTGTTTTCATGAAACCAGTAAATTATGTTTTTGTTTGAATGCGAACTGAGCGTGCCAGAGATTGACAGCCCCAAAAACATTGGAAAAAGCCTATGCTAAACATAAAATGACCAGACTGGGTTTTGAACATGTAACATTACTTTTATTGTAATGGGTCTCAGTGAATACTATCTGATGCTACACAAAATAATTTGAGAAACCCATTAAAAGGCTTGGTTTACTGATGTATTGAAATGTCAAACCTGAAAACCTATAGCACTGCATATACCTGTGCAAAAGGCTCTTCTAATAGACTGCAATAGACCCCATATATAATATAGAGTCCCTTCTGTGTGTCTATGTATTGTATGTATATATTTTTAATGGGAAATACATATTCAAATTCAATATTAGTTATTAACAACTACTTCAGTTAAAAATATTTGCTGTAACTCCCATATGCCTCTAATATAGTAACCAGCTTGCACATAAGTATACATAATCACACTCTAAAGTAATAATAATACAAATCTCTTCATTCGTAAATTTCCTATATATTTATTGCCAGAATCATATTATGGATACTAGTTTTTAGCGGTTATCATGAATGTTAATTTTTAACTGGAAGTCTAATTTTTGTATTTATTAGATACATGTTACACCTTAAGAGTGAAAATTATTTTTATTTCCATTGTTTTTGTGATTTTAGACAGTTATGTATTAAACTGATTGTAAAGTTTAAGGAATTAAAGCCCAATATCTAAATATACTCTTAAAAACAGGGGCACTTTAATTCATTAAACTTTATAAACACGCTTTTTTTTCTTTTAAATACTTACCTTTTGATTAGGGTAACTATATGTGACTAATCCAGGTTCCTCCAATCGTTGCGTGCCCTACAAGCTGGACACCAATGGGGGCACACAACGATTGGAGGAAGCCGGATTCATCATCGATCTGCAAAATATGGAAGGAGAAGAGGGCGGAGGATCGGTGGTATGTTTACCGTAACAAAATGGTAAGTATTAAAAAAAAGCGTGTTTGTAAAGTTTAATGAATTAAAGTGTTCCTGTTTTTAAGAGTATTTTTTGATACTGGGCTTTAGTTCCTTTATCTTTACAATCACTTTAATGTAACCACAGTGCACAATACTTAAACCAATATGTTGCAGTGGTATTCTCAGTAGATTATGGAATAAGACTCTCCTCAATGGAAGTCAGGATGTGCCTCAAATAAAAGACATAAAACAGTCCCTGGTGTTATACTGTTATGATACTTGAATCCTATATAGTTGGCAACTGTACACACTTATGATGGAGCTACTTTACTCAATGATAAAGCCCAAGTATAACAGGGAGTTCCACTATATTTAAAACTGATTAAAAATGATGAGCTAACTTGATTAGCCTGACGTTGCAGTCTGTATATGAGTCTCAGAGAGTCTACCCCTCCTCATGATGTGATGATGCAATCCTGGATCTCTGACATACGTTTCACCTTTGCAGCTTTGTCACAATGCCAGCATTGGGCTATATTACGAGTGGATTGCAAATGTTTGCGCCCAAGTGATAAGGGGTTTATCGCTAGTAAATGAGATTGCGTGAGTGCAATTGCAATTATACAAGAATGATTAACGGAAGTTAACTGTTTTGCGAAACATAAAAGTTGCACAAAACACATCAAAAATAAATTTTAAAGTACACTCATAATAACACCATCCAATAAAATGTATTCAATAATAATATTGCACACAAAAGTTATAAAGGTTTAAAGATTGAAGGTCTCAGGTGTGAAAAAAGGCAGGCAAAGGGCTTTAACATTGAGATGCATACATATACATGTGTAAATATGTAAATATATGTATATAAATATATGTCTATAAATGTGTAGCTATGTATTTATGTGTGTACATATGTATTTATGTATTTACAGAGATATATACTGTATACACATATAAACACATAAGTACATATGTATACATATATAGACATATATATATATATATAAGGGCATTGGAGCCCTTTGCCATTAACTATATGAAAATGTGTAATAGCATATTTATGCAATAATCATATTTAATAAAGGTTTTAACTGTATTAACTGTAAATATTTCACATTCCATTGTTCTGCACATAGCAGAATATTTTCTAAGTATGATATTCCTATATATATATATATATATATATATATATATATATATATATATATATATATATATATATATATACACCTTTACATAATCATGTATATACATATAAATGATTATGTATACATAATCATGTATGTATGTATGTATGTATATATATATATATATATATATATATATATATATATATATATATATATATATATATATATATATATATATATATACAGTGTATATATATATATATATATATATATATACAGTGTATATATATATATATATATATATATATGTCACACACAAAAGCCGGCGATGACGTTTTTTGCGCAGTTTTGGTATCCAATATACAGCACCACATATAAATGTGGCACGTATATTTCACCCGTTGCCCGCAATATTTTCCCCCATAAGCTAATATGGGACCGCATCGCAAATCGATATCTAATATTCAGCGCAAGAACTTACGTGGCGAAAATGGAGAAATCTTCCATTTTCACCTCGCCACACAAGGCAGCCACAGCAAGCCTTGCGCTGAGTTTGGGAGCACCGTAACTCCCAAAACTGCCTGCAAAAATAAACTAACACCTAACGCATGTGCAATATCTAGCTACCTGTCAACCGCAATCCCCTACCGCAATACCTAATAAAGTATATTAACCCCTATATCCGTCATCAAACCCACATTGGAAGTATTAAAAGTATTAACCCCTAAACCGACAACCCTCCCCACAACGCAATATACCTAATTAAACTATTAACCCCTATATCCGCCATACTAAAGTATTAACCCCTAAATCCGCCAACCCCAACATCGCAAACTACCTATTAAAACTATTTACCCCTAATCCGCCATTAACCCACCATGCAAACTACCTACTAAAGTATTAACACCTAAACCGCCAAAGCCCACAATGCAAACTACCTATTAAGGCATTAACCCCTAAACTACCAAAGCCCACAGCGCAAACTACCTATTAAACTATTAACCCCTAAACCACCAAAGCCCACAATGCAAATAAATAATTAAATTACTAAACCCCCTAACCTAACACCCCCTAACATAACACCCCCTAAATGAACCCAAATTACCTAAATTACAAAATACTAAAGTTACTATTAAAATTAAAAACCTAACACTACTTTAAAAATAAAAAATAAACTAAGTATAAATTAAAGGGACAGTCTAGTCAAAATTAAAATTCTGGTGTAGACTGTGCCTTTAAACTACAATTACAGAAAATAAAAAAATCTAAGATTACAGAAAATAAAAAACAAAATTATACCTAATCCCTATGAAAATAAAAAAGTCCCCCAAAATAAAAACACCCCCTAATCTAAGAATAAACTACCAGTAGCCCTTAAAAGGGCTTTTTGCAGGACATTGCCCCAAGATAAACAGCTCTTTTACAGTCAAAATACACAAAGTCCCCCCCAACAGTAAATTAGAAAAAACACTGTATGAAGAATTGCATTCACTCTTCAGATATAAAAATAAAGAAAGATATTATAAATTTGAAAAAATAACTATCTCTTAATAAAAAACAAAGAACAGAATAACTGAGCTAGAGATAGCCTAATGTATGTTTCAATAGCCAACAGAGCTAATGCATTTAGTCTCTCCTCTTCCATAGTTGAGAGCAAGTATGTTTTTATACGTTTTAATGCCGAGAAAGAGTGCTCAGAAGAACAGTTTGTTGCTGGAGTGCACAAAAACATTCTGATTGCGATATCTACATTATGGTAGAGTTGGTAATGACCAGATTTACACAGCCTTTGGTACAGCTGTAGCACTGAATGAGATTTTGTTTTTCTAAGCTCATGTAATATGCTCGAGATTGTAGACATTCATCCACAAATGTATCTTTCAGGTCTTTGCTAAAGTGTTGTAGTTTCTCTGCATGTTCCGCTACAACAGAAGGCTCCAGTTCTGAAATCTTGGGTATAAAGTCAAACAGACCATAAAAATCACTGTAAGCTGATTTCCTTCTGCTGAGCTCAGCTATCAGACTGTCACAGATGACATAGAAGGTGTTGACTTTAAAATCTTGTTGACCATTGTTTTCTTCGCTTGATCTGGCACATAAAGGTGGATGTCTTCTCCTCTTTGTATTTAATTCATAATCCCTTGAAATAGATTTTGTCAGTGCTGAGGCTTCATAAGTGCTGAATAGTTATCTGCAATCTTTGACAAACTGTATGAGTAATCCATACAGTTCAATCATAGTACCGATGTCAATACCAACACTGTGGATGGTCTATCATAAAGCTGATACAAATTGTATATTGTAATGTATAATCCAAAATAAAAGCCTATACTACCTTATGGGGTCATTACATTATACCTCAAAAATTCTTTTCATGGCTACAACCCATCATATTAAACAATATGGGGATTGTATCCTGGTTCCATATCCACCAACTAAATAATATATTATATCATATATTCAGAAAAGCTGCTAAGTCTATATCGAGGTTCAGACCACCCGGACCCATAGATCCCAGACTATGGATCCAGTAGGTCTCCCACTGTCTCAAACGAAGTAAACAATCTCCACCCCTAATGGAGCTTTTGACATGTTCAATCGCTAATATAGTAAGCCCTGTACTATCTTTACGATGTATTTCTAAAAAGTGAGCTGACACACCATGATTATCAAGGCCGTTGTCTATATTTCTGAGATGCTCGTTGAAACGAGTCTTCACAGGGTGCTTCGTATATAAATCTTGTCACATGTGCACCTTAGAAAATAGACAACATAGCATGTTTTACAGGTCATAAGCCCCTTCACCTTATATGTTGATTCTCCTTCTTTTATTCCAAAGGACTGAGTAGATCTTCTCATATGTGCACAACACCTGCAGCCTTTTCCACATTTAAAGAAACCCTGTGTGGTTTTTTTCTAACCAGTTAGTGGACTTTACAGATTTCAACATGCTTGGACTAATTCTGTTCTTAACATTTGAATTCCTCTTAAAAATAACTTGTCCTTTTTCATTAAGGATGTCTTTTAAAATTGGGTCTTGCATTAAGATTGACCAATGTTTTTTCATCGCCTTTTCAATCTCCCTTGAGGCTCTATTATATTTTGTCACTAACTGAATCTTCCTTCTTCTATCTCTAACATCACCTTTCTCTTTCTTTTTAGTCTCAATAAGCTTGTCCCTATCCATATTTCCCATTTTTTCCTGGATCTTTTCCAAATGGTGCCCCTGATACCCTTTTGCTAGGAATATATTTGTGATTACTTCTGCAGTTGTTTGATAATCACTATCCTTAGTACAGTTATGTCTAGCTCTCTGAAATTGGCCTAGGGAAATATTTATTTTCCACTTTTCATGATGTCCACTTCGGGCATGGAGGTACCCATTTGTGTCAGTGGGTTTTCTATATAGATTAGTATAAACCCTACCTTGTTCTTGTATAATTTCAAGGTCTAAAAAGGTTACCTTCTCCCTACTCCATTCTATAGTGAATCTAAGATTCAGGAGGTTTCTATTGGTATATTCCATGAATTCATTTAGTTCTTCCACCGAACCATGCCATACCAAGAGGACATCATCTATATAGCGATGCCACTGTATTACCTTACATTTATATGTATTATTTATGTTGAAAACAAACATGTCCTCCCACCACCCCATGTAGAGGTTTGCAAAATTAGGGGCACATTTAGTACCCATCACGGTACCTCTTATTTGGAGGAAATATCTGTTCTCAAACATAAAATAATTCCTTGTTAAAATAAACTCCATAGCTGCTTCCAAACATTTCATTTGGGTCTCATTGATATAACCACTTCTACTTGCAAAATATTTCACAGCAGAAATACCCAATAAATGGGGAATTGAGGTATATAAGGAGCATACATCCATTGTAACCAAAATGCAGTCCTTTTAATAATAATTTAATTAATTAATAAATTAAATTAATAATTTAGTGGTGAGACCTCCTATACCCAAGACTATCGGTCTCCCTGGGGGATTTTCCATCCCTTTGTGAATTTTAGGGCAATGATAGAATATCAGCAGGACAGGATTTTCCACCACTAAATATTGAAATTCAGTATTTGTTAAAACCAAATCGGTTTTACCTGATCTGATAAAATTTTCATACTCCTTTAGAAAAAGGAATATGGTATGTCTCAGGATCCCCCATTTCTTTTTCTAAGAATTTCTCAAAAACTGTAATGTAGTTCCCTTTAGAGTGTGCAGGGTAAAATGTTGAGCCTCTTTTAAAGAGTCTATGATTCATAGGTATATTCCTAGCCTCCTCCTCAAGCTCCTGTAGCATATTTGTTAGGGCTGTGTCATCCCCCTCAATATGTCCCTCTACCTTTAGACTCTCGAGGATGATCAAGGATTCATCTCCTTGTGTTGGAACTACTATCTCCTCTTCTGTCCTATTCCTTATATTAAAGTGTCTAGCAAGGGTCGGTTCTACACACATAAAAGAGAACAGATGAGCAAGATGGACATTGCCTCTGACGAAGCGAGGAGGAGCCTTGCGAAACGCGTTAGGCCATGCCCATCAACTACACGGAGGACGCACGCTACTGATAGGAGCAGGTTTCGCTGGAGCCGGCAATTTAAAGTGTACTGCTCTTCTGTTTGGTATACAAGGTCCACAGCTGAAATAGGAAATTATCCGCTTTATTCACACCAGCACAGAAGGGTGACACAGACTGTTTTGCAGACTAATTTCATCACGTATCAATTACGTATATGCAAGAACATACCTCACATGTTTGAGGTTGTACTATGTGAGTGTGTATTTTTTATTCTTTGTTATATATTAAAGTATTTTTAAATTACACTTAGATCTCCCGTGTACTTTTTGGTGCACAGAGTTGCGCTTCTCTTTTTTCTGTTTTCTCAGAGACTGTTTTAAAGTATTTCCTCTGTCATTTAATTTTGACAGGCAGGCTCTATGCTCAGGTGAGTTCTCATGTTCATTCAGTCGATCAATGGCAATCTTCCAGTCATTAAATCCATCATTTGCTATTTGTGACTTTCCACCAAGTAAACGATAAGGAGCACAAAAGACCATGCCTTTGCTCTCTGAAAATACTAAGTAAGATCTTTTTTTTCTCTCCCCATTGAGCAGTAGTGATGTTGCAAACTTAAAAATTTCGGTTCGCGAACGGCGGACTCGAACTTCCGGTATTGTTCGCGAAATGACTTCAATAGGCAGGCGAACTTTAAAACCTACAAGGACTCTTTCTGGCCACAATAGTGATGGAAAAGTTGTTTCAAGGGGACTAACACCGGGACTGTGGCATGCTGGAGGGGGATCCCTGGCAAAACTCCCATGGAAAATTACATAGTTGATGCAGAGTCTGCTTTTAACCCATAAAGGGCCTAAATCACCTAACATCCCCAAATTGTTTGCAATAACGTGCTTTAAAACATCAGTTATGATGTTGTATCTATCAGGTAGTGTAAGGGTTACGGCCGCTTCACAGTGACAGAGCAAACTCCAAGTGTAACGCACCGCAAACAACCGCAAACAGTCCATTTGCACAACCACGAGATAGATAGATTTGATAGATAGATACATAGATTACATAGCTCAATAGATGCAATATACATATGATCGATACAAATTACATAGATCAATAGATGCAATATACATTTGATAGATACGAATTACATAGATCAATAGATGCAATATCCATTTGATAGATACGAATGTTATCGATCCAAAGATGCAATATACATTTGATAGATACGAATTACATCAACCAAAATATGTAATATACATTTTATTGATCCGAATTACATCGATCAATAGATGCAATCTACATTTGATAGATACGTTTGATAGTTCGATTGATTTGATAGATAAATAAATAGATTTGAAATATATATAATTTCCCTGACAGAGTAAAACAATAAGACATGCGGTCTGTGACCCGTGGTGTGTTAAGTAGTACTATTCTTAGCAGTTTACTACAACCTGTTACTCCCCCTATCGGGGGAGGTCTATATGGCCTTAATTTTTGGAACCGGGAGATGGAAGAAGATGATTGGTCTGTCCTCCTACTTCAAATTTGTCAAAAACACAAGTGGCTGTCTCAAAACAGTCCGGACACAAGATAGATAGATAGGATAGATAGATATACATAGATTGATAGTTAGATAGAATCGATAGAAGAGAAATAGATAGATTTGTTAGTTATATAATTACCCTGACAAAGTATAATAATTAAACATGCGGTCTTGGACCCATGGTAACTAGGTTGTGTTAAGTAGTACTATTCTTAGCACTTTCAGCCCTGTAACTCCTCCTATCGGTGGAGGTCTATATGGCGTGTATGATTACCCTGACAAAGTATAACAAGACACGCGGTCTGGGACCCATGGTAATTAGGTTGTGTTAAGTTAAACTTTTCTTAGCACTTTAATCCCTCTTACTCCCCCTTTCGGTGGAGTTCTATATGGCCTGCATGATTACCCTGACAAAGTATAACAACAAAACATCTGGTCTGGGACCCATGGTAACTAGCTATGATAACAACTATGATTGGTGTAACTAGTTGGCAAGTGGGCCTGGCACACAGGCTGGCAGGCAGGAGGAAACTGCAATTCAATGGCACTAGGAGACTGAAGATTTGCATTCAAAAAACTTATGATTTAAAAAAAATTCTTTACTGTTACAAGAAATATGATTGGTGGCACTAATTGGCTAGTTGGGCCTGGCACACAGGCTGGCAGGCAGGAGGAAAGTGCAATTCAATGGCACGAGCAAACTGATGATTCACAATCGAACAATTTTTAATTTAAAGATTAACAATACTGTTAGAACAACTATGATTGGTGTAACTAGTTGGCAAGTGGGCCTGGCACACAGGCTGGCAGGCAGGAGGAAAGTGCAATTCAATGGCACGAGCAAACTGATGATTCACAATCGAACAATTTTTAATTTTAAATATTAACCATACTGTTACAACAACTGTGATTGGTGTAACTAGTTGGCAAGTGGGCCTGGCACACAGGCTGGCACTAGTGGTGGCAGGCTGGCCTGTGAACTAATATTAAATAACACTCGAAGAGTGATGTAAAAGTTTTTTTTTTAAAACATTTAATGTTATGTTACAACAGATAGGAGTGGTGGACTGGCACTGAGGATGGAAGTAGGCTCAGTATATGCTGGCAGCCTGACACACAGGCTGGCACTAATGGCAGCCTGGCTACTAAAATTTAATAACACTAGAAGAGGACTGATGTTAAAACATTTTTAAATAAAATTTACACTAATGTTGTTACACCAGATATAAGTGGTGGAAAAAATAAAAAAAATAAACTGTGTAACACTATATGATGTGGGCCAGAAACACACAGGCCTGATGGAAAAAGAAATTAAATTACACTAGCAAAATGATTTAATTTTTTTTTTTTACTTTAAAATAATGTAAAGCAGATATGAGTCGTGGCTGGTAGGTAGGGCAGCAATTTAACACAGTATGCTGTGTAAGTGAGAAAAACACAGGCCTGATAGAAAATGAAGTTAGATTACACTAGCAAAATAATTTAAAAGTTTATATTTTAATATTAAAATAATGTTAAGCAGATATGAGTGGTGGCACTGGCTGGCTGCTATGTAGGGCAGCAATTAACAACAGTATGCTCTGTAAGTCAGATAGACAGTTAGACACAGGCCTGATAGAAAATAAAATTAGATTACACTAGCATAATGGTTAAGCACATATGAGTCGTGGCTGATAGCCTTGGAAGGGCAGCAATTAAAAACAGTAGGCTCTGTAAGTCAGATACACACAGGCCTGATAGAAAATACAATTAGATTACACTAGCAAAATGATTTAAAGTTTTTTTTTGGGGGAATTTAAAAAAAGGTTAAACACATATGAGTCGTGGCTGATAGACTAGGGAGGGCAGCAATTAAACACAGTATGCTCTGTAAGTCAGCAAAACACACAGACATGATAGAAAATGGTATTAGATTACACTAACAAAATAATTTAAAAGTTTTTTTTTAAAATTTAAAATAAGGTGAAGCAGATATGAGTGGTGGCTGGCACAGAGCAATTAACCAAAAGACTGAAAAAAACTGAAGTATATGCTGTGTGAGCCTGACAGACACAGGCCTGATAGAAAATGAAATTAGATTACACTAGCAAAATGATTTAAAAGTTTTTTTTTTAAATTTAAAATAATGTTATAAGCGGATATGACCACTGGTGGCTGGCACAGAGCAATGAACCAGAGTATATGCTGTGTGACACAGGCCTGATAGAAAATGAAAATAAATTACACTAGCAAAATAATTTCAAATTTTTGTTGGTTAAATTTAAACTAATGTTGTTAGGCAGATATCAGTGGTGGCACTAATCACAGCATATGCTGTGAGCCTTAAACACACAGGCTGAAAGCCAGGCAAATGCTAATAAAAATACTAAGAAAAAAAAAAAACGGCTGAACTTATAGCCCTAAAAAGGGCTTTTTGGGGTGCTGTCCTTGCAGCAGAGATGAGATGAGTCCTTCAGGACTGTAGTGGACACTAAATACACTAGCCTAGCTATCTATTTCCTTATAATGTCAGCAGCAGCAACACAAAACGTCCTCTCACTAAGAAAACAAGGTCGTTATGAGTCTAAAATGGCTGCTGCCCAGCAGCTGGGAGGGTCTGTGAGGGAGTGTCTGATGCTGATTGGCTCTAATGTGTCAGAAGGCTGTGACATACAGGGTCAAAGTTTCCTTAATGATGACACATAGGGGGCGGATCGAACATCGCATGTGTTCGCCCGCAGCGGCGAACGCGAACAAGCTGAGTTCGCCGTTCACCGTTCACGGGCGAACAGTTCGGGACATCACTATTGAGCAGTTGTCTCTCAAACAATTTCTTGGTCAGTGAACGAACCCTGTCGCCATATTGCCTTTTAGATTTTGTGAAAGGCCCATTGTCATTCTGAATGACCCCATGTATAGCAACATAGTCTCTAGTCTCTTCATTCAAAATCCGCTCAGCAGGGTCAGTGATAAATTTCTGTTCCAGTTCTTTAACAAGAGTACTTGAACTTGAAGCCATAGGGTGTCCTGCAATGATCTCTGAACTAACCAGTTCTGACTCTGGATTCAGAGCACTAGTGTCTAATCACAGCAGTTGCAGTGCTGCTAGGGGAGGCTGCAATGTTCCCAGACCCAGAAGGTCCTGCAATTACCTCACAATCATATTCTGACACTGTGGCACTGGCACTTGAGGCTTCAGAAGCTGCAAGGTTACAAGAAGTGGATAAACTACTGCTCTCCAGATTACCTGCAGAAATATCTTCATCATCCTTTGGGACAACACAAACAGACACAAATGACTTGTTGAAAAAAAGTGTAAATTTTAGAAGATGTTTCTACATCACGCTCAGCTTGCTCCTTCCTTTGCTTGCAATCTGTATCCGGCACCACTTTTCCTTTTCCTGCCGTCACTCATGTTTAAGCACTGTAAGCAAAAAGAAGATCAAATGTCCACGCTTCCCTTGATGAAGAGGATAAGATCATAAAATGTAATGGCCCTTAAGCCTGCATGCATCTCATACCTGTTCCTTCCTGTGTTATGCCGCTCCTCCAAAGACCTCCTGGCCTCACAATCAGCAACTACTCCTGCTCTGCTTTCCTAATACCAACAGCAGCCACTCCCTAACATCATTAATAGATAGATGACAGGCACAGAGTCTTTAACCTTGTTGTATATACTAATCTCAAACTTTTTTTTTAAATAATTATTGCGCAGTGCGCACATACAAAGTAAACAGGTATGATTAAGTTATTGAGGGCTCTCATCAAACAAGTAGTAAGGTATCAGAACAGCTTTAGAATTTTATATAAATTTTTTTTAGGATAATGCAAAATGAAACAACTTTGCAATATATTGCCATTTATTTTAAGACCATTTTCAGGCAAATTAGCTCATAAAATAGAGAAATTTCTACTTCTCAGACATTGAAATTCACCTGCTGACTTCTCAAGAATACACACAATGCTACATAGCTGTCCCTAATTGGCTTTAAAAGGGACGTTAAACACTAAATACATTGTGTAAGCATAGCATAGCACTTATTATGGGGTTTTCTTTTTTTTTTTTTTATTATTTCTAAAAAACACTATGAAACAAGTAAATAAACAAAAAGAAACCTAAAAAAAAGCCGTAAAGCCACAATAAAAGTATATGCATCAAGTTAATGATGCTTTTCATCCTCAACTCCAGTAGTTCATATGTTAGGATCAGGCCAATAACCACATACAGGATGTAACATTAATACTATCTGTAAATGATAGATAAACTAAACATTTATATTCTTAAAGGCCAAATATAACTTCTTCTAAAATGAAAGCTAGCATATGGCAGAAGCATTGTAGTGATAACTAAAAAATAAAATAAAATAAAACATGTTAATGAAATCAGGCTGTGCAGGCAGTGCAGCACATTTCAGTTTTAATGGGACACAGTAAACACCAAAAATGTTATTGTTTAAAAATATAGATAATATCTTTATTTACCATTCCCCAGTTTAGCAAAACCAACACTGTTAGACAAGGTAATCAAACATGTAAAAAGTATATTATTAAAAGCCTATAGCTGCAGAATGCCCCCTTATCTCAGTTATTTAGACAGACTTGCATTTCAGGCAATTAGTGCTGCTGACTCTTAAATAACTTTGTTCTCACGCCGGTGGAATTATCAATAAGGCACACATGAAGTAATACCCTGTAGCAGTGAAAAACTGTCAAATGCATGATTCAGATAAGAGGCGGCCTTCAAGGGCTTAGATTAGAAAGTAGCAGGAGCCTACCTAGGTTTAACTTTCAACAAAGAACACCAAGAAGAGAACAGGAGCCTATCTATGTTTAACTTTCAACCAAGAACACCAAGAAGAAGAGAACATGAGCCTACCTAGGTTTAGCATTCAACAAAGAACACCAAGAAGAAGAGAAAATGAGCCTTCCTAGGTTTAAATTTCAACCAAGAACACCAAGAAGAAGAGAAAAAAGAAAATATGATGAGAAAAGTAAATTTGAAAGTTGTTAAAATTGTATGCCCTATCTGAATCATGAAAGTTTCATTTGGACTTTACTGTGTCCCTTTAAAGGGATACGAAACCCAAATGTTTTCTTTCAGGATTGAGATAGAGTATTTAATTTTAAGCACCTTTCTAATTTAATTCAATATGAACTTTTCTTTGTTCTCTTGGTATCTTTATTTGTAAAATAGGAATGTAAATTTAAGAGCTGGCCCATTTTTGGTTCAGAACCTGGGTAGTAATTGCTGATTGGTGGCAAAATGTAGACAGCTACCAATCAGCAAGCACTACCCAGGATGCTGAACCAAAAATGGTCTGGCTCCTAAGCTTACAGATTGCATGCTCTATCTGAATTGTTACAGCTGCAGTTCACTACCACACAGGGTGAAGTTTATTCAAATTACTGTGTTTTCACTTTACTAAGTTCAATCAAGAGAGACTTATTTCTTAATCTAATGCCCCCTCCTCCTCTGCTATTTTATTGCCTACACTACAGGTTACCTACACATACACTAGTACAGTGATTTGCAACCTTTTTTTGCCGTGGCACACTTTTTTACATTAAAAAATCCTGTGGCACACCACCATCCCAAAATTTTACAAAATCACACATTGTAGCCTAATACAGGATATATATATACAGTATATATATATATATATATATATATATATATATATATATATATATATATATATATATATATATATATATATATATATACGTATATTTATACATACACACACTGTACTGTGCTGTCATGCCATGCCTCCTACAAACTATACATGACATATTGACATTCATTCACAAACAATCATAATGATTGTCTGTGAATGAATGTCAATGTCATGGTTGTAAATGATGCCTGATGACCCTGTCACATACCTACCAATATTTCAAAATTTGAAAGAGGGACACCACTGCACTGTTGTCAGTCTGCTGCGGCACACCTGAGGATCTCTCACGGCACACTAGTGTGCCACGGCACACTGGTTGAAAAACACTGCACTAGTATACACACACGTGTTTGTGTAACTGTCTGTACTGTTGGACGCAATACAATAGCAGAGGAGGAGGGCCGCATTAGATTAATGTATTAATAATTGATTTTAATTATAACTTTGCATTGAAAAAAAAAAATACTGCTCAGCGCCTCAGTCATACATACAGTTTTTTGTTGGTTTATTGTCTGTGCCTCATTTTAGGGGATAGGCATATTCAGGGAGCCACAACCATTTTTTTTCTAATTTTAGCTCCTAATTCATTAGTTTATTCAGTGTATTTTTGTCAAAAAATCAAATGCCCTTGCATGTGTCCCACAATTTTTTTTTTTTATTTCTGTAAGGTCCTATTGTCATGACATGTCCAGTCACTCCTATTCTGTATCATATGTTAGAAGCATGTTTCTCATTCAAATTATCGATCATTCAACATAGCATAAAAGCTGCTACGCATATTCTTTCAAATTTTCAATCAATCCTCCTTCCATCCTGTCCCTGCCTACATTCTCCGTCTCATATGGAATTGACTGCCAGTCTGTCACTTTTTGTCACTACTTGACACTTGAGCTCAGCCTCACAATAGATTGATTTGCAATTTTATTTTAAAAATAAAATAACAACAAACCTCCTCAATTGTTTCTTACTTTCTCCCCAGCCCAGCAGTGTGTATTTATTAATATAATACAACAGTGACGTCAGGTCAGATGATAGATCATAAAACAGCAAGGGGGCTTCGTTTCCTATTATCATATTAAGTGATTAATATTGTTGTTAAAAAACAGAAAGTAATAAACTAGCTAAACTTTGTAAAATATTACCAAGACAGAGCAAGAGGCTAATATTTGTGTAAATACTGGTGATTAAGCCATTTGTGCACACACAATTAATGATTGCTAGCATTCTAGTCAGAGTTATGTAAATCAGCTACTGCTCCTCTAAACAGTTGGGAACTAAATAAAAAAAGGAGGACAGATTTATACCGTAACCTAATAAAATGCTCTACAATTCAACTAGTACTGATTTCTAAATTATGTTGGAAAGCTTTGCTGCCTTAGCATGATTAGCAGCCATCAATGATCAATTCAAAACAAAACTATGGAAGAGGCAGACTCAGAGCAAAAAAAGATACTTTGCGGCTTGTGAGTACTTCTGCTAACCTGGCCGGGTCACTCCCTCCTCTCCAGTCCAGTGTCTCACTCAGGCTTGGCTCCGCTGACGCTCCGATCCCACTCTCACTCATCAACACTGCAGTGTGTCACTGACTGAAGACAGTCTAGTCCGTCCGTGTACTGTCTGATTCCTCCGCCCGCTAGCTTCTGTCTTTTTCTCAGACTCACACTCACCGCTAAGCCGCTTACCTCCAATGCCTGGGATGGAGATCACGTGCGCATGTGCGTGGCTCCCTCCATCCATGTGCAGCAAGTACTGTGAGCAGACAGGAAGATGGGGGCGGAAGGTGAAAAACGTCACGTGACCGCCGCACAAAAAAGGTCTAAGAAATTAGCATATGAACCTCCTAATTTTAGCTTTCAACTAAGAATACCAAGAGAACAAAGCAAAATTGGTGATAAAAGTAAATTGGGAAGTTGTTTAAAATTGCATGCCCTATTTAAATCATGAAAGTATTTTTTGGACTTGACTGTCCCTTTAATTGAATCTCAACTTTTCTACCCCATGTGCATATAATACAAAAGGTTCACACACTTCATTACTTAGGGCCAGATGATCTAAAGCTATATGACAAAAGAGAAAAGGATAATAACCCTAAAAACAGTGGAATCAAGAGTATTGTAGGGAGGTAGGTGGGGCCTCTACAGTGGCGAGACGAAAATATAATGCAGATAAGTGCAAAAACAGACAAAGTATTCCTGAGTTCCCAAAAATTAAAGGGCCACGTCAGTATACAGTATACGTACAGATATTCAGTATACAGTATACGTACAGATATTGAGGATAAAGTGGTACCATCCTGCTCGAAGCGGGGGGACTCACCCAGCGATCCAGTCGCTTTCCTCTGCGCAGGTAATACAATCTTGCAGCACTTAAACCTTGTAGTGGTTACTCCTGGCGTTTCCTGTGGTGCCTTCGTTATTGTGCCCAATAGCTGTCGCGCTCCCAGTCTTCAGCCCAACTATGATGACGTCAAAACATTCATCTGAGCAGTATTCTCCCTTCTTATTATCGGTAAAACAGCAAGGTATGTGTGAAACTGCAGCGAGGGACACTGGTAAAGCAGCACATTTAGGGCAAATGACAATGTGGCAATGTTATGGCTTAATTAATTCATTGTTTTTGCTATTTGTGATAGGTCTAGCAATGTATGAGCGTACTGAATATATTTGAAGACTTATGTTGGATTTAACTCCATAGTGTTATATATTGCATACATTGTATCCATTGAAAATAAGAGCTACAAGAGAATGCTACAAACTATACAGGTGCACTTAATTGTTTTTAATTAGACCAGGATATTTAAGCTGAGAGGAAGTAGACGAGAATTAGGTCTATGATTACGGCTCAAGAAACTGAAACGCGTTAGACTAGTATTTGTCACGTCGCTCTAGCCGTTGCTAGGGGCCCGGTGTCTCCTTCCCTGCTCGTTGCCAGGGACTGTGTCAGGTCCGGATGTGTGCGGCACCGAGGTCATCGCCCCTTTCTCTGAGATGCCGGTCCGGATTCCTCTGGCGCGAATCCTGGGCCTATGTAAGTCACTCAATAACCATCTATCACTGCCCAAGTATAGGTGTTACTGTGTGTGCTCCTGGGTGTGATATATCGTTACTCTGTTTTGCCTTAATGTATTTGAACCCTGCCTGTCTGACTACTCTGCCTGTTATGCCCCTGAATTGCTGGATTGATATACTGCCGCTGAAACCTGCCTGTCTGACTACTCTGCCTGTTTTACCCCTAAATTGCTGGATTGATATACTGCTGCTGAGCCCTGTCTGCCTGACTACTCTGCCTGTTTAACCCCTGTTGTTCTGGATTGCCTCTTTGTGCCGAACCCTGCCTGACCATTCTAGTGGTGTGCCCTTGGACTGCTTTACCGTTGCCAAACCCTGCCTGCCTGACCATTCTAGTGGTTTGCCCTTGGACTGCTTTACTGTTGTCAAATCCTGCCTATCTGACCATCCTAGTGGTTTGCCTTGGACTGCTCCGCCATTGCTGCTGGGGACTGTCCTGGCTGTGGTGAGTGCTGCCCTCCTCATCTTACTAACTTTCTCTGCTCTGGGATATTCCCTATCATTCCTACTCAACCCGGGATAACAAAACTACTGGCCGAGTTTGGTCTGATAGAAGAGTATCCCACGAGCATTACAGTATGCAGTGCTACCTGTTCATATTTACTAGTATGCTGCTGCTTTTAACAAGATGAAAATAAAGTTGTTTTGATTTTACTGCAACGCTTTGGGACATCATTCCTTTTGGCTGCTTTTTGGACTAAAGCTATATGGGCTTGTGAGATTATTAAACCCTCACTACCTGGACTTTCAGAGAAGAACTTGCCCAAAATACTGGAGTTTTAGCATTTTTGCTATTACTCCATTTAAATAGAGCCTTATTTTTTTTTACTTACTGTAAAAACTATATATATTTTTTTAAGTGGACAACCCAAAGTATTGATCTAGGCCCATTTTGGTATATTTCATGCCACAATTTCACCGCCAAATGCGATCATATAAAAAAAATTGTTAACTTTTTCACAAACTTTGGGTTTCTTACTGAAATTATTTACACACCACTTGTGCAATCATGGCAAAAATTATTATAAATGCTTCTCTGGGATCCCCTTTGTTCAGAAATACCAGACATAAATGGCTTTGCCATGGCTTTTTGGTAATTAGAAGGCCGGTAATTGCAGTTGTGCACCACGATTTATTGTAGAGATTACCCTCCAACCGGACACCTCACACCCCCCCTGATCTCTCCCTGATCCCTCCCAAACAGCTCTTTTTCCTTCATAACCCCCCCCACACACACACTGGTCACCACCATCTTAGGTACTGGCAGACATGCATTTTTTTTTTATGTTTTTGAAATTTTTAAAATATTTTCTGCAGTTTAGGATCCTCCCTTACCCTTCAACCTCCCTGACCGCTCCCAAACAGCTCTCTAACTCGTGGCATCATCATATAAACCATTTTTTTAATATATATTTTTTAATTTATTAATTTTTAAAAACTTGTAGCCACCAATCAGAAAGCGCTACCCAGGGGCTGAACCAAAAATGGGCCAGCTCCTAAGCTTACATTCTTGCTTTTTCAAATAAAGATACCAAGAGAATGAAGAAAAATTAATAATATGAGTAAATTAGAAAGTTGCTTAAAATTGCATGCTCTGAAAGACTTCCGGTGGGTGGGCTAAGCATCAACAGCTCAGTTTTTGAGCTCCGTGGAAATCTTATACTACACTGTAGTTACAACTACAAAAACTGAGCCCGAGCTCATTTTCCCTTGACAGGAGATGTGTCTGGGCACTAGAAGAGCTGGAATCTACCATCCTTCCCCCACCAAAGTCCAGCACATGAGAAAAGTGCGTAGTGGGAGCAAAAAACACAATTTATGCTTACCTGATAAATTTATTTCTCTTGTGGTGTATCCAGTCCATGGATCATCCATTACTTGTGGGATATTCTCATTCCCAACAGGAAGTTGCAAGAGGACACCCACAGCAGACCTGTAATATAGCTCCTCCCCTAACTGTCATAGCCAGTCATTCGACCGAAAACAAGCCGAGAAAGGAGGAACCATAGGGTGTAGTGGTTACTGTAGTTTAAATTTAAAAATTACCTGCCTTAAAATGACAGGGCGGGCCGTGGACTGGATACACCACAAGAGAAATAAATTTATCAGGTAAGCATAAATTGTGTTTTCTCTTGTAAGGTGTATCCAGTCCACGGATCATCCATTACTTGTGGGATACCAATACCAAAGCTAAAGTACACGGATGAAGGGAGGGACAAGGCAGGAACTTAAATGGAAGGAACCACTGCCTGTAAAACCTTTCTCCCAAATATAGCCTCCGAAGAAGCAAAAGTATCAAATTTGTAAAATTTTGAAAAAGTATGAAGCGAAGACCAAGTCGCTGCCTTGCAAATCTGTTCAACAGAAGCCTCATTTTTAAAGGCCCAAGTGGAAGCCACAGCTCTAGTGGAATGAGCTATAATCCTTTCAGGAGGCTGCTGTCCAGCAGTCTCATAGGCTAAGCGGATTAAGCTTCTTAGCCAAAAAGAAAAAGAGGTTGCCAAAGCCTTTTGACCTCTCCTCTGTCCAGAGTAGACAACAAACAAAGCAGATGTTTGACGAAAATCTTTAGTAGCTTGTAAGTAAAACTTTATAGCACAGACCACGTCCAGATTGTGTAACACAAGGATGGAACCACAATCTCTTGATTGATATTCTTGTTAGATACCACCTTAGGTAAGAACCCAGGTTTGGTACGCAGGACTACCTTATCCGTATGAAAAATCAGATAAGGAGAATCACATTGTAAGGCAGATAGCTCAGAGACTCTACGAGCCGAGGAAATAGCTACCAAAAAAAAAAAAAAAAAAAAAAAGAACTTTCCAAGATAAAAGTTTGATATCTATGGAATGAAGAGGTTCAAACGGAACTCCTTGAAGAACCTTAAGAACCAAGTTTAAGCTCCAGGTTTAAACACAGGTTTAAACACAGGCTTGATTCAAACTAAAGCCTGACAAAATGCCTGAACGTCTGGAACATCTGCCAGACGCTAGTGCAAAAGAATAGACAGAGCAAAAATCTGTCCCTTTAAGAAACTAGCTGACAATCCTTTTTCCAAACCTTCTTGGAGAAAAGATAAAATCCTAGGAATCCTGACCTTACTCCATGAGTAACCCTTGGATTCACACCAATAAAGATATCTACGCCATACCTTATGGTAAATTTTCCTGGTGACAGGCTTTCGTGCCTGTATTAAGGTATCAATAACTGACTCGGAGAAGCCACGCTTTGATAAAATCAAGCATTCAATCTCCAGGCAGTCAGCCTCAGAGAAATTAGATTTGGATGGTTGAAAGGACCCTGAAGTAGAAGGTCCTGTCTCAGAGGCAGAGACCATGGTGGAAAGGATGACATGTCCACTAGATCTGCATACCAGGTCCTGCGTGGCCACGCAGGTGCTATCAGAATCACAGATGCTCTCTCCTGCTTGATCTTGGCAATCAGTCGAGGGAGCAGAGGAAACGGTGGAAACACATAAGCCAGGTAGAAAGACCAGGGCGCTGCTAGAGTATCTATCAGTGTCGCCTTGGGATCCCTGGACCTGGATCAGTAACACGGAAGCTTGGCGTTCTGGCGAGACGCCATGAGATCCAGTTCTGGTTTGCCCCAACGGAGAATCAGTTGTGCAAATACCTCCGGATGAAGTTCCCACTCTCCCGGATGAAAAGTCTGACGACTTAGAAAATCCGCCTCCCAGTGCTCTACACCTGGGATATGGATAGCTGATAGGTGGCAAGAGTGAATCTCTGCCCAGTGAATTATTTTTGAAACTTCTAACATCTCTAGGGAACTTCTTGTTCCCCCTCGATGGTTGATGTAAGCTACAGTCGTGATGTTGACCGACTGAAATCTGATGTACCTCAGAGTTGCTAACTGAGGCCAAACCTGAAGAGCCTTGAATATCGCTCTTAGTTCCAGAATATTTATTGGAAGGAGAGACTCCTCCTGAGTCCACGATCCCTGAGCCTTCAGGGAGTTCCAGACTGCACCCCAACCTAGAAGGCTGGCATTTGTGGTTACAATAGTCCAATCTGGCCTGCGAAGGTCATACCTTTGGACAGATGGACCCGAGATAGCCACCAGGGAAGAGGATCCCTGGTCTCTTGGTCCAGATTCAGTTGAGGTGCCAAATCTGTGTAATCCCCGCTCCACTGACTGAGCCTGCATAGTTGCAGCGGTCTGAGATGTAAGAGTGCAAACGGCACTATGTCCATTGCCGCTACCATTAAGCCAATTACTTCCATACACTGAGCCACCAAAGGGCGCGGAATGGAATGAAGAACCCGACAGGAATTTAGAAGCTTTGATAACCTGGACTCTGTCAAGGTAAATTTTCATTTCTACAGAATCTATCAGAGTCCCTAGAAAGGAAACTCTTGTGAGTGGGGATAGAGAACACTTTTCCTCGTTCACTTTCCACCCATGCGACCTCAGAAATGCCAGTACTACGTCCGTATGAGACTTGGCAATTTGGAAGTTTGACGCCTGTATCAGGATGTCGTATAAATAAGGGGCTACTGGTATGCCCCGCGGCCTTAGGACCGCCAAAAGCGACCCTAGAACCTTTGTAAAGATTCTTGGGGCTGTAGCTAATCCAAAGGGAAGAGCTACAACTGGTAATGCCTGTCTTGAAAGGCAAACCTGAGAAACCGATGGTGATCTTTGTGTATCGGAATGTGAAGATAAGCATCCTTTAGATCCACTGTAGTCATATATTGACCCTCCTGGATCAGTGGTAGGATGGTACGAATAGTTTCCATCTTGAACGACGTAACTTTGAGGAATTGGTTTAAGATCTTTAGATCCAAAATTGGTCTGAAGGTTCCCTCTTTTTTGGGAACCACAAACAGATTTGAGTAAAAACCCTGTTCCTGTTCCTCCTTTGGAACTGGATGGATCACTCCCATAACTAGGAGGTCTCGTACACAGTGTAAGAATGCCTCACTCTTTATCTGGTTTGCAGATAATTGTGAAAGGTGAAATCTCCCTTTTGGGGGGGAAGCTTTGAAGTCCAGAAGATATCCCTGGGATATAATTTCCAACGCCCAGGGATCCTGAACATCTCTTGCCCACGCCTGGGCGAAGAGTGAAAGTCTGCCCCCTACTAGATCCGTTACCGGGTAGGGGGTCATTCCTTCATGCTGTCTTAGAGGCAGCAGCAGGCTTTTTGACCTGCTTACCTTTTTTCCAGGTCTGGTTTGGTCTCCAGACCGTCTTGGATTGAGCAAAAGTTCCCTCTTGTTTATTATTAGAGGAAGTTGATGCCGCACCTGCCTTGAAGTTTCGAAAGGCACGAAAATTAGACTGTTTGGCCCTAGATTTGGACCTGTCCTGAGGAAGGGCACAACCTTTTCCTCCCGTAATATCAGCAATAATCTCCTTCAAACCAGGCCCGAATAGGGTCTGCCCCTTGAAGGGAATGTTAAGTAGCTTAGATTTTAAAGTCACGTCAGCTGACCATGATTTAAGCCATAGCGCTCTGCGCGCCTGTATAGCAAAACCAGAATTCTTAGCCGTTAGTTTATTCAAATGAACAATGGCATCAGAAATAAAATTGGCTAGCTTAAGTGCTCTAAGTTTGCCAAGTATGTCATCCAATGGAGTCTCTACCTGTAAAGCCTCTTCCAGAGACTCAAACCAGTACGCCGCAGCAGCAGTGACAGGGGCAATGCATGCAATGGGCTGTAGGATAAAACCTTGTTGAATAAATATTTTCTTAAGGTAACCTTCTAATTTTTTATCCATAGGCTCTAAAAAAAGCACAACTGTCCTCGACAGGGATAGTAGTACGCTTTGCTAGAGTAGAAACGGCTCCCTCCACCTTAGGGACTGTCTGCCATAAGTCCCGTGTGGTGGCGTCTATTGGAAAACATTTTTCTAAAAATAGGAGGGGAAGAGAACGGCACACCTGGTCTATCCCATTCCTTATTAATAATTTCTGTAAACCTTTTAGGTATTGGAAAAACATCAGTACACACCGGCACTGCAAATCATTTATCCAGTCTACACAATTTCTCTGGCACTGCAATGGTATCACAGTCATTCAGAGCAGCTAAAACCTCCCTAAGTAACACGCGGAGGTGTTCAAGCTTAAATTTAAATGTAGAAATATTAGAATCAGGTATCTTTCCTGAGTCATTAACATCACCCACTGACTGAAGCTCTCCTTCCTCAGCTTCTGCATATTGTGAGGCAGTATCAGACATGGTTCTTAAAGCGTCAGTATGCTCTGCATTTTGTCTCACCCCAGAGCTATCTTGCTAACCTCTAAGTTCAGGTAGTCTGGCTAATACCGTTGACAGTGTATTATCCATGACTGCCGCCATGTCTTGTAAAGTAAACGCTATGGGCGCCCTAGATGTACTTGGCGCCATTTGAGCGTGAGTCCCTTGGGCGGGTGTCAAAGGGTCTGACACGTGGGGAGAGTTAGTCGGCATAACTTTCCCCTCGTCAGATTCCTCTGGTGATAATTTTTTTAAAAACAGAATATGATCTTTATTGCATAAAATGAAATCAGTACATTTGGTACACATTCTAAGAGGGGGTTCCACCATGGCTTTTAAACATAATGAACAAGGAGTTTCTTCTATGTCAGACATGTTTATACAGACTAGCAATGAGACTAGCAAGCTTGGAAAACACTTTAAATCAAGTTAACAAGCAAATATAAAAAACGGTACTGTGCCTTTAAGAGAAACAAATTTTGTCAGAATTTGAAAAACAGTGAAAAAATGCAGTAAATCAAACGAAATTTTTACAGTGTATGTAATAGGCTAGCAGAGCATTGCATCCACTTGCAAATGGATGATTAACCCCTTAGTTCAAAAAACGGATCAAAAAAACGAAATAGACTTTTTTTTTTTTTTTTTTAACAGTCACAACCAACTGCCACAGCAAGCTGTGGTCCTACCTTCCCCAATAAACGACTTTGGAAAGCCTTTGAGCCCTTTAGAGATGTCCTATAGCATACAGGGGACTCCTGAGGGAAGCTGGATGTCACAGTTTGTAATTTTAACTGCACCAACTGTAACTTTTATACTATAACAGTGGAAAGCCTCAGTAAAACTGTTTCTAATCAAAATTTAAGCCAGCCATGTGGAAAAAACTAGGCCCCAATAAAGTTTTATCACCAATGCATATATAAAAACGATTAAACATGCCAGCAAACGTTTATATTGCAATATCATAAGGGTATTACCCCTGGGAGTAAGCATGATACCAGTCGTTATTAAATCACTGTATTCAGGCTTAACTTACATTAATCCGGTATCAGCAGCATTTTCTAGTGTTTTCCATCTCTAGGAAAAATTATAACTGCACATACCTGATAGCAGAATAAACTGCACGCCATTCTCTCGCTGAAGTTACCTCATCTGTGTAATCCCCTCAGACATATGTGAGAATAGCAATGGATCTTAGTTACAACCTGCTAAGATCATAGAAACAAGGAAATTATAGGCGCTAAAGAACAGTACCCAGCTTAACTAGTGAATTCCCCTCCAAGAATACAAAGTGGCAAAAGCAATGTGAAAAAGTGAAGTTAAGCGCTCAAAGCACGGGTATATCTAAGAGATGTGTATTTAAATAAAGGGAACAGTGTCCAGTATGTAATCAACGAAAAAATATATTCATCAAAGTATTTATATGTAATAATATATAGAAAGGAATATATATATATGTACCAGAACAGAGACAGAGGCGTAAATATTGTTCAAATGGAAAATTTCCAAAGGCAATTTATTATACTAATAAAACAGAGGTGTCAAGATGTCTAAAATGATACAAAATGATACAATGTAAAACAAAAGGGATGTCTCCCTTAATAAATGTATAGATACATAAAATAAGCATAAAAGAACAATAAGAAAAAGTACTTGGATGTTGTAGGAGAGAGTGGTTAAATATAGTTAGTTTATTTTCTTCAATCAAAAGTTTGTTATTTTTAAATAGTACCGGAGTTGTGCTATTTTATCTCAGGCAGTAAATAGAAGAATCTGCCTGAGGTTTCTATGATCTTAGCAATGTGAAAAAGTGAAGTTAAAGGGACAGTCTAGTCCAAAAAAACTTTCATGATTCAGATAGGGCATGTGATTTTAAACAATTTTGCAATTAACTTTTATCACCAATTTTTCTTTGTTCTCTTGGTATTCATAGTTGAAAGCTTAACTTAGGAGGTTCATATGCTAATTTCTTAGACCTTGAAAGCCGCCTCTTAAGAATGCATTTTAACAGGTTTTTCACCACTAGAGGGTGTTAGTTCATGTTTTTCATATAGATAACACTGTGCTCGTGCACGTGAAGTTACCTGGGAGCCATCACTGATTGGCTAAACTGCAAGTCTGTCAAAAGAACAAATAAAGGGGCAGTCTGCAGAGGCTTAGATACAAGATAATCACAGAGGTAAAAAATATATAAATATAACTGTGTTGGTTATGCAAAACTAGGGAATGGATAAACAGGGATTATATATCTTTTAAAACAATAAAAATTCTGGTGTAGACTGTCCCTTTAAGCGCTCAAAGCACGGGTATATCTAAGAGATGTGTATTTAAATAAAGGGAACAGTGTCCAGTATGTAATCAAGATGTAGATAAAATAGATCGAAAAAAACCTCCTAAAATATAAGACTGACAAACATGTAACAAATTATGATGATAAAAAAGATACCATTGAAGTATCATTCATTACAGACTATAATTGCAATAATAGTCTAATCAAAAAAATTCTAACAAAACATTGGCACTTAGTGCAGTCGGACCCAATAATCGGAGACAAAGTATCTGTATACCCTAAAATAATCTACAGAAGAGCAAAAAACCTCAGAAGTACCCTAGCACAGAGCGAACTAAAATCCATAAAAAGAAACAGCTATGAGGTAAGCCTAGAAGGAACTAAACTTTCTGGTTTCTTCCCATGCTTCGGATGTCGCTCCTGTAAATATAGCTCTAAATTAAAAGAAATAGAAGTAAATAATTTTAAGTTTAAAATTGGAGAAACAATAAGATGCCAAGACAAAGGGGTCATCTACATCATTGAGTGTTCTTGTAAAAAATATTACATAGGAGAAACTACTAGGACCCTCCGTGAGAGGATCAGAGAACACCTTTCATGCATAGACAGAGGGAATCTCGACACACATTTATATTCACACTTTAGAGAAAGCCATCAGAATAATCTGAAGCATTTCAGATTCTGGGGCCTAGCCAAAGCTAAACTTAATTGGAGGGGGGGGGTAATCTGGAAAAACAACTCCTAAAACTAGAAGCAAAATTGATCTATGATATGGACACCCTTCATCCAAGAGGACTTAACTCAGAGTTAGATATCTCCCCTTTCCTATAGTCTATTACTTCTTCTCTACCCTACATTGATTCAGCATAATTCGTTCAAAGGATTTACCCTTCCCTATCCACATATATGGGTCTTTATGTAACATCCATGATATATGTCTATAGATAACACCTTAGCATCATATAACAACTTCGAATATATTCCCTTTATCCCTGCTATAGGATTACTCCTGTTATATTACAACACCATAAATAAGAAGTAGTTTCTCGTTGACTGGATAAAGAATTCCACCTTAAATATCCAAACACCCTATTCACACGTTCCACCTTTAATTAATTGTCTGAGATAGCCAATCAGATTAACTGAAGGCATTTAAATATTCTCATAGCAGCACAGACTAACATGTCTTGATAAAGCCTGTGGGCGAAACACGTTGACCTGACACTGTGTTTTATGCTATTGATTTTATCCATCATTATTGTTATCTGTTAACAATTTTATGCTTCAAAGGACTTTCCATTTGAACTGCTATGTGCATGCTGGCACCAACTGACAACTAACTCCACCAACCTTGCTACAAGGAAACTCCTAGTCGCTACTAGCGACCACAAAACTGACTGTCTCCTAAGAATTTCCTAGTCGCTCCCTGCGACCGCCAAGTTCCTCAACAAAGGATAACCCAGTCGCTACCAGCGACCGCAAAGACCATCTTACTTATCCTAAAGATCCGCGAGTCGTTACTAACGACCACCTCATCCTAAACCAAAGAATTCCTTAGTCGCTACTTGCGACCGTCAAGTTCTTCAACAAAGGATAAACCAGTCGCTACCGGCGACCGCAAAGACCAACCTATACTTCTTAAAAGATTCTCAAGTCGTTACTAACGACCACCTTATCTTCAACTGAAAGGATCTATATGTTTCTCCTAGTCGCTGTTTGCGACCGCCAAGTCCTTCAACAAAGGATAAACTAGTCGCTACTAGCGACCGCAAAGACCCATTTCTAAAATTTCAAGATCCTGCTAGTCTTTCCTCACGACAACAAAGCTATCATCTTTCGTGAGCGCAAAGATTATCTTTAAATCCCCCAGGATTTCCTTACAGATTTAGGAATAGAGGTTGCCACGGCAACATCACCTACCATTTTAAAACGTGACGTCACGTCACCTTTACACAAAAAGGCGCCCTTTTCTTTCATCCAGTAACGCCAACCACCAAATACAGGCAATTCAAGCCTACAACTGGACAGTTACTTTCTTGTCACTTGGCAAGTCAATATCTTGGGACATCAGTAATTTTTCGCTAAAGCGCAAGTACTTTTTCTTATTGTTCTTTTATGCTTATTTTATGTATCTATACATTTATTAAGGGAGACGTCCCTTTGTTTTACATTGTATCATTTTGTATCATTTTAGACATCTTGACACCTCTGTTTTATTAGTATAATAAATTGCCTTTGAAATTTTCCATTTGAACTATATTTACGCCTCTGTCTCTGTTCTGGTATATATATATATATTCCTTCCTATATATTATTACATATTATTACTTTGATGAATATATTTTTTCGTTGATTACATACTGGACACTGTTCCCTTTATTTAAATACACATCTCTTAGATATACCCGTGCTTTGAGCGCTTAACTTCACTTTTTCACATTGCTAAGATCATAGAAACCTCAGGCAGATTCTTCTTCTATTTACTGCCTGAGATAAAATAGCACAACTCCGGTACTATTTAAAAATAACAAACTTTTGATTGAAGAAAATAAACTAACTATATTTAACCACTCTCTCCTACAACATCCTAGCTTGTTGAGAGTTGCAAGAGAATGACTGACTATGACAGTTAGGGGAGGAGCTATATTACAGGTCTGCTGTGGGTGTCCTCTTGCAACTTCCTGTTGGGAATGAGAATATCCCACAAGTAATGGATGATCCATGGACTGGATACACCTTACAAGAGAAACAGCGGCTGCGGTGGCCATCTTGGCCTTATCTGAGAGCGGAGGAGACCGGAGGAGATTTTCAAGCGCTGACAGTGCCTTAAGAACCATTCTAGCATGCATCTGGCTCAGCGGTCCCCTGCCTCATCAAAGGAGCCTGTCGAACTTCAGCAACCTCACAGCTCTAACCATGGAGGCGAACCTGTCAACGGAAACTGGTAATGCACTACATTATCTTCACACAAGACTGCCAGCTTGTCCCCCGCTGCCAGAAACATTTGCAAAAGCCCTGTTGATGTGGGACGCCCTAAGCTAGACACATAGGCCTGGAGGGATATATAGCTACTATACAAATACACATGTGGGATACCCCGTGGAACTCACATTGAGGATAGTTGGTTGCTGCAGCTTTAGGCATTTATATCAGACTCTGCAAGATCATTTGGGAAGTATTATAGCTGACTATCAACAACATAAAAGCACAGCACAAACCCAGCTGTTGGTAGGGCACTACATTACCTTGACACAGTATGGCCCAATTGCCCTTTGCTGCTTGAAACACCTACAGAGGCCTTGTTAATGCATGATGCCCTAAGCTAGACACAGAAACCTGGAGGGATATACAGGGACTGCTGCAACTATTGGCATATATCAGACTATGCAAGATCGATTGGAGAAATACTATAGCTGACTATCAACAGCACAAAAACACAGCACAGACCCAGCTGCTGCAGTTTTCCCACAAGAACTTTCCAGCTGAGGGTATACTGTGGAGCTAACCCCCTTTGACACAGCTCTGTGGCTTGTTTTCTGCTATACCTGTCGTGCTGCTGCAAAAACACATTTCCCTGATTCCTCAAAGGGAAGTGTATACACACTTACAGTACCTTACACACTTTCATTGTGGACTCTTGCTGATAAATGTACACCATATGTATTCTGCAATTGTGATGTGAGAGAACATTGTAGTGTTGTTGGTCTTTGTCTACTATAGGATATGCTTAGTTCTTTTAGATTGCCTGCCTGTCAAATATTTGTCTAACTAATTGTATGCTTTCATTTACAGAGTAGGTGGTACGCTTTCCTGGGGTATAATACCCTTGGGTCAGCTATACCCTGACGGGGTGGTGGGTTCTGATTTACTGTGTTTTACTAAATAGAACTTCAGTATATTTGATGCCCCTATTACTCTAACACCTAATTTTCCTGTGTATGGAGAAATATCTCATTCAAAATCCAATGGCGAACTGAAATAAAAATGCTGACCGCAGGGCCAAACTTGGATCGGATGCTGTTAGCCAGGCATCATCCTATGAGTCCTCGCAGGAGGTCCATACCTTAGACCCACACCCTATTGTTAAGCAAATCTTAACTTTATTTCTGCCCAAAATAGAAAACCTTCAAAAGGGGGTGGATACCCTGGCAGAAGACGTTAAACAATTTTCAACAAGGGTAACAGAGGCGGAGACTAGGATCTTTGACCTTGAAGACATACAAACTATTAGCTTCCTATCACAACACCTCAGAACTGATTTCTTGTCCTAATTTCCCCCCCTAACCCCCTCTCTTCAATTTCCATCCTATCTCTTGTCCCCAGGCCTCGGTCGTGAGATGGCGCACTCTTTAAAAGTGCTCACACATAATGTCAGGGGGCTTAATTATCCCTTTAAAAGGAGTCTTTTGTCCCGTGAACTTAGATTCCACAATCCTGACGTAGTCTTCCTGCAGGAGTCTCACTGGCAGTCGGGCACCCCTCAATATTTTCACTCTCGTTCCTATAAAGTCCTGGAACACTCACCCTTCTCCAAAAAAGCTAGAGGGATGGCCATCCTGCTTCACAACAGGATCGCCTACGAGCAAATTCATGCACTTACTGATCCCCAAGCCAGATATACAATTCTGGTTCGTAAACTGGACCATGTTCTTCATACATTGGTCTCCATTTATCTTCCCAACTCCCGACAGCCTGCATCTCTCCGTACTATCTTACAGACACTTGATACGATTAGGCAAGGGAGGGTTTTGATCGCGGGAGACTTCAACATGACATGGGAGCCAACTCTCGACCGCAAACAACTTCAAGCTGGCAGTAAACATTCGCAAGAGACATCTGTCTCTGCCCAATTTAGGGCAGTAATGTCACAATATGGATACTTCGACATTTGGAGAAGTCTACATCCTAACGATAGGGACTTTACTCATTTCTCTATCCACCACAAAACTTACTCCCGACTGGACTATATTTTTTGTCAGGCTGGGTCTTTGGACTCAGTCTCCTGTTCCAGTATCCCACTCTGTTCTTGGTCAGACCATGACCTTGTAACGGATGATCTATTCGCCTCAGATAAAGCACTTACTAAATCCAATTGGTGCCTTCCTAGACACATTTTGGCCGATATTCCGTTCAGGGAGGAATTAAGACGGGACCTGACTGAATTGTTAGTTTGTAATGACAACGGCCAGACCTCAGACGATATTCTCTGGGGCGCGATCAAAGCAACTATCAGGGGCCTTATCATTCGCAAACAAGGAGAACTGAGAAAGCTAGCAGGCCTTACCCTTGCACAGGCACACGCAAAACTCAGATCCCTGGAATCCCTCAATCGCGCTTCCATTAGCCTCAGGGGCGTATTTAGGTTTTGTGCTGCCCTAGGCACTCACAATTCTGCTGCCCCCCCACCCCACCCCAGGTTTAAGGCCTTTTTTTAGACATAATATTTTTGGGACAGGGTGTAAAACATTTAAAAAGTAAATGTCTTTTTAAGTAGATGTTCATCAGGGCTTGCATTCACTCTGGTCACACACACACACACACACACACACACAAATACATATATATATATTAAGACATTATTTTGCAAGTCAGATGATTAAAGTGTTTATATCAGAAAAAAATATCCTTCACTGTATGATAGTTTGTCAGTAGGTAATTGTTTAACCTTAAACATCTTCTTTGGTGATTGACAGTTATTTAAGCAAAATATCTGCTTGGATAAATATGTAATGAATATACAAACTGGCCTTTAAAAGTACTTAAAAAATACAACAGTAATTATGATAGGTTTAGGAATTGTATCCTAGGGGATAAAGTCACATGATACAATCATAATAAAGTATATACTTGTATTGTTTCTGAATGTATTAAATGCATACAACATATTTTCAGTTGTGTTTTAAGTCACATAGTTGTATAGATTCAGCAATAAATACTTATTCTTTGCATGTATGACAGATAGACAAACAGTAAATGTACAAGTATTTAGTGACTAATCCGTTTAAGTATTTTAATGCCCAATGAAGATGTATTGAAGGAAGAAAGGCATATGCTGTTTCACAGTGGTCACTGTGTAGTTCACACTGCAGTGTGTAGTCTGTGTGAGTCTCAATCACGCGGTGGAGCCAGGAAGAATACTGCATTCCCTCTCAGTCCAGGCTGCGCAAGTGAGCTCCGCTTCCACTGTCACCACGACATGCGCATCCACATACAATCCCATAGGATAGCAATAGCTGGGCCAGCCATTTATGTCATTTGTAATTGGTTGATTTAGCCACCCGGCCCTGAGTTCAGTAGAGTGGCCCTAGGGACTCAAAATTCTGCTGCCCCTTAAAAATCTGCCTCCCTAGGCACCGGCCTCGTTGGCCTATGCCTTAATACGCCCCTGATTAGCCTAGACGTAGCAGCGCTGATTGCTACAGTTAAGGAGCATATCAACCTCCTAGAGCTACGCCGTACACAAACTAATCTCAGCAAACTAAAACAATTATACTACTACAAAGGTAATAGACCTGACACTATGCTTGCTAATAGGCTTAGGCATAAGCACAGCAATTCCCGTATTTCCCAGATTAATTATAATGGTAAATTGCATAAGAGGCCCTCTCAGATTGGAGAATGCTTTGCTGACTTTTACTCCAAACTTTACAATATCGAAAATTCGGAGACTCTCACCCCCACTACTAGTCAGGACATCAGAGACTTTCTGACTTCCGCTAACCTCCCCACTCTTACTACAGAGCAACAAGACTCTCTCACAGCCCGTTTATCTTTGGCAGAGATTAAGCAAACGATATAAAATCTAAAACCCTTTAAGGCCCCAGGACCTGATGGCTTCTCTGCCCAGTTTTATAAGGTGTTTGTCAACGAACTATCCCCCTACTTGCAGAGGTTTTTTACCTTAGCGAGTGAAGAAGGCTCCATGAGAGAGGAATTCTTAAAAGCTGCCATAGTTACCCTGCCAAAACCAGATAAGGACCCTTCCTCCTGCGCAAGCTATAGGCCAATTTCTTTAATCAACGTAGATGTGAAGGTTTACTCTAAAATTCTTGCCAATCGTATCAGCAGGCTTCTCCCGCACCTTATAGGCCCGGATCAAGTAGGGTTCATTCACAAGCGCGAGGGGCCGGACAATACTAGTCGTCTTGTTAATATTGTGTGTGAATCTACCAGAATGCAGAAGCCTTTCTCGGTTATCTCTTTGGATGCCGAGAAGGCTTTTGACCGAATCCGCTGGTCCTACTTGTGGGAAACCCTCAGAACCTTTAACTTCCCCCAGTCGACATGCAGGGCTATTCAGGCGCTATATTCTGCCCCGTCGGCTGCTGTCAGGGGTCTTGGCTTTCAGTCTGACCCTTTCAGCATCTCCAATGGCACTAGACAGGGGTGCCCCCTATCTCCGCTGTTGTTTGCCCTGGCGATCGAGCCCTTGGCTGCCCATATCCGCGATGATGCGTCCATTCCAGGGATAATGCTTTCAGGCACTTTGCAAAAAATTGCGTTATTCGCAGATGATATCACAATTTTCACTGCGGATCCCGGCACAGCTGTCCCCAGACTGTTGGATGTTCTAAAGACCTTTGGTGACCTCTCATTTTATAAATTGAATACTCAAAAGACAGAGATATATTGGTGGGGATACCCTCACAATTACATTAACAGTTTAAAGAAAAGCCATAATTTCAAATGGTCGCAGGAGCAGGTCACACATCTAAGGGTTAGAATATCTAATAACGCCTCAAAAATGATCAAAGATAATTACATCCCCTTGTTGTCAGAACTGAGATCCTTAAAAAACACTTGGGACCACAAGTCCATCTCATGGATGGGGCGTATAGCCTCTATTAAAATGTTCTTCCTCCCTAAGCTCACCTATTTGTTTAGGTGCCTCCCCATCAGAGTCCCTATGCCACTCTTGCTACAGTTTCAGAGCGAGATAACAAAGTTTATTTGGAAGGGCTCGACCCCCAGGATAGCTCAAAAAAATCTGAAATTTCCTATACACCTAGGAGGCCTGGCTTCCCCCTCTGTGGTAAAATACTACGAGGGGGCCATGCTTACCCACATCTCCCAGTGGGGAGTTCTTCAGTCCCGTGATAAATGGCGTGAGATTGAACAGGCCTCTCTGCCCCACAATGTCCTGCTCAAGGATATTATTTGGACTCCTCCACACAGCCGCAGAAGTCTAGGAATCAGCAACCTAGTTATCACAGAATGCCTTCAGGTCTGGGACAAGATCCGGCATCGCCAACTAATTGCCCCCCACCCTTCCCCTATCACTTCGGTGGCTGGTCTGCTTTTTGGATTGGCAGATACCCATCCGAATATATGGGCCAGGCTAGGGATCTGGCGGATCTCGGACTTCTGGTCCGCCTCACAGCCTGATGGCTTTATAGACCCAACCCACCTGGGTTCCCCTGGGGATATTCCTCCGGTCCTCTTTTTTGAGACCATTAGGATTAAAAGTCTCTTGAGAAGCTGGGGTTTTCTCCCCACCACCTCTCGACAGCCCACCCCGTGGGAGTCTGTTTGGAAGACGGGTCACAGACTTATCCGGCCATTATCGTTCCACTATGGGACACTCAACGGTACTGTTCCGCCTGAAACTGCCCCGCATTTGCAGATCTGGGACGCTTTACTGCACTCTCAAATCTCGGTGGACGCCTGGCAAAGGGCCATCCTTTTGACAAAGAAAACCCTCCATTGTATCACTATGTTCGAAACCTATTACAAGGTGATTTCTCACTGGTACCTGGTCCCCACACGGCTGGCAAGGATGTTCCCAGGAGTTTCGCCTCTTTGCTGGAGGAATTGCGGTTTGCAGGGCACCATGCTCCACATCTGGTGGGAATGCCCTAAAATTACTTTCTTATGGTCTCAAGGTTTCCACGCCCTTACTGATTTCGGAATCAGAATTCCGCCTGGCCCGTCTACTGCATTGCTCCACCTGGGCTTACAGGACTTACCTAAGCACCAAAGTATCTTCAGTACCTACTTACTAGCCTCTATTAAGACTAATTTGGCTAGGTCCTGGAAGAAAGAAAAACCCCCTTCATGGAACGAGATTGAAAAAAACATTCCTATACACCATGGAAAAGACTATATATTTCGACTTAAACAAACTGGACTTATTCGAACTTGCTTGGGCCGATTGGAAAGACAAGTTTGATACTTCCTGGAGCCCTCCTGTCACGTCCTAAAGCCTACGGCCTGACTCTCCTTGATCTGTCTACCATCTTCCCCCATTTCTTCCCTCTCCTCTTCTATGCTCCCCCCCCCTCCTTTCCCCCCCCCTGGACTTTGTCCTGATTTCAAGACATACAAACTATTAGCATTGGCAAAATTGAATCCTTAGAAAAACACTCCTTAGCACTGCAACAAAAAATTGATGTTCGCTTACTAGGGCTGCCGGAATCTGTAAAACCAACTGATATCCTGAAAATTGTTGAGAACACCTTCCCTTTGTTAATAAATATCTCATCTGAAACCCTACTAGGTAGTGTAGAGAGGGCACACAGAGTAGGTCCTGAGAGATCCACTATGGACCATAATGCACAAGCCCGCCCAGTCATGATCAAATTCCTCCACTTTAAAACTAAACTCACTATACTCAGGGCATATAGAAAGGTGGAGGCTTTGACTCATGAAAACTCTAGAATTCTGCTGTTCCAGGATTACTCTGTGGATTTGATGAGAAGGCGTAGAGAATTCTCCTCAATATGCTCTAAGCTCCACCGAGAGGATAGACAGGCTTATCTACTTTACCCCGCTAAACTTCCAGGGGGGGGAGAGGGTTGAGGGATTGTATGGTGTTAAAGATATCTATGCTTGCTACACTACAGCTTGAGTGATGGCTTTAATGGCCATGACAGGGATGGTATTTCATCCTAAATGGGGGGCTCCCCATAGTTCTGTCTTACATGATTATTATACATGTTTATTACTATGGTTGTTGGTTGTTTGAGTTATGCCAACTTGTGTTGACAAAGTTTCCCCAGGTTAAATGTTATGCTTTGCTCCTATATCTCAATGAGAAATGTGAAATATGGAAAGAGGATTTGGATAGAGGCTCATTTGGAGCATTAGGCTATGTTTACAGCTCCTTGCTATTTTTTTATTTTTCAGACTCACTAATCTAGGGGTGATTTGCTGTTCGGGGGGGGGGGGGGGGAGAGCCTCACATATGTACCTTACTGGGCCACTATCTATGTTTACTAATTGGGTTCCTAATTACGACTGTGATATGGAAAATTATATTTAGAAAGTTTATTCAGGTTACGCAACTTATTACGCTCCTGTCAATTTGAAATGTGAAACAAAGGAATTATATCTTGATGTGGGATCACTTAGAGCAATGATATGTGTACTTAACTGACAATTTATCTGTTAATATTACTTTTCAGACTGCAATTACCTGAAACCTTTTGGGCAAGAGTATTGTAATGCTGTGATACTGGATCTGTTTTTACAGAGTTGAGGAAAATAGGAGTTAAACTATTTCTTTATGTATTTGTAGCCTGCTTAAGATTCTTATATAACTTTTTATATAAGTATCAGTAAATTGGCTGCTTAGTATGTTAACCCTTGTGAGAGTGTGAGCATATGCCCCAAACCACCACTAAGAGTTAATATATATAACAATTGTTATCAATACTCATAAGGATACAAGAGGAAGCGACAGGCAGAGAGTACATGCTAACCGGTATACAGATTTCTATAATACGATATTAGGCAGTTAGTTTGACATACAAATTATACATGCTGCAGGTTGTTACTATTATACTTGACGTTACATAACTTATGTTAGGTTTTGGCAATTTTGCTTACAGTGAAGACACCGGTGCTGGGATCCCAGAATGAGCAGTCTCTGCTCCGAGGAGACACGCTGTTATGGCGGCTGTGATGCGGTCTGCTGGGTCCGGTCGTGTGATCCATGGCAGTCGGTGGGGGGGGGGGGTGTCAGAGGAAAGGCTCAGCTGAACACAGCTGGTTGTGGCTACAGCGTAGTTAGAGATCCGGAAGGAAGGCAGGTGCTTTGCGATAGAGAAACTCAGAGGAATTCCGGAAAGCTCACTAGTTGAGCAGGCAAATCCTGAACTATAGGTATTGTTACTAATAAACAAGGCTTTAGGTGATGTATCACAATGGAGTGTAACACATGCCACATTAACAAGCAATTAGGAGTTGTCAGAGGCGTGTTTATATAGGCAGAGTGAGAAAAAGAAGCATGCCCCTAATTAATAGGACAGTAGCATGACAAGGATCCAGCTTGGAGGTGCGTGTGTTTTTTTTTTTTCTCTCCCTTTGCCAGGCATACTGTATCATAGTGGATATTAAAATGTAGTATTTACTCTTAGAACATGGGGGGAATACAATTTCAATTGAGAAAGCGGGGCGCATGATATTGCGTTCCTGCAGGAGACGCACTTGAACGACTTAGAACACGCAAAATTGAGGAGAGACTGGGTAGGGAGAGATGAGTTTGCCTCTTTCAAAAGTGCCAGCAGGGTGGTGGCTATATTATTAGGGAAAAAGCTAGATATTGAAGAAACGACAGTAGTAAGTAACCCGGAGGGACAATACATCATAGTCCAAGCCAAAATTGCTGACAAAACCTATACTATGTGCAATATTTATGCGCCTAATCAGAAAAACAAAGCATTTTGGGACGACTTAATTAGAGTTTTGACCCCTTTTAGGATACTGCTATCATCATTGGAGGTGACTTCAATCTAGCCCCAAACCCACAGTGTGACAGGTTTAGGGACACCAGTAGATGTAGTGGTGGATCTCACCCTAAGATTAGCAGCAAATTTGAATTAGAAATTTTCCAGACTTTGACATCCTCATTGGATGTGATAGACATATGGCGTAAACTTAACCCAGATGGCAAAGACTATACCTGCGTCTCCCGGGCCTCGCCCACCATGTCTCATATTGATTTGATTTTGACCTCTAACTCCTTGATCCCCCAAATTATAGATGCTAAGATAGGGGAGATGATGGTCTCATAGGACTTTTTCTTGATACTTTGGCACCCTCGGGAAACGGATGAACTCTTAGATTCCCACAATACCTGGTTACATCTCAGGAGTTTCAGCAATACTTGGTGGAGTGCTGGGATGATTTTCAGGTTAATAATGCACAACATTTGCTGACTCCAGAGCTTTTCTGGCAAATGGCAAAGGTAGTACTTATGGGAAACATCTTGGCTTTTTTGTCTTGTAGAAAAAAAACATATGCAGAGAGACCGGAAAAGGCTGAGGGACGACCTGGCTGCTTCCTATCTTACTTATCGGGATGCACCAACATGGCTGCATCATCAAAAGTACATGGCTACCGAGAAAGAGTATGATGCGCTTCTGGCTTTTCAAGCCTCTCAAACACTTTTAAGAACTAGGGGCAGGTACTATAGATATGGAGACAAATGGGGCAGGTTATTGGCTTCCTTGGATAGCCTAAAAACATCTACGTGGTTTATTGCCGCACTTAAAGACAGGGGGAAACTTGGCAAGGACCCCAAACATATTGCTGAGGCATTTGCCTCTTACTACACTAAATTATACACCAGCAATCGGCATGGTTCAGAGCACACCTTGCAGGACTTTTGGGACTCCATTGAACTACCGCAAGTATCAGAAGAACAATTGGACAAGCTTAACGCACCTATTACTAGGGAAGAGATATATAAGACAATGATGTATTTAGCCCTGGGTAAAGCTGCATGCCCTGATGGGCTGCCCATAGAATTCTATAGAATGTTGAAACTACAGGTTGTCCTGGTGCTCACAGACCTCTACACACGCTATTTCTCTGACACTGATAAACCTGCTAAGACGTTTTCGGCTGCGTATATCACTCTTATCCCTAAAGCGGGAAAGGACACTCTTCTCCCGGAATCATATAGGCCGATCTCATCCCTATATGACTCACTCAATCCCTTTTAAAATGGGTAGATTCTCGTTATCGGGAATATATCAAACCATCTTGCAAAAGCGGCTGCTGCAATTACAGCTGACCATCCTGACAGGGTGGGAAAAGGAGGGGGTCCGGGGAACTACATGGGAAGAAGCCCAGGAGGGTCTAGAAAAGGTTAGGAAAGCCACTCTTTCTGCTAATCTGAGAGAAACCCAAACGAGGTTCTTACATAAGGCCTACTTAACTCCTAGAAGATTACCTAAATGGGTCCCTTAGTGGCCTAACAAATGCTCCAAGTGCTCTGCGGAATCTCCGGGCCTTTTGCACTGTATCTGGGACTGACAGATGTTAAGACAGTTTTGGTACCAGCTACAATATTGGATTAACAAAAAAATGAATATTCCAATCTCCCTCAGATCTAGTGACGTATTGTTCCTGAACTGGGACACACAATGCAGACAACACGGCTCAGAACTGACTTTGGTTATTCTTTTAGCATGGAAAAGTATACTAAAACACTGGACTTAGGCTACGCGGCCTACTGTGGCCTATGTTCGTAATATGCTAAAGGCACAACTGTTTGTAAAGCAGATTGACGTTAGGGTAGATGTCTGTAACAGGCTAAACTTATTTCTGCAAAAATGGTGCAGATTAATCTTAACTTTTGAGTTACAAGTCCAAAGGCAGGTTCTCTCACCATTTCGACACACTAGTATCTTTTGTGGAAGACTCCCTGCGAGGGTAGTGGAGCCACATAGTGTTCCCTTATGAAGCACAGAGCCATTAGTAGAAGAGAATGGAGAGTGGGCAACTGACCTTCCTCTCCCTTTTTTTTATTATTATTTTATTGGATAAGGGAAGAATAAGGTAACGATAAAGGGAAAGGAGTATTTAACCAGTTTGTTAACTTGTTCCTATAGGTTAGGTTTAAGTTTAGGCTGTTATTAGGTTGGGTTGGGGAATAGTTGAGAGAAGTAACCTTCTCTACATGTAAAATATAAAATATGAGAGTTTGCTGCATGTGAAAGATATGAATATCATATACATATAGAAGACATATGTTAATATTCTGGCTCTAGAAATTTCTGATATGTTAGAACTGTTTCTTAATTGGTATGTCTGTAAATGAAGAGAAATTATCATTGATTTTATTGAAAACTGCAATGCTATGGCATTATGGTCTATGTATACACATGTATGCTCTCAATAAAAAGAAATAAAAAATAAAATAAAAAAAATTGCATGCTCTATCTGAATCATGAAAGTAAAATTTTGACTAGACTTTCCTTCTAACAGCCGAGATCGCTGGAGCTTCCTGCAGCACAGACATAGATATACGTTGTACGGTACGATAAGCAAAGTACCGCACAATGTATAAATAATCCCAGCGTAATTCTGTAAAGATTTTCGTACTACAAATCTCACAGTTTTTCGCCAACTAAAAGGTGATAAGCTTTTCTCAAAACACTCCAAATACTTAATACCCTAAAAGAAAAACATATACATACGAAAACATAGGCAAATGTAAGATGCCATACGCAGAAAGCAGCATAATGTAATTTGTATTAGCTGCAGGATTTTTTTTTTAAAGTGCGCTCCATGCTAACATTGCTCTATGGAGCGAATTGTCCCTATACATCGAGCTCCATTACTATCAATAGGAGCCACTTGCAGGCACTGTCCCTTTTTTATGATCATTCCACCAGGGCAGCCCCTGCAAGGTTTGGTGAGAAAAACTTTGTCTGATCTGGCAAGGTTTAGATAATCGAGCTCCCAGTCCCCTCAATTTCTTAAAAGTTTAAAAGTTTGCTTCATTAAGATTATGACCCAAATTTATCAAGTCGTTGTCATGTATTTGGCTTGTTTTTTGGATATTACTTATATTTATAGAACAATCATCCCCATAGACAATATTTGATCATTATGCCCCACTATTTGCTGCATTTTTAAACCTGTATACCAACAATAATACTATCCAGCAAAGGATTATTGTTTTTTACTTATTTTTTACATATTGGTTGTTGTGAATTGATTGAAATGTTGGCCCCATATCTGATTACATTTGTATGGCAACTATCATGGATCTAAAGACAAATGTATGTACTGTAGAACTAAATAAATAATACAAACGGTCTTTGTTGGCATTTTGGTAAACTAATCTATTGTTTTCTATATTACATGCAGCAGGCATAGCCTGCAGTTGAGGCACTGGAGAAAGTTTGACCTGTTCATGAGGAAACTTACAGGACCACTAAACACAAATTGTAAATTACATGATTTTAAACATTCATATCTGAAAATAATTTTGCAATGAAAACTGCAGCTTTGTTTTGTCAAATTAATATATTGTTTTATGTTTATTAATTTCACTGATTTTCCTGTCCACCAGAACAAAAGAATCCCTGATAACCAATCACAACCTAATATTCAGATATAGCACATACTCATGTGCAGTTCAGAGAGACTGTGGAAGCCAGCCCATATCTCTTCCCTTAAAGGGATACTGTACCCAAATGTTTTCTTTTGTGATTCAGATAGAGCATGGCATTTTAAGCAACTTTCTAATTTACTCCTATTATCAAATTTTCTTCATTCTCTTGGTATCTTTATTTGAACTGCAAGAATGTAAGTTTAGATGCCGGCCCATTTTTGGTGAACAACCTGGGTTGTCCTTGCTGATTGGTGGATAAATTCATCCACCAATAAAAAAGTGCTATCCAGAGTACTGAAACAAACAAAAAACTTAGATGCCTTCTTTTTCAAATAAAGATAGCAAGAGAACAAAGTAAAATTGCTACTAGAAGTAAATTAGAAAGTTGCTTAAAATTGCATGCTCTATCTGAATCACAAAAGAAAAAAAATTGGGTTTAGTGTCCCTTTAAGGTAGCTTAGCACTGATTCAACTTAGTTGTTATTGCAAAGAATTATTTGCCTATCATGATTATTGATGCAAAATTGATAATCCACCTTTTACAAACATGTGACTGCTGAGAATCTGAGGGGAGAGGGTGAAGAAAACAAAAGCTTGCATAAATTGCCTAAAAGTATTAACCCAAACGAAAGCAAAAATAAATAATGAATGTATATTGCAACAATGTTTCAACTTTATGTGTTGTTGAAATGTCAAGTTTAATGGCCCTTTAACTTGCTCTGTGCAATAGTAACTAGCAAAAGATGAGTTAGACAGGAAGAAGAGACCCTTTTCAGGAATAACTAAATAGATACTGAGGCGCTGACATTCAAAATGTCTCTGCTCAGGTGAGATTTTCTAAATTGATCCTCCAGCACTGTAAGATCCCTAGTGAAATTTTCAAAAGGTAGATTTTGCTTTGCTTTTCCAAAGGACGTTCACTGCATTTCTGTATGTTAAGGAGAGACAAGCCCAGTGCAATATAGCACTGCAAGACATGACAGTTCTGCTGCATTTACACTTTGTGCTTTCTATTTTATTTAAATGTACGCTTCACAGTTTGTGTGTAACTTTAACAAATTAGGCTCACTCATACTTTGCGTGTGTATATATATGTGTGTGTATCTTTTATAAATTAGATTGCACTTTGCATGTCTTTTTTTTTTTTAAATTAAAACTGAAAATCTTTCAGCTACAGTTTCCCAGAGAGCATCATAACTCTCTATGGGCCAGATAATGAAACATTCTCTAGTTTGGAGAGAGAATATAGTGCTGACTTCATAGGACAGAACTCACTGAATTTTCTAAGGCCTAGATTTGGAGTTTGGCGGTAAAAGGGCTGTTAACGCTCCGTGGGCTTTTTTCTGGCCGCACCATAAATTTAACTCTGGTATCGAGAGTTCAAACAAATGCTGCGTTAGGCTCCAAAAAAGGAGCGTAGAGCATTTTTACCGCAAATGCAACTCTCGATACCAGAGTTGCTTACGGACGCGGCCGGCCTCAAAAACGTGCTCGTGCACGATTCTCCCATAGGAAACAATGGGGCTGTTTGAGCTGAAAAAAAACCTAACACCTGCAAAAAAGCAGCGTTCAGCTCCTAACGCAGCCCCATTGTTTCCTATGGGGAAACACTTCCTACGTCTGCACCTAACACTCTAACATGTACCCTGAGTCTAAACACCCCTAACCTTACACTTATTAACCCCTAATCTGCCGCCCCCGCTATCGCTGACCCCTGCATATTTTTTTAACCCCTAATCTGCCGCTCCGTAAACCGCCGCAACCTACGTTATCCCTATGTACCCCTAATCTGCTGCCCTAACATCGCCGACCCCTATATTATATTTATTAACCCCTAATCTGCCCCCCTCAACGTCGCCGACACCTGCCTACACTTATTAACTCCTAATCTGCCGAGCGGACCTGAGCGCTACTTTAATAAAGTTATTAACCCCTAATCCGCCTCACTAACCCTATCATAAATAGTATTAACCCCTAATCTGCCCTCCCTAACATCGCCGACACCTACCTTCAATTATTAACCCCTAATCTGACGACCGGAGCTCACCGCTATTCTAATAAATGTATTAACCCCTAACGCTAAGTCTAACCCTAACCCTAACACCCCCATAACTTAAATATAATTTACATCTAACGAAATTAATTAACTCTTATTAAATAAATGATTCCTATTTAAAGCTAAATACTTACCTGTAAAATAAATCCTAATATAGCTACAATATAAATTATAATTACATTGTAGCTATTTTAGGATTAATATTTATTTTACAGGCAACTTTGTAATTATTTTAACCAGGTACAATAGCTATTAAATAGTTAAGAACTATTTAATAGTTACCTAGTTAAAATAATTACAAATTTACCTGTAAAATAAATCCTAACCTAAGATATAATTAAACCTAACACTACCCTATCAATAAAATAATTAAATAAACTACCTACAATTACCTACAATTAACCTAACACTACACTATCAATAAATTAATTAAACACAATTCCTACAAATAAATACAATTAAATAAACTAGCTAAAGTACAAAAAATAAATAAACCTAACACTAAGCCCCTGAAGATCTTCCTACCTTGTCTTCACCATCCAGGTTCACCGATCCGTCCTGAAGAGCTCCTCCGATGTCCTGATCCAAGCCCAAGCGGGGGCTGAAGAGGTCCATGATCCGGTCAAAGTCTTCATCCAAGCGGGGCAGAAGAGGATCTTCCATCCAATTGAAGTCATCATCCAGGCGGCATCTTCTATGGTCTTCCATCCGGAGCGAAGCGGCAGGATCCTGAAGACCTCCAGCGCGGAACATCCATCCGGACCGACGACTGAACGACGAATGACTGTTCCTTTAAGGGACGTCATCCAAGATGGCGTCCCTCGAATTCCGATTGGCTGATAGGATTCTATCAGCCAATCGGAATTAAGGTAGGAATTTTCTGATTGGCTGATGGAATCAGCCAATCAGAATCTAGTTCAATCCGATTGGCCGATCCAATCAGCCAATCAGATTGAGCTCGCATTCTATTGGCTGATCGGAACAGCCAATAGAATGCGAGCTCAATCTGATTGGCTGATTGGATCAGCCAATCGGATTGAACTTGATTCTGATTGGCTGATTCCATCAGCCAATCAGAATATTCCTACCTTAATTCCGATTGGCTGATAGAATCCTATCAGCCAATCGGAATTCGAGGGACGCCATCTTGGATGACGTCCCTTAAAGGAACCGTCATTAGTTGGGAGACAACGGAAGAAGAGGATGGATCCGCGTCGCCTGCTTCAAGATGGACCCGCTCCGCATCGGATGGAAGAAGATCGAAGATGCCGCTTGGAGAAGATGGTTGCCGGTCCGGATGTCCTCTTCTTGCCGGATAGGAGGAAGACTTTGGAGCCTCTTCTGGACCTCTTCAGCACCGGATTATGGATCGCCAACCCCCGCTTGGGTTGGATGAAGATGTTGGAGCCAGGACGGATCGGTGATACCTGGATGGTGAAGACAAGGTAGGAAGATCTTCAGGGGCTTAGTGTTAGGTTTATTTAAGGGGGGTTTGGGTTAGATTAGGGGTATGTGGGTGGTGGGTTGTAATGTTGGGGGGGGGGTATTGTATTTATTCTTTTACAGGCAAAAGAGCTGAAATTCTTGGGGCATGCCCCGCAAAGGGCCCTGTTCAGGGCTGGTAAGGTAAAAGAGCTTGTAACTTTTTTAATTTAGAATAGGGTAGGGAATTTTTTATTTTGGGGGGCTTTGTTATTTTATTAGGGGGCTTAGAGTAGGTGTAATTAGTTTAAAATTGTTGTAATATTTTTCTTATGTTTGTAAATATTTTTTTATTTTCTGTAACTTAGTTCTTTTTTATTTTTTGTACTTTAGCTAGTTTATTTAATTGTATTTATTTGTAGGAATTGTGTTTAATTTATTTATTGATAGTGTAGTGTTAGGTTAATTGTAGGTAATTGTAGGTAGTTTATTTAATTATTTTATTGATAGGGTAGTGTTAGGTTTAATTATATCTTAGGTTAGGATTTATTTTACAGGTAAATTTGTTATTATTTGAACTAGGTAACTATTAAATAGTTCTTAACTATTTAATAGCTATTGTACCTGGTTAAAATAATTACAAAGTTGCCTGTAAAATAAATATTAATCCTAAAATAGCTACAATATAATTATAATTTATATTGTAGCTATATTAGGATTTATTGTACAGGTAAGTATTTAGCTTTAAATAGGAATCATTTATTTAATAAGAGTTAATTTATTTCGTTAGATAAAAATTATATTTAACTTAGGGGGGTGTTAGTGTTAGGGTTAGACTTAGCTTTAGGGGTTAATCAATTTATTAGAATAGCGGTGAGCTCCGCTCGGCAGATTAGGGGTTAATAATTGAAGTTAGGTGTCGGCGATGTTAGGGAGGGCAGATTAGGGGGTTAATACTATTTATTATAGGGTTAGTGAGGCGGGTTAGGGGTTCATAACTTTATTATAGTAGCGGTGCGGTCCGCTCGGCAGATTAGGGGTTAATAAGTGTAGGCAGGTGTCGGCGACGTTGAGGGGGGCAGATTAGGGGTTAATAAATATAATATAGGGGTCGGCGGTGTTAGGGGCAGCAGATTAGGGGTACATAGCTATAATGTAGGTGGCGGCGATTTGCGGTCGGAAGATTAGGGGTTAATTATTTTAAGTAGCTGGCGGCGACGTTGTGGGGGGCAGGTTAGGGGTTAATAAATGTAATACAGGGGTCGGCGGGGTTAGGGGCAGCAGATTAGGGGTACATAAGTATAACGTAGGTGGCGGTCGGCAGATTAGGGACTAAAAATTTTAATCGAGTGGCGGCGATGTGGGGGGAGCTCGGTTTAGGGGTACATAGGTAGTTTATGGGTGTTAGTGTACTTTAGGGTACAGTAGTTAAGAGCTTTATAAACCGGCGTTAGCCAGAAAGCTCTTAACTCCTGCTATTTTCAGGCGGCTGGAATTTTGTCGTTAGAGCTCTAACGCTCACTTCAGAAACGACTCTAAATACCGGCGTTAGAAAGATCCCATTGAAAATATAGGATACGCAATTGACGTAAGGGGATCTGCGGTATGGAAAAGTCGCGGCTGAAAAGTGAGCGTTAGACCCTTTAATCACTGACTCCAAATACCGGCGGTAGCCTAAAACCAGCGTTAGGAGCCTCTAACGCTGGTTTTGACGGCTACCGCCAAACTCCAAATCTAGGCCTAAGAAAATGGGAGAAACCTGGAAATCCCAGAGAGATGAGAGATGCCTTCCATAGAAATCAATGATGCTCTCTAGGATACAAAATTTCACATAGGAGAGAGAAGTTAACAGGAGAACCCTTGGGGTTGATGTAAAGGCTCCGTTTGCATAAATTCCAAATGATAGTAAAATGTTTTCACTACAATTTAAAGGGACAGTAAACACCAAAAATGTGTTTTATTTAAAAGGATAATCCGTTTATTACCCATTTCTCAGTTTTGCATAACAAACACTCGGCTAGATTTAGAGTTTTGTCGGTAACGACCCGCTTAGCTAACGCTGGCTTTTTTCTGGCCGCACCTTTAGAATAACTCTGGTATTGAGAGTCCACAGAAAGGCTGCGTTAGGCTCCAAAAAAGGAGCGTAGAGGCATATTTAACGCCACTGCAACTCTCGATACCAGAGTTGCTTATGGACGCGGCCAGCCTCAAAAACGTGCTCGTGCACGATTCCCCCATAGAAAACAATGGGGCTGTTTGAGCTGAAAAAAAACCCTAACACCTGCAAAAAAGCCGCGTTCAGCTCCTAACGCAGCCCCATTGTTTGCTATGGGGAAACACTTCCTACGTCTGCACCTAACACTCTAACATGTACCCCGAGTCTAAACACCCCTAACCTTACACTTATTAACCCCTATTCTGCCGCCCCCGCTATCGCTGACCCCTGTATATTATTTTTAACCCCTAATCTGCCGCTCCGTAAACCGCCGCTACTTACATTATCCCTATGTACCCCTAATCTGCTGCCCTAACATCGCCGACCCCTATATTATATTTATTAACCCCTAATCTGCCCCCTACAACGTCGCCTCCACCTGCCTACACTTATTAACCCCTAATCTGCCGAGCGGACCGCACCGCTATTATAATAAAGTTATTAACCCCTAATCCGCCTCACTAACCCTATAATAAATAGTATTAACCCCTAATCTGCCCTCCCTAACATCGCCGACACCTAACTTGAAACATTAACCCCTAATCTGCCGACTGGAGCTCACCGCTATTCTAATAAATGTATTAACCCCTAAAGCTAAGTCTAACCCTAACACTAACACCCCCCTAACTTAAATATAATTTAAATCTAACGAAATTAATTAACTCTTATTAAATAAATTATTCCTATTTAAAGCTGTAATTATTTTAACCAGGTACAATAGCTATTAAATAGTTAAGAACTATTTAATAGTTACCTAGTTAAAATAATAACAAAATTACCTGTAAAATAAATCCTAACCTAAGTTACAATTAAACCTAACACTATACTATCATTAAATTAATTAAATAAAATACCTACAATTACCTACAATTAAACCTAACACTACACTATCAATAAATTAATTAAATACAATATCTACAAATAAATACAATTAAATAAACTAACTAAAGTACAAAAAATAAAAAAGAACTAAGTTACAAAAAATAAAAAAAATAAAAGCTCTTTTACCTTACCAGCCCTGAACAGGGCCCTTTGCGGGGCATGCCCCAAAGAATTCAGCTCTTTTGCCTGTAAAAAAAACATACAATACCCCCCCAACATTACAACCCACCACCCACATACCCCTAATCTAACCCAAACCCCCCTTAAATAAACCTAACACTAAGCCCCTGAAGATCACACTACCTTGTCTTCACCATACCAGGTATCACCTATCGGTCCTGGCTCCAAAATCTTCATCCAACCCAAGCGGGGGCTGGCGATCCATCATCCGGCGGCTGAAGAGGTCCAGAAGAGGCTCCAAAGTCTTCATCCTATCCGGGAAGAAGAGGCGATCCGGAACGGCAACCATCTTGATCCAAGCGGCATCTTCTATCTTCATCCGATGACGACCGGCTCCATCTTGAAGACCTCCAGATCAAGTTCAATCCGATTGGCTGATTCGATCAGCCAATCAGATTGAGCTCGCATTCTATTGGCTGTTCCGATCAGCCAATAGAATGCGAGCTCAATCTGATTGGCTGATCGGATCAGCCAATCAGATTGAACTTGATTCTGATTGGCTGATTCCATCAGCCAATCAGAATTTTCCTACCTTAATTCCGATTGGCTGATAGAATCCTATCAGCCAATCGGAATTCGAGGGACGCCATCTTGGATGACGTCCCTTAAAGGAACCGTCATTCGTCGGGAAGTCGTCGGAAGAAGAGGACGGATCCGCGCTGGAGGTCTTTAAGATGGAGTCGGTCGTCATCGGATGAAGATAGAAGATGCCGCTTGGATCAAGATGGTTGCCGGTCCGGATCGCCTCTTCTTCCCGGATAGGATGAAGACTTTGGAGCCTCTTCTGGACCTCTTCAGCCAACGGATGATGGATCGCCAGCCCCCGCTTGGGTTGGATGAAGATTTTGGAGCCAGGACCGATCGGTGATACCTGGTATGGTGAAGACAAGGTAGGATGATCTTCAGGGGCTTAGTGTTAGGTTTATTTAAGGGGGGTTTGGGTTAGATTAGGGGTATGTGGGTGGTGGGTTGTAATGTTGGGGGGGGGTATTGTATGTTTTTTTTTACAGGCAAAAGAGCTGAATTCTTTGGGGCATGCCCCGCAAAGGGCCCTGTTCAGGGCTGGTAAGGTAAAAGAGCTTTGAACTTTAGTAATTTAGAATAGGGTAGGGCATTTTTTTATTTTGGGGGTCTTTGTTATTTTATTAGGGGGCTTAGAGTAGGTGTAATTAGTTTAAAATTGTTGTAATATTTTTCTTATGTTTGTAAATATTTTTTTATTTTTTGTAACTTAGTTCTTTTTTATTTTTTGTACTTTAGTTAGTTTATTTAATTGTATTTATTTGTAGATATTGTATTTAATTAATTTATTGATAGTGTAGTGTTAGGTTTAATTGTAGGTAATTGTAGGTATTTTATTTAATTAATTTAATGATAGTATAGTGTTAGGTTTAATTGTAACTTAGGTTAGGATTTATTTTACAGGTAATTTTGTTATTATTTTAACTAGGTAACTATTAAATAGTTCTTAACTATTTAATAGCTATTGTACCTGGTTAAAATAATTACAAAGTTGCCTGTAAAATAAATATTAATCCTAAAATAGCTACAATGTAATTATTCGTTATATTGTAGCTATATTAGGGTTTATTTTACAGGTAAGTATTTAGCTTTAAATAGGAATAATTTATTTAATAAGAGATAATTTATTTAGTTAGAATAAAATTATATTTAACTTAGGGGGGTGTTAGGGTTAGGGTTAGAATTAGCTTTAGGGGTTAATAAATTTAATAGAGTAGCGGTGCGGTCCGCTCGGCAGATTAGGGGTTAATTATTGTAGGTAGTTGGCGGCGACGTTGTGGGGGGCAGATTAGGGGTTAATAAATATAATATAGGGGTCGGCGGTGTTAGGGGCAGCAGATTAGGGGTACATAGCTATAATGTAGGTGGCGGCTCTTTGCGGTCGGCAGATTAGGGGTTAATTATTGTAGGTAGCTGGCTGCGACGTTGTGGGGGGCAGGTTAGGGGTTAATAAATATAATATAGGGGTCGGCGGTGTTAGGGGCAGCAGATTAGGGGTACATAAGTATAACGTAGGTGGCGGTCGGCAGATTAGGGGTTAAAAAAATTTAATCGAGTGGCGGCGATGTGGGGGGACCTCAGTTTAGGGGTACATAGGTAGTTTATGGGTGTTAGTGTACTTTAGAGCACAGTAGTTAAGAGCTTTATGAACCGGCGTTAGCCCAAAAAGCTCTTAACTACTGACTTTTTTCTGCGGCTGGAGTTTTGTCGTTAGATTTCTAACGCTCACTTCAGCCACGACTCTAAATACCGGAGTTAGAAATATCCCATTGAAAAGATAGGATACGCAATTTACGTAAGGGGATCTGCAGTATGGAAAAGTCGCGGCTGAAAAGTGAGCGTTAGACCCTTTTTTGACTGACTCCAAATACCGGAGGTAGCCTAAAACCAGCGTTAGGAGCCTCTAACGCTGGTTTTCACGGCTACTGCCAAACTCCAAATCTAGGCCCTAGTTTGCCTCTGTGATTAACTTGCATCTAAGCTTCTGTAGACAGTCTCCTTATTTCCGACCTTTTGAAAGACTTGCATTTCAGGCAATTAGCGCTGACTCTTAAATAACACCACGTGTGTGAACACAATGTTATCTATATGGCACACATGAGCTAACACCGTCTAGCTGTGAAAAACTATTAAATGCATTCAGATAAGAGGCGCCCTTCAAGGGCTTAGAAATTAGCACATGAGCCTACCTAGGTTTAGATTTCAACTAAGAATACCAAGAGATGATAAAAGTAAATTGGAACATTGTTTAAAATAACATGCCCTATCTGAATCATGAAAGTTTAATTTAGACTTTACTGTCCCTTTAACTTGATTTTGTCTTTATTTTAGTATTTATTACTTTTCTGGTAGTTAAAATAAGTGTATTGTGAATTATGAGCAAGCTTCCCCTGCATACAGCTGGCGCGACAAATCAGTGAGACCACCTTGTTTATAATGCTTATGAATTTTCACAAGACTGGTGAGAGAGCTTCAGCCATATCATGGGGACTCCCCTGTTCAGCCCAGGGAACTGCCCTAGTGTCCCTTCCACTTTCTGAAACTGTCAGTTTACAATGGAGAAAAAACAAAGTGCAATGTAATTTTATACAAAGTATGATCCTAACTTATTAAAGTAGTACAGAAACTTTCAAAGCATAATCAGAATGTGTAAAATAATTACTAGATCAAAATTTAAATATATTAAATTACAAATGAGAATGTGCAAATCTTAAAAAAACAATGCTGAAAGGACACAATCTGAAATGTATAGTAATATAAAATGTAATGCCCAAAGTGTAAGAGAATGCAGTGCTATATTGCACTGGGCTTGTCTCTGCTTCACATACGTAAATGAGAGAGATCTCGCTGTGCTGGAGAATTCCGCCCATTTTCTTCTGAAAATTAAGTGAGTTCAGCCTTTGTGAATTTTGAACTACAATTTCTCTCCAAGCTGAATAATCTTTGAACTTCAGGGCCTGAGTGTCAAGCATGGGTAAGTGAATTGTATAATATTTTGGGGACTTTCCTTCCATTAATTAATAAAGTTTTTGATTATATGTGGATAGCAGATGTATTATTTAGCAGTGCAATTATAATACCTATCCTCTATACACCAGTGCTTTGTAGGTTCCTGTGTTTGTGATTCCTTAGGTTTCATGGGTAATGAATGTTACCAATTTTATCAGCTAGTAAACATGCCCTATATCTTAAATGGAAATGTAATTCATTTTTAACTTTGTCCAAACTCAGACGACATAACCCTAGCAAGAAAATGTCTGGAAGAGATGCATTTTATCAACTGTAGTCTTTTTTCCCCACTCTCTTAATTTTAAAACATAAATCTGAGTGCTCAGGCAGGATTTTCTGATGTAAAATCAAATGTATTGTTTTCTCTGCAGGTAAAAATGCACTACACAGGATATGGCAAAGAGGTTTCCAGAGAATAAAAAAGACATGCTCACATAGTGCAAACAAACGCATCTGTCCATATTAGAATTTGCAAAGCAAGACAAAATCAGAGCTTTATCGAGATAGACAAAATACACAACAAGAAAACAAGAGGAAGTATAATCATAAACGTATCATATAACACTATGTGCAGGTTCTCTTGGTTATGCTTACTAAAAGAACCTAAAACTCCCATTTCATAAAGTAACTTTCTCCCAAAATATTTATTTGTTAAGGAAATGAAAATAGCTGTAAATTTGCCAAACCGTGTAGTTTTTTATTGGTCTGTTTTTAGCTATATTTTAAAAATGTGTAGCCTCATGCGGATCAGCCAGGGTAGTAAAAGGTGTTTCATGAAATTTGTTAAGAGGCTCCCATAATTGTAAAAAAAAAGTACCCATTTTATTTACATGAGATATTCTGCACCATATATTTTCTTAATATTGGACCCACTTGAAATGGGATTGCTTTTAACAGGATTGTTAACTTTTTTTTTTAGCAGAGTTTGTGTTCAAAGTAGTCATTAGTTTTGGGTCCAATACTTTGAAATGGTGCTATCCCTCAAGCATCTAATAAGGAGTAGCCATACTTATATACAGAGGCGGAACTACCATTGGTGCAGCAGGTGCAGTGGCACCACGGCCCAAGGGCAGAGGGGGGCCCATAGCAGCCAGTCTATTTATAGGCATGTACCTGCGTGGTCATTATCAATACATACACATCATCATATTCATCAGTGTATAGATACTCGGATCGTTATACAGTGCAGCATGTTCACTATACAGAGCAGTGTACTCATCCCGGTATAACGTATAGAAACAATCTCAATATAAAGTGCTGCATACAGTGTGTTTGCATGTGTGTGTATATACAGTATATATATATGCACTTATATAATTATACAGACAAGCATATTATTACTATTGTTTATTGCTGAGTTACCGTCAGGCATATATATATATATATATATATATATATATATATATATATATATATACAGTATATAAATACAAATACACAGTTGTAATCAAAATTATTCAACCCCATTGCAAATCAGGTTTATTGTCAACATTTGCAGACTTTCAGCTGTTTGCAATGAACAACTCAAACAAAAGAAATTGAAATAGCTCAACACAATGAATGCTTCAAGTGGTTTCCCCAAATTCAACTGAGCAAACATTTTTCATTAACCCCTTAGTGACCAGAGCACTTTTCCATTTTCTGTCCGTTTGGGACCAAGGCTATTTTTACATTTCTGCAGTGTTTGTGTTTAGCTGAAATTTTCCTCTTACTCATTTACTGTACCCACACATATTATATACCGTTTTTCTCGCCATTAAATGGACTTTCTAAAAATACCATTATTTTCATCATATCTTATCATTTACTATAAAAAAAATTATAAAATATGAGGAAAAATGGAAAAAAACACACTTTTTCTAACTTTGAACCCCAAAATCTGTTACATATCTACAACCACCAAAAAACACCCATGCTAAATAGTTTCTAAATTTTGTCCTGAGTTTAGAAATACCCAATGTTTACATCTTCTTTGCTTTTTTTGTAACTTATAGGGCCATAAATACAAGCAGCACTTTGCTATTTTCAAAACATATTTTTTTCAAAATTAGCGCTAGTTACATTGGGACACTGATATCTTTCAGGAATCCCTGAATATCCATTGACATATATATATATTTTTTTTAGAAGACATCCCAAAGTATTGATCTAGGCCCATTTTGGTATAGTTCATGCCACCATTTCACCGCCAAATGCGATCAAATACAAAAAATTGTTCACTTTTTCACAATTTTTTTCACAAACTTTCAGTTTCTCACTGAAATTATTTACAAACTGCTTGTGCAATTATGGCATAAATGGTTGTAAATTCTTCTCTGGGATCCCCTTTGTTCAGAAATAGCAGACATATATGGCTTTGGCATTGCTTTTTGGTAATTAGAAGGCCGCTAAATGCCACTGCGCACCACACGTGTATTATGCCCAGCAGTGAAGGGGTTAATTAGGGAGCATGTAAGGAGCTTTTTGGGGTATTTTTAGCTTTAGTGTAGTGTAGTAGACAACCCCAAGTATTGATCTAGGCCCATTTTGGTATATTTCATGCCACCATTTCACCGCCAAATGCGATCAAATTAAAAAAAACATTACATTTTTCACAATTTTAGGTTTGTCACTGAAATCATTTACAAACAGCTTGTGCAATTATGGCACAAATGGTTGTAAATGCTTCTCTGGGATCCCCTTTGTTCAGAAATAGCAGACATATATGACTTTGGCGTTGCTTTTTGGTAATTAGAATGCTGCTAAATGGCGCTGCGCATCACACGTGTATTATGGCTAGCAGTGAAGGGGTTAATTAGGTAGCTTGTAGGGAGCTTGCAGGGTTAATTTTAGCTTTAGTGTAGAGATCAGCCTCCCACCTGAAACATCAGACCCCCTGATCCCTCCCAAACATCTCTCTTCTCTCCCCTACCCCACAAATGTCCCCGCCATCTTAAGTACTGGCAGAAACTCTGCCAGTACTAAAATAAAAGGAAAATTTGTGCATTTTTGTGCATTTTGTTTTAGCATATTTACATATGCTTCTGTGTAGGATCCCCCTTAGCCCCCAACCTCACTGATCCCCCACCCAACAGCTCTCTAACCCTCCCCCTCTGACTTAATGTGCGCCATCTTGGGTACTGGCAGCTGTCTGCCAGTACCCATTTTAGTGAAAATATGTGTTTTTATTAAAAAAAATTCCTTTTTCTGTAGTGTAGCTTCCCCCCCCCCAATACCAACCCCCCACCCCTTCCAGATCGCTTAAATGCTTTTTTTTTAAAATGTTTATTTAATTTTTTAATACCCTTTACTCTTTACTTTTTTTCTGTAGTGTAGCGGTTCCCACCCGCTCCCGCCCCGTGCACGCGCCCGCCCGCCACCCACCGTGCACGCGCGCGCGCCCGTGCGCGCCCCCGAAGGCTCCGCCCCCGATCCTGCCCCCCTCCACCTTCCAGATCACACCGATGGCCGCCCACCCGCCTCCCAAGTCGGCTCCCACCCACCAACGATACCGGCCATCGATGTCCGGTGCAGAGAGGGCCACAGAGTGGCTCTCTCTGCATCGGATGGCCAGAAAGTGTTATTGCAGGATGCCTCGATGTCGAGGCATCACTGCAATAACCGGAAAGCAGCTGGAAGCGAGCAGGATCGCTTCCAGCTGCTTTCCAGACTGAGGACGTGCAGGGTACGTTCTCAGGCGTTAACTGCCTTTTTTTAGAGGACGTACCCTGCACGTCCTCGGTCATTAAGGGGTTAAAGGGACACTAAACCCAATTTTTTTTCATGATTCAGATAGAGAATACAGTTTCAAGTAACATTCCAATTTACTTCTATTATCTAATTTGTTTCATTTTTTAGATATCCTTTGTTGAAGAAATAGCAATGCACATGGGTGAGTCAATCACACGAGGCATCTATGTGCAGCCACCAATCAGCAGCTACTGAGCCTATCTAGAATTTTTTTTCAGCAAATGATATCAAGAGAATGTAGCAAATTAGATTAAAAAAAAGTTGTTTAAAATTACACGCACTTTCTAAATCATGAAAGCAAAAATTTGGGTTTCATGTCCTTTTAACTTAAACATTATGTTTCATAGCCATGTGAGGATTTTTAATAATGCCAGAGCAAAAACAAATTTACCAATCTCTATTAAATAGGGCCAGGGCGAATTTTATAATGTTTTTGGTGGAGATCCACATACTAAATCCAGAGAGTGTTGTTTCTGTATAATCATCAGATCAAAAACAATAAAATGTCTTTATGCACACAAAGAAAGGTGTTTTTCAATAGACAATTGTTGATCAGTATTACTTAAAATGAAAAGTTATGGTGATCTTGGATTTGTTCTTAAACATCAACCATATTTTGTTAAAAATTACATTTATTATTACATTTAGGGAGTAATTGTTTCGCATTAATGTAGAAGTTTGAGAATTAACAGAATGTTTTGTAAAGCTTAAAGGGAGATTTTAAGATGGTAATATAAAATGATAAACTATATAAATAAAATAAATATACTTTCATTATTTATTTTGCCCCCTTTTCTGTAATTTCATTCTGAAATTGTGAGCTTTTCAGTTCCTGTTAGAAATCGAAGTGCAGGACACTGTTATATTCCACACAACCATTGGCGGCACAGTCTGGTGACCTATTTATAATTGTCCCTAATTGGTCACAGCAGAGAAGGTAACCTAAGTTACAACATGCGATAAAGTGTGACCGCACCACCCTTTCTAGTTAGTATGCTCAGGCACGGGATAAAGTCCGGTCACAGACTATATAATAATAATAAAACATCAAAAAATCCCAGCCACTGAGTCTTAGAATCAAGAAGTTTTTATTCTTCAACAAAGGATATGATCAAATTGATCTTTCACAAAATGTAATCATAAGGTACCATCAGGTGTAAGTTCACTCAGATCCACACATACCCCATCCACCAAACACATCCGCATCCAACCCTTACCAGACAAGAAAACAACAAACGTCAAAATAAACATCAGAAGAAAAAAATGAAAAAAGTGTATTATCACTCCCAGGGCGTCCCCAGGGAGTGAATTTTGACACCACCCACTCAGGACCTAATAGGATTCAGAACCATGAAGAGTGTCCACTGGATCCGTAACTCTGTAATATTATATGGACAAAAAGTGTCTCGTACTGTTGTGGAAACTCCTCAAACAAGAATGTCTCGTATGTTATAAAACTTCCAACTGTAACAATGTGTATCTGTTTGAAACCGTCAGCAATTATCTTCTTGCTACTATGTGAAGGTGGTTACAGGAAACATAACTTGTTACAGTATTTGTAATCCATCACAGTAAATGTTGGTGACGACTATCGTGACAAATCTTGTAATTATAAGAGTATTATGGTTCAAATGTCCCTTAAACCTGGCGTGCTACTGGCCATAGACTGTGTTGCGGGGAGCTGCAAACGTACTGTCGGCCCAAACACACACCCTCTTCACACTTCACTCACGGTAACGTGCACTATATCTTCCTTGTAATGCCTTTATTGCAGAGGATACAATACATTCCACATTTTCCTTTTTACCCAAACTGCGAGTATCTCATACCCTCATGGCAGTTCATGGCCTTCAATGTGTTGTAAATAAAGCAGATGCTTAAACAGCCGTGTTACCTCCTTCAGCATATGTGTGCATCTATCGGTAGTGCCGTGAGACTCTCTGTCTTCAGTGTGGTTCTGTGGGCCCCCCCAGTGTAAGAATCTGGTCTCACCTCGCAATTGCTGTGGCTCAGATAGCACGATATCCAGGTGTCTGTGGTGGCGTCTCCTCGTTCCGCCGCGTGTTTCGGGACTCCGCCCCTTTCTCAAGGAATTTACAGGTAATGGGGTGGAGGTGTGATTAAAATAGAATCAAATGTAATCTTATTGGTTAATGGCATACACACCCCCACTCTAACGTCACATTCTACATACGTATTTGTGGAAATATGGCTTGGTTGAAAAAACGAATGAATCTAAGACTCACGAATGGCTAGTGTACACTTCCGAGCAAGCGCTGAGCAATCTCCAAAATATCGAAATAAAAATAATACGCCAATGCACAGCATCTTCAAAATGAAAAAGCAAAATAGCAAAAAAGCATGAAAGTTGTACGCTACACATTTAGGGAGTTATCAATATATAGGCATTCTCGACTGTTTCCAAATTCTATTTTGTACCTGTTCTCAACAATCGTAACTTAAACAGTACGCTCCCTCACATTACTATTTTCATATACGATGGGATTATTCCATGTCAGCGGTCCCTTTACGGGATACCCTATTTACATGTTAAATTCTAAAGACTATATACAGTCGACTCAGATAAAACATGTTCCAAGGCTCTCAAGAAGAACAATTTCTAACCCTATTCAATGTTGGTTCTCACAGTCATATTTTATATAGCAACAAAGTCATACAGAAGGAACTACCCTTATGCAAAAAATTCTACTTTCACATATATCCAGGATAGATAGTGAGTTCTATACAAAGGGGACTGGATATCATATATCATATTTAATTGTCGCAGGACTACCACGCCGTGGGACAAAACCATATACATTATTAGATCGTAATGTCCCGGAATCGCAATTATTTAAACCTTTGTCTACCTCTCTTCAATTATTTATCTCCTAGAGAGGGACACAGTCTTGAGAAAGCAATTCAACACTTAAGAAATGCGAAAGGCTCAGATGAAATTTCCCCAGGATATGTCTCTATTGAGACCTTTGGGGACCATGGTATCCAATTGTTTGATCCATAATGCCTCCTTCCAGAATAGTATTTTCTGTCGGTCACCTCCTCTCCGTAAGGGGGAGACCCCATCAATAACTTGAAACCTTAGTTGGCTCTTGTTGTGTGCCAATCGTGTAAAATGATGGGCCACGGGTGCATCCTCGTCATCCTTACCTATGGCTGATTTGTGCTGACGTATCCTATCACGGACCGTCTGTGTGGTCTCCCCTACATATGCCAGGCCACATGGGCATTTGATGACATATATCACATACTTGGAGTTACAGGAGAACCTACCATTGATCGGAATCCTTTTGCCTGATAGGGGATGGGTAATGTGATCCCCTTGTAACATCGAATGACACAGAGCACAATTCATACAGGGGAAGGAGCCTTTCTTATTGATTGTAATTGGTTTTCTCATGGTACCCCAATCAGCCCGTATCAGTTCATCTTTCAGGTTTTTATTTCTCCGAAAGGAGAAAAGTGGAGTCTCGTTAAAGATCTTACCCACATGTATATCCTCTCTTAGTAAGTGCCAATGTTGTAAGATTATCCTTTTAAAGACCTTACTATGTGACCCAAAGTGACTCACAAAGGGCACCAAACATTTTTTAGCTTCACGAGTAGTCTTACTCAATAGGCTAGCCCTGTCAATGTTCAGTACTTTATTCATGTTTTCTTCCAGAATTTGTGCTGGATATCCTCTGTCTAAAATTTTTTTAGACATTTCGTCCAATCTCTGTAGGCAAATTACTGGATCATCCACAATCCTTTTGGTCCGCAGAAGTTCGCCTAATGGAAGATTTTTGATCAGAGAGGGGGGATGGAAACTTTCCATCCCCCCTCTCTGATCAAAAATCTTCCATTAGGCGAACTTCTGCGGACCAAAAGGATTGTGGATGATCCAGTAATTTGCCTACAGAGATTGGACGAAATGTCTAAAACATTTTTAGACAGAGGATATCCAGCACAAATTCTGGAAGAAAACATGAATAAAGTACTGAACATTGACAGGGCTAGCCTATTGAGTAAGACTACTCGTGAAGCTAAAAAATTTTCGGTGCCCTTTGTGAGTCACTTTGGGTCACATAGTAAGGTCTTTAAAAGGATAATCTTACAACATTGGCACTTACTAAGAGAGGATATACATGTGGGTAAGATCTTTAACGAGACTCCACTTTTCTCCTTTCGGAGAAATAAAAACCTGAAAGATGAACTGATACGGGCTGATTGGGGTACCATGAGAAAACCAATTACAATCAATAAGAAAGGCTCCTTCCCCTGTATGAATTGTGCTCTGTGTCATTCGATGTTACAAGGGGATCACATTACCCATCCCCTATCAGGCAAAAGGATTCCGATCAATGGTAGGTTCTCCTGTAACTCCAAGTATGTGATATATGTCATCAAATGCCCATGTGGCCTGGCATATGTAGGGGAGACCACACAGACGGTCCGTGATAGGATACGTCAGCACAAATCAGCCATAGGTAAGGATGACGAGGATGCACCCATGGCCCATCATTTTACACGATTGGCACACAACAAGAGCCAACTAAGGTTTCAAGTTATTGATGGGGTCTCCCCCTTACGGAGAGGAGGTGACCGACAGAAAATACTATTCCGGAAGGAGGCATTATGGATCAAACAATTGGATACCATGGTCCCCAAAGGTCTCAATAGAGACATATCCTGGGGAAATTTCATCTGAGCCTTTCGCATTTCTTAAGTGTTGAATTGCTTTCTCAAGACTGTGTCCCTCTCTAGGAGATAAATAATTGAAGAGAGGTAGACAAAGGTTTAAATAATTGCGATTCCGGGACATTACGATCTAATAATGTATATGGTTTTGTCCCACGGCGTGGTAGTCCTGCGACAATTAAATATGATATATGATATCCAGTCCCCTTTGTATAGAACTCACTATCTATCCTGGATATATGTGAAAGTAGAATTTTTTGCATAAGGGTAGTTCCTTCTGTATGACTTTGTTGCTATCTTCTTGAGAGCCTTGGAACATGTTTTATCTGAGTCGACTGTATATAGTCTTTAGAATTTAACATGTAAATAGGGTATCCCGTAAAGGGACCGCTGACATGGAATAATCCCATCGTATATGAAAATAGTAATGTGAGGGAGCGTACTGTTTAAGTTACGATTGTTGAGAACAGGTACAAAATAGAATTTGGAAACAGTCGAGAATGCCTATATATTGATAACTCCCTAAATGCGTAGCGTACAACTTTCATGCTTTTTTGCTATTTTGCTTTTTCATTTTGAAGATGCTGTGCATTGGCGTATTATTTTTATTTCGATATTTTGGAGATTGCTCAGCGCTTGCTCGGAAGTGTACACTAGCCATTCGTGAGTCTTAGATTCATTCGTTTTTTCAACCAAGCCATATTTCCACAAATACGTATGTAGAATGTGACGTTAGAGTGGGGGTGTGTATGCCATTAACCAATAAGATTACATTTGATTCTATTTTAATCACACCTCCACCCCATTACCTGTAAATTCCTTGAGAAAGGGGCGGAGTCCCGAAACACGCGGCGGAACGAGGAGACGCCACCACAGACACCTGGATATCGTGCTATCTGAGCCACAGCAATTGCGAGGTGAGACCAGATTCTTACACTGGGGGGGCCCACAGAACCACACTGAAGACAGAGAGTCTCACGGCACTACCGATAGATGCACACATATGCTGAAGGAGGTAACACGGCTGTTTAAGCATCTGCTTTATTTACAACACATTGAAGGCCATGAACTGCCATGAGGGTATGAGATACTCGCAGTTTGGGTAAAAAGGAAAATGTGGAATGTATTGTATCCTCTGCAATAAAGGCATTACAAGGAAGATATAGTGCACGTTACCGTGAGTGAAGTGTGAAGAGGGTGTGTGTTTGGGCCGACAGTACGTTTGCAGCTCCCCGCAACACAGTCTATGGCCAGTAGCACGCCAGGTTTAAGGGACATTTGAACCATAATACTCTTATAATTACAAGATTTGTCACGATAGTCGTCACCAACATTTACTGTGATGGATTACAAATACTGTAACAAGTTATGTTTCCTGTAACCACCTTCACATAGTAGCAAGAAGATAATTGCTGACGGTTTCAAACAGATACACATTGTTACAGTTGGAAGTTTTATAACATACGAGACATTCTTGTTTGAGGAGTTTCCACAACAGTACGAGACACTTTTTGTCCATATAATATTACAGAGTTACGGATCCAGTGGACACTCTTCATGGTTCTGAATCCTATTAGGTCCTGAGTGGGTGGTGTCAAAATTCACTCCCTGGGGACGCCCTGGGAGTGATAATACACTTTTTTCATTTTTTTCTTCTGATGTTTATTTTGACGTTTGTTGTTTTCTTGTCTGGTAAGGGTTGGATGCGGATGTGTTTGGTGGATGGGGTATGTGTGGATCTGAGTGAACTTACACCTGATGGTACCTTATGATTACATTTTGTGAAAGATCAATTTGATCATATCCTTTGTTGAAGAATAAAAACTTCTTGATTCTAAGACTCAGTGGCTGGGATTTTTTGATGTTTTACTAAGTTACAACATGGCAGCTCCCATTGTTTTATAGACACTAAAACTTTACACTTATTTTGTCAATATTTAAATAGCTAAGTAAAACTTTAAAAATATGTCTACATTTTATTATCAGACTAATCCTTTCTTTGAATCAATAATTTTATCTAGCATTTATTTAGTGATTAATGTCCCTTTAAGCACAACTAAATCTTTACAGCTGATAATTTGTGTTGATAGTTCTTCTGATTATAGCTGTACATAAGATTAAATACCTATGATTATACGTGATGGTATTGTTAAAAAGGATAAATGCTAGAGATGCTGTTTAAGAAACCCCAATTTTTCTTCCATAATTCAGATAGAGCATGCAATTTTAAGCAACTTCCTAATTTACTCCTATTATCAATTTTTCTTCATTTTCTTGGTATCTGAAAAAGCAGGTAAATGGTCTCTGAATCAGGACGTTTTTGACTAAATTGTGAGATATTGGTGTCAGCCAGAGAAAGATCTTATGTCTTCTTATTTGAATCACAAACTGCCTCAGTATTGTGCTAGGTTTTGGGACCCTCAGGTGAGTCTGATGCCCTAGTGTTCCCTTGGATGTTCAACCTGATTTACATTTTTCCTCTGTGTTGCTATCCAGAGTGATAGCTAGAATCAAGCAGGAACAAGCCTCTGCAATTCTGATTGCTCCATCATGGCCTCATAGGATTTGGTTTATAGATCTGGTGCAGATGCCCTCGTCCTGCCTTGGAGGCTTCATCTAAGAATGGAACTTCTCTCTCAATGCCCTTTCTTTATCAAGATCTAAAAACTCTGAAATTAACAGCATGGAGATTGTCTCAGAGAGGTTTTTCTCACAAGGTTATTGATACCCCGATTCAGGTTAGTAAACCTGTTACCAGACCCATTTATCAAAAGCTCTGGAAAACCCTTTTTGTGTGGTTTTCTTATAGTAAAAATATATATAAATACAGGGAGTGCAGAATTATTAGGCAAGTTGTATTTCTGAGGATTAATTTTATTATTGAACAACAACCATGTTCTCAATGAACCCAAAAAACTAATTAATATCAAAGCTGAATATTTTTGGAAGTAGTTTTTAGTTTGTTTTTAGTTTTAGCTATTTTAGGGGGATATCTGTGTGTGCAGGTGACTATTACTGTGCATAATTATTAGGCAACTTAACAAAAAAACAAATATATACCCATTTCAATTATTTATTTTTACCAGTGAAACCAATATAACATCTCAACATTCACAAATATACATTTCTGACATTCAAAAACAAAACAAAAACAAATCAGTGACCAATATAGCCACCTTTCTTTGCAAGGACACTCAAAAGCCTGCCATCCATGGATTCTGTCAGTGTTTTGATCTGTTCACCATCAACATTGCGTGCAGCAGCAACCACAGCCTCCCAGACACTGTTCAGAGAGGTTTACTGTTTTCCCTCCTTGTATATCTCACATTTGATGATGGACCACAGGTTCTCAATGGGGTTCAGATCAGGTGAACAAGGAGGCCATGTCATTAGATTTTCTTCTTTTATACCCTTTCTTGCCAGCCACTCTGTGGAGTACTCGGACGCGTGTGATGGAGCATTGTCCTGCATGAAAATCATGTTTTTCTTGAAGGATGCAGACTTCTTCCTGTACCACTGCTTGAAGAAGGTGTCTTCCAGAAACTGGCAGTAGGACTGGGAGTTGAGCTTGACTCCATCCTCAACCCGAAAAGGCCCCACAAGCTCATCTTTGATGATACCAGCCCAAACCAGTACTCCACCTCCACCTTGCTGGCGTCTGAGTCGGACTGGAGCTCTCTGCCCTTTACCAATCCAGCCACGGGCCCATCCATCTGGCCCATCAAGACTCACTCTCATTTCATCAGTCCATAAAACCTTAGAAAAATCAGTCTTGAGATATTTCTTGGCCCAGTCTTGACGTTTCAGCTTGTGTGTCTTGTTCAGTGGTGGTCGTCTTTCAGCCTTTCTTACCTTGGCCATGTCTTTGAGTATTGCACACCTTGTGCTTTTGGGCACTCCAGTGATGTTGCAGCTCTGAAATATGGCCAAACTGGTGGCAAGTGGCATCTTGGCAGCTGCACGCTTGACTTTTCTCAGTTCATGGGCAGTTATTTTGCGCCTTGGTTTTTCCACACGCTTCTTGCGACCCTATTGACTATTTTGAATGAAACGCTTGATTTTTCGATGATCACGCTTCAGAAGCTTTGCAATTTTAAGAGTGCTGCATCCCTCTGCAAGATATCTCACTATTTTTGACTTTTCTGAACCTGTCAAGTCCTTCTTTTGACCCATTTTGCCAAAGGAAAGGAAGTTGCCTAATAATTATGCACACCTGATATAGGGTGTTGATGTCATTAGACCACACCCCTTCTCATTACAGAGATGCACATCACCTTATATGCTTAATTGGTAGTAGGCTTTCGAGCCTATACAGCTTGGAGTAAGACAACATGCATAAAGAGGATGATGTGGTCAAAATACTCATTTGCCTAATAATTCTGCACTCCCTGTATATATATATATATATATATATATATATATATATATATATATATATATATAAAATATATCATATAAATAAATAAAAAGAGAAGCGCTCATAAGGCTAAAGACATCCAACATTTATTCATAACATATAATACTATAAGATATAAAGAGTGCGCACTCTATGCTTGATATCACATCTTACGACACTTGATAAAATCTTCAACACACTTATAACACACTATTTAAAACATATCATCAAATATGGATTCAATGAAAAAGGTTACTTATCATATTAGATAGTCCAGTAGCAAATCCTCAAAACCAACAGTGTGTTAATACAGCAACAGATTTGTTTCTTTTTTAGAACACGTGTTCTCCACTAGCCAATAGTATGCCTTAAATCTCGTTACCCTTAAATTCAAATTCTAACGGATTTTTGGCAATTATATATCCAAAATTGAAAAAGTTATACATCGAAAATAATAATAATATTCCTTTTAAAAATAGAATGGTAAAAGTAACACTTTTCGATTAGTTTTTATCTTTTTATATCCTTTTATGATAGGAATCATATTTTATATATAAATGATAGTGAGTTATAAGTGTGTTAAAGTTTTTATCAAATGTGGTAAGACGTGATATCAAGCATAGAGTATGCACTCTTTATATCTTATAGTATTATATGTTATGAATACTTTTTGATGTCTTTAGCCTTATGAGCGCTTCTCTATTTATTTATTTTTTGTGTGGTTTTCTTGCAAAGGTTACGAATTTGAATTATTTTAATGTCGGATTTCGGCTCTTTCTGTTCTGTTTCATAAGAAAATTGCTAAAATTCCTGACTTTTAGGCCTTTGTTCAGTCTCTGACTAGAATTAAACCAGTTATTCATTCAGTTCCCCTCTTTGGAGTCTTAATCTTGTTTTGAGGGTTCTTAAAACTCCTCCTCTTGAGCCAATGCATGGTTTATAACTTCAGCTTTTATCTTGGAAAATTATTTTTCTTCTAGCTATTTTTTCACCTTGAAGGGTCTCTGAGCTTTTAGCTTAGTCATGCAAACCTCTATTTTTTTTTTTCATCAGGATAAGATTGTTCTTTGCACTAGTTCTTCTTTTCTTTGTAAGGTAGTATATACAGATACAATCATCCAGGAAATCATTGTTCCTTCTTTTTGTCCAGATCATAAGAAGTCTAAGAAGCATCTTCTTCACAACTAGGATGTTGTAAGAGCTCTAAAATATTATTACAAACGATTTCAGGCATTCTTCTTCTGTTTTTGTTCATTTTTCTGGGCCTTGCAAAGAAAGCTATGCTTGTTACTTTAGCAGCTTAACTTAAAGCTTTAAATCACAAAGCTTATTTGGTTATGGGGAAAACTCCCCCTCAGTGCAATATTGCTCATTCTATTCTACTTCTTGGGCTTTTGGTAATGAGACTTCTATTGATCAGATTTGCAAGGCAGATTCTTGGGCTTTTTTACACACATTTTCTTTCATACAGGTGGTGAGGGTCTACAATCCATTACTCCTGGGAATAACCTTTCCTGACCACGTGGAGGACACAAAGATACCCAAACTCCTATAAATCCCCTTCCACCTCTAGTGTTTTCTTTTCCTCCGCTGGAGGTAGATGAAGAATGAAGGTGCTCCGGATGTTTTAGTATGAAAGGGGTTCTCAGACTTACTTGAGGCCCATTTTCCACTTAGAGTGCTGCTGTTTGACGGAGGGATGTATTGGGAGTATTGGATAGTGGTACAATTACACCTTAAGGTAGTTAGTCACAAGCCTGTCACAGGTTTCACAGGGACATGTCTTTTGCCTTCTCCTGTTGGTATACTCCTATTCCATATCCTCTGCTGATATGTTGCAGTACTGGTTTGGCTTTCCAGTTGTCGGGAGCCTACTTTGGCATTCTTTAGAAGACTGTTGGGTTATTAAGAATATCTATGATTATACTATGTAACCTAGGGACTTTATTATTTGTATATTATTTGTTATGGCTCCTTTACATTTTAAGGCTTTATTCCCCTTTAAATATTTTTGCATGCTTATTCTAGTTTGCGTACTTCTGCTTCAAACGCTCTTGGGGAATATAGCTGTACGATTGTATATTTCTAGTTTGTTGTAGATTCTCTTCTATCATGGGCCTTCTGTGTCTGTCCCTGAAACCCCTTTGTATATTGTATGTGTATATTACAAAAATGCTTCTATATTGCCTCCAGCTCAGCTGTGCAATTTTTTTTTAAATGTTTTGAAGCATTCCAATCAGACAAATGCTGTTCTTGTTTCTAAAGTTGTCTGCCCTCCTACTGTTTGCTCTACACAGGGAAGGTCTACATATTTCTCTCAAGAATTCAAAGACTTTGTACACTCTACTGTTTCTGAAGTGATGGCGGCTAATCCCCCTTCAAGTAAGTGTAAAAGGTCAGTGCATGATTTAACTTCCACTAGTTCAAACCCTGAATTAAATATTGTTCTGGATAAGGCCCTAAACAAATTTCTCAAGTTTCAACTTTCAACATGGAAACTATATGGACTATTCTGTCTTTAGTGCAGTAAGGTCATTTTATGTTCACAATAGATTTAAAGGATGATTATCTTCATATTCCTATTCTAAGGGATCATTACCAGTTTCTAGAAAAAACTTTTTCAGTTTGTAGCTTTTACATTTGGTCTGGCTACTGCTCCCAGGATATTTTCAAAGGTTCTGAGTACCCTCTTGGCAGTGGTAAACTCCATCTTTTTATAAGTATCTCACACCCACAGAGTTCTCTTGTTCCTCAGTCAAGAGTCACTTTTCTGGGTTTTCAAATAGACTCTCTATGAGACTATATTTGACAGAACTAAGAAAGTTGAAGTTGGTTGCTTCAAATTGTCACTCTGTTCTATGTCCTTCAGTAGCCCTTTGTATGGAAGTTTTAGGCTTAATGATTGCCACATTGGATGCTTTTCCATTTGCTTGGTTTCAAATGAGGCCTCTTCAGCTCTGCATGCTTCAGCAATGTTGGAGGGATTATACTCAGCTTTTCCAGAAAATCTGTTTGGATTCCAGTCCCAGTCTTGGTGGCTGGATCATCATGTTCTTATTCAGGTGAATTAATTTGTTTGTCCTATCTGGACTGTGATCATGACAGATGCAAGTCTTTTAGGTTTGGGTGCAACCTAGGGGCTCAGAGACGAGGTGAGGTTACCAGTAAGTTTTTTGGAATTATGTGCAATTTTCAGGGCCCTCCACAGTTGGCCCCTGTTGGAAAGGGATTCTCATTTGTGCTTTCAGCCAGACAATGTTACAGCAGTAGCATATATCAATCATCAGTGTGTGTGTGTGTGTGTGTGGGGGGGGGGGGGGGGACTCGCAGTTCCCTAGCCATGAAGGGAGTATCTTGAATCATTTTTTGGGCAGAGGGCAATTGTTGTCAAATATCTGCAGTACATATTCCAGGGGTGAGCAATTGGAAAGTAGTATTCCTCAGTCGTCAATTCCTGAATCCAGGGGGGTGGTATCTTCATCTAGAGGTTTTCATTCAGATTGTGGATCTTTGGGGTCTCCCAGAGATAGAACTTATGAACTATTGGTTAAACAACAATCTTCCCAGTACTTTGGGAGCTCCAGGGATCCTCAGATGGAGTTTGTGGATGCTCTAGTAGATCCTTGTTTTTTTCAACTAGCATATGTTTTTCCTTCTCTGGTTCTCCTTCCAAGGGTAATTGCCAGAATCAGGCAGGAGGGGGCATCTGTGATATGAATTGCTCTTGCTTGGTCTCACAGAACTTGGTTTGCGGATCTAGTTCAGTTGTCCAGTTATCCTTCCTAATCACTTCCTCTGTGACATGATCTTCTATCTAAAGGTCTATTTTTTTGCATCAGGACCTCAAATCTCTAAGCTTGATGGCATGGAGATTGAATGCTAAGTTCTTAAGCAGAGGGGTTTTTCAGAAACTGTGGTAGATACTTTGATTCAGGCTTGTAAACCTGTGACTAGAAAGATCTATCATAAGGTTTGGAAGACCTATATTTCATGCTGTTTGGATCATAGTTTTTCTTGGCATTCTTTTAGAATTCCAAGGATTTTGGCATTTCTGCAGGATAGTTTGGATAAGGGTTTATACGCTAGTTCTCTCAAAGGTCAGATTCCTACCCTTTCAGTCTTGGAGTCTTAACTTGGTTTTAAAGGTTTTGCAGACTTCTCCTTTTGAGCCCATGCATAAGGTGGATATCAAGCTTTTTTCTTGGAAGATGCTGTTTCTTTTGGCAATCTCTTCAGCTAGAAGTTTATCTGAGTTATCTGCCATTTCTTGTTAACCTCCTTATCTTATTTTTCATCAAGATAAGACAGTTCTGAGAAATAAATTTGACTTTTTACCTAAGGTGGTGTCTTTGGACAATATGAGTAGGGAAATTGTTTCTTCGTTCTTTTTGTCCTAATCCAAAACAATTCTATGGAGAGGCTTCTCCATAATTTGGATATTTTCAGATCTTTGAAGTACTATTTGCAGACAACTTAAGATTTCAGGAAAACATCTAGCTTGTTTGTTTATTTATTTTTCTGGCTTTAGGAAAGGCCAAAAATCTATGGCTGTTTCCTTGGCATATTGGCTTAAGCTTTTGATTCAGAAGGTTTACTTAAAGGTAAGTCAATCTCCTCCCAGACAAATTACTGCCCAATCTACTAGATCAGTGCCACGTCTGGAGCCTTTAAGAATGAGGCCTCTGTAGATTAAATTTGCAAGACAGCTACTTGGTCTTCATTACATACACAAACTAAATTCTACCATTTTGATGTTTCTGCTTCTTCTGAAGCAGCCTTTGGTAGGAAAGTCCTTCAGGTTTTTGTTTCTGTTTGATGAGGGACTCTTTCTTTGATTCATGTTGTTCTTTACAAAAAAATGTCATGATACATCATGCTAGTCTTGCCCTCATTACTCATGGACTTCACTGCTTGGATATTAGTTTCCCAGGAGTAATGGATTGTGGACTCTCACCACCTGTATGAAAGAAAACGAAATGTATGCTTATCTGATAAATGAATTTCATGGCGGTGAGAGTCCCAGAGGCCCCACCCAGTTTTTTTGTTGTTGGTGGTATTTTGTGCATCTCTTTTTTGCCATTCCCCTTTTTTTGACTCTCTTTAACTTTTTCTGCATCTTTTTTGCTTGGCTATATGTCAGACTAGTTAACATAAAGGGCTTTATAGGGCTCTTGGAGTTTTGGAATCTTTGTCTCCTCCTAGTGGTCAGGAAAGGTAATTCCCAGAAGTAATGAATCGTGAACTCTTCTTCACCATGAAAGAAATGAATTTATCTGGTAAGCATAAATAATGTTCTCTGTTTTATCACTTTGATATTTATGCTTCTTCTGAGGCTGCCTTTGGCAGGAAAGGTCTGTGGGCTGTAGTGCCTGGATAGTAACATCCTGCCTTCACTGTTTGTACCCTGATATTCACTGTGGTCTTGTGGACTCCACAGCTTGGGTATTGATTCCTACACGTGATAACTCATGGACTCTCACCACCATGAAATAAATTAGTTTAAGCATAAATTTAGTTTTTTTTACTATGTATATAATCCCTGCTAAAAGTTAAAATAGATGGTCAAAGTCACTTACCAACTTAACTCCTTTGCTGTTTCAGATCAAAATACAACTTGTGATTAGATCATCTAAACATTTGCTGATACTGATTGGCGCAACCTACCAACTAACACATCTTTTAGCTATTTGAAAAAAAAATTACACTCATAAATGTGTCCACTTTTTAAAATTGCTCGCACTTTTTATCCCCAGGCTACTGAGCCATTTCAAACTGCTTTAAACTAGCATATGAGTTATCTTTTTTTACTTCTCTCCTTTCTTGTTAACTGGTTAGGATGATCAGTCATGATCGGGACCTTGTGGGATTTTCCTGGCAGGTACATTTAGCCACCAATCAGCAAGCGCTGCCTAGGTACTGAAACAAAGATGAACTGTCTCATAAGCTTACATTCCTAATTATTCCTAATTCCCACAGTCTGTGAGATGGTCTGACCCCCTATTACTGTATATGTGGTTTTTCTTGGCCATACCGCGATACTCAATCTATAATACATTTTTACAGTAACAAATTTTGATCAGTGTTGCAACTTTTTGGAATTACACAAAAGTATAAGAAGTACAGGGCACTGCTTGAGCGGGCGGTAATATTTGGGACGTTTGGGGAGAAAGCTGCGGCGTACCCTGAATCTCATCATTAGACTCTTGAACAGCATCTGCTTGAGAAAGGATTTGCTCAGGAAAAATATTTTCAATATAACTTTAAGTCCTCTCAATACTTGAGGGACAGAAAGGGATTGGTGGTTCCACATTTGAATCCAAACACAAGGAGCAAGTAACACTTTACAAGTCTCCTAGGTCCATACTGAGTGCCAATAATATAAATGTGCAATAAAACCTTTAATTTTGACAAAAAAAAAGTTTAAATGTAAAAAAAGTTTCTGTCACTTTAAATTTAAAAGTGTAACTTTTTTACTGCGTGTGAGAAAAATGTCTTAAAACACTCATAGACAAATAATAATGACACCCCTACACCTCAGCAGCTCTGCTGAGGTGCCTACCTGACTGCAAGACCGGAGCCTCTCCCTCCCTCCTGGCAAGCAATCCGGATTCGATAGCGGAACAATTCAGCAACCCTCCATACCTAGAAACGCCTGCACTTGACAGAAAACAAGCGTATCTAGGCAGGGAGAACAACCCGGTCTGTCTTCTGACTTTAAACTGCCCACAGGAAGAGATGTAGAGAAAAGGCGCACAATACAAACAATCCGCCCATCATGGGCGATCACAACAACACTCACACAGGCGTTATTTCTTAAAAAATAAATGCCATAACAAAGAACCACCACTTAAAGGGCCACTGTAAGTAAATATTTTCTATGCCTGTTACTAACTAACTACCCCAAATACGCTTTTTATCAATAGCATTTCATTAACAAATCTCTACCGTATATCAGAAATCTTGTCTGCAAATTTAATTGTTTTCCAAACCCACTCCGTGGGTATCCTTTGCTCTGTACCAATCAGTTTACAATACCTAGGTTTCAAAATGGCGCTTTAAACACAAAGTTATTGGTTTAAGTATTTTGAACATGCAGTGCTGAAAATAGTGGGCAGGATAACGTGACATCATCGGCGAATAAAAGATATAACTTTTAGAACGTTATGAAACTTCGGTTTGGAGAAAATATAGGTCAGTAGGTTTTAATTAATGTTTATTAACTTTAATATGTTAGTTGTTTAGCTTAAAAATTATAACAGAAAGTAATCCTTTAAAAGCTAATCTCCCAGCCCCAGTGCCTGTAACACGCTGTCCTTTACTCTCATAGTCTGAGAGCTTTCTTGTCCCTTAATAAAGTGCCTAACATTGTAAGCCCTTTATGGAGAAATAGAAATAAAGAAAAGTAAAGTGCTCCTTTTCCTCTAAGAGTCCCAGGAAAAATAAAAAGCACTTACCCCAAATGTCTGCCTGACAGCAAAGGCAGTTCACCAGGTTTGAGGGGTCCTATCCCCCACATGGACCTGTGAAGAAAAGGAAATTTCTGACTAAATATTCCTCAGGTTTTCAGGATTAGGGCAGCAATAATATATGGGAGGAACAGTGAGAATTATGTCCCACAAGTTCTCATTGCTTTAAAGCCACCAAAGCTCTACTGAAGAGACTGATATGGACTACGGCTACACCCCAGGACAAAGCAGCACAATCTTCCACTACTTTAAAAATAATAAACTCTTGATTGAAGAATCTTATCTTACACCTCACTTTACCACTTCCTATCACTAACGTAGGCAAGGAGAATGACTGGAGTGTGAGGGAAGGGAGGAGCTATTTAACAGCTCTGCTGTGGTGCTCTTTGCCGCCTCCTGCTGACCAGGAGGTGAATATCCCATTAGTAATTTAGATGATCCGTGGACTCATCGTGTCTTAAAAAAGAAACACATGCTACATTTAAAGCTATTTAAGTTAACCTTAGAATACTATTAAAAAATCATGTTAAATATAATTTTAATGTTGATACACATTGACTTACACTTAAATCTGAGAATCAGCAGTCAACTGCTAATTAACATATTTCCAATATATATATATTATATATATGATATATATATATATATATATATATATATATATATATATATATATATATATGTTACAATATTAAATAAAATATTAAATTTGATAATAAAAAGTGCCAGAAACTTTGCCTATCTTTATTTTGCCACTCAAGAAGTATTCATTCTTCGTCCCTTTTAGCTCCAAAAAATTCTGTACATGAACTACCATGATTCATTCCGCCATACCAACTGAGATAGAATTTTTTTTTTATTAAAATACACCACTTTTCCTCTCTTTGGCATCAAAAGAAGGAAACACAATGCTCCAGTAATTGTCGCTAACTTATAACGTATGCGTTCAATACCCTGAAATGCAGTCGATTTCAATACATGGGTATGGATGTTTTTTTTTTTTTGACAAGTCGGAAAATCAATTACCAGAAAATAAAGACTTGCACACACAGGAAACTGTTGGAAAACACTCATTAGACGCATAGGTAAAGTGTGTGCTGGAATCTGGATTTTTATTATTATTTATGCATGTATTAATTTACGTATTTATCTAGATCTTTTTAATTTTGGAAATCAATATTAAACAATTATATTGCATGAAATAAATATATAAAATAACCAAATCCTAAACTTATAATAAGATAAAAAAGGAAAAAGTACCCAATTAGCTATATCTATCTCATGACTCCTATCTCAATGACCCCCACATTTGCCCTGTTTGCTAAATAAAGCTATAGAACTATTATTTAAAGCGAAGTAGTTTCCATCTCTCTAATAACATGAAGGCTCCCTCTTACACTGGAGTGCTGTCAGATTTCCATTCATTAGCAGCCATCATTCTTGCCACTTCTGAAATATACAAACCAACATCTTTTATTCTCTTTATATTCTCTAAACTGAAAGTAATAAGGCAATTCTTGTTGAGCGGACAGTTGATTACCTATAACATAAATTCATTACACAGTAGGATTTGTTAAACCAAGCATAATAAGGGATATTATGAAGAGTGCATCATATATTGACAGCGAGTGATGTTTAATATTACTGCCTAATAACTTTATTTGTTTATCTGTATCTTACCTCTTGCCCTAAAGTGTTAGATGCAAGTACTGATAACCATTACAGAAATTTCAAGCATTCCTCTGTGAAGATTGCACAATTTATTAATCATTATCTAAACAATATTTTTTTAACCTTCATAAATTGGGGGAATAAGAGTTGTCAATATAGATGAAGTAATACCGGTTAATTGATCTCTCTCAGATGTAGACATATCAAAGGTGAACAATCATTCAAAGCATTTCCAATACTAACCAAGCTGATATAAACTGCATTGTTTGAGTGCTGTGCGATGGACTTTTTGAGGCCAATTTATCAAGATCCGTATGGAGCCTTATGCCCCTTGTTTCCCTCGCTGCTCCATAACTTGTTCACCTGTTCTGAGGCAGCGGACAAGTTAATGCACCTCTGCTAGCGGCCGATTGGCCGTGAATCTGCAGGGGGCGGCATTGCACCAGCAGTTCACAAGAACTGCTGGTGCAATAATAAATGCCAACAGCGTATGGTGTTGGCATTTATCGATGTGCAGCGGACATGATACGCTACATTGTATCATGTTTGCTCGCACATTAATAAATATACCCCTTTGATTTAAGTTTGGCCTCTTTAACCTCATTGCTTCTCAACCGCAGTCTTATAAACAAACAAACAACAGGCCAAGTTTTCATTATAGCTGAACAAGTGCACAGGTGAAATAATCAACTGATGGGTGAGAGCAGGTTAGTAACCATGGTTACTGATCGGCTGATTACTTCACCTGTGCACTGGTTCAGCTATAATGAGAACCTGGCCTGTTGGGGGTACTTGATGACCGTGGTTAAGAAACACTGGTTTACCTCACCCAAGCTCTTAAGATTACTTCACTATCCACTGAAGAAAGAAAGAAATATTATCAGGATCTCAACTCTAATCATCAGTTTAGTCCAACAGCCAACTACGCAAGAATATCCTATTAAGATATTTGTTTATTGGATAGCAAAGTATTCATTTTGGGTTTGGATATAGTTCCCCCTGTAACATTAAAAATGTGTAATATTTAAACTAATTATCTGAATCTTTTTCAGTCCCTGTGAATTAACCATATCTTGATTATGACATAGTTTACCATTATTAATAGTAAACCGCAATGCTATGAATAGTAAATAATAATATTCTAAATATATGAACTAACCATGGTATTGCTTTAGTTTCCCATGTTAGCTGTAAACTTTCCAATTGAACAAAGTTTTCTTTACCGGTTATTTGGTAAAACTAAGTCATTGAGTATACTTAAATGAGTGAGAGAGTATCTATCCCCCTGAAAATATTTTTTTAGCTTTTTGATTAGTCTGTGGATTTATGAATAATTAGTTTAAAATATGACCCTCTATCAAAATTTAAATACATTTGAAATTATTTAGAAATGGAGATAACTAAAGAATTTAGATCCAATCAGACATAATTTGCAAACAGAATTAATTGAATCTTTATTCATTTCCACTAGTAGTATACTAACTTTTTTATTATTATGAAACAGAATAGGTGCCAAAACAATACAGTTACAATGTATAGGCAGTAAATACAATCATATATGACTGCTAAAGAGTAACTAGATTGCAGAAAATTGCAACTATAAACAAGGTAGAAAAAAAAAAGAAGCTGGCTCTAAAGATAAGACATACAAAATAATACTGAAAATGTAAAAAGGAAAACAAGAAAACTCATATTAGCAAAACATGTATATCTATATACCTATATATTGTATGTCCACTATTAACAGACTAACTATTCCAGGAACAAACTGTCTGTAAACTAGAAATAATATTTAGCTTTTAAACCTCCAATGACCAGGCTAATAGAATGTCAATCTTTATATTGGAATTGTAATGCATAAATCCCAGGAAATATTACACAATTCTTAATGTTAAATATCTATATTTTTTATGAGTATCCTTAGATCAAAGTGGGGTATAGTTATGACCTAAGGACATCTAGATAAAAGGGGCCACAAATAAGTATTTATTACTTCTTAGCTAGGGAACTGAGATATGGCAATTGACTACAGCATAAGTCTGCATACATGTGGCTAATGATATGAGGAATAAGGTTTACAAATCACAAGCTGCTATCCTCATATATTGATAATCTGAACCAATTTTAACTCTTATAAAGCCACAGGGGATATATGTGGCAACATTAGAATTGAATGATCTCACGGCTGAAAAATAACCTGACTCCACTTTTAATGAAATGTCCAGTACTTTGATAGCAAATTAAAGGTTTCCTAAATGCACTGCCTAAGGATGAAACAGTGGCATACTCCCACCTCTATGTCTGAATCTACCACAGGGCAGGTCTCAGCACAAGAAGTGGCCATTTTAATAATAAATAAGTTGCTCAGAATGTTAGTATAGCTTGAAAAACATAGACTTCCAGTAAACGCCATTCATTCTCCGCAACTGTCTTATTATCCATCAAAAGAGCAGGAAAGCCACACACTTTTATTACACTGAAGATTTCTTGCATAAGAGGATTAATAAAGAAATATGCTTGAAATCAGTTAAGAATGACATATTAAGGCCTACATTACAAGTGGAACGTGATTGATAGTGCAGTGTATGCTATCAATATCGTGGGACTGCACTAAGATAAACACACAATGGTATTACCATGGTAAAACAGAATAACCAGAGGATGTTTAGCCCCTCTGATATCCCTTTAGCACATCGTATACTTTAGCGACCACGCTAAACATTGCTTATACTGCAAGTTGTTAGTTATGGCTGAAGTAAAGGGCTAGAAACATGAAAAACATTTTAAAATAAATTATTACAGTTTTTATACATATATATATATATCAGTGATGTGCAGTCACTAGAGGCAGGTGAGGCAGTGCTTCACCTCTCATATGGGCAAAAATATATATATATTTTTATGGGCTTTAAAAAAATAAAATAAAAAAATTTCAATTTTTTCCCCCAGCATTTTTTTTTTCACAGCTACATGTTGTGCAATGGAGAGGCACAAGCAGGTCTGCCCACCAATACACAACATGCTGCGCCACCTACTGGATTAAAGTGGTTAAGCTCATTGCATGTCCCATAATTGCTTATTTGAGGCAGTCCTATTTGGGCTGAACCAATCTAGTGAGAGGCATTAGTCAGTGGAACTTAGGGTTGGGGCTGGATGTTAAATCATATAAAACAAAACAAAAACGGAAAAAAAACTACTTTCATTTATTTTGTTGCTGTGCTGTGAAGCTGCCAGCTTTTGCTAAAGTGAAAAATAGAGTTCTGTATTTCCTCTCTAAGTGCAGTGGAATGTTCCACTGTCACTTCCTTAATACAGACAGAGGCAGAGCAGGAAGAGATTCAGTCAATAAGCAGTGTTTAAGACACATCTTTGAAGTAAGTTCTACAACCTTAGATTTCACTTAAAGGGATTCTGTTAGTGAAAATTATAATTTAATGAATGTGATTTAGTGTTTTTTTGTGTTTTTACTCTAACAGCAGTTGAAGGATCGTTTTTGTATTTTGTTTCCTCAACCTTTACACCCACTAACTTAACAGCTTGCCTTCACTTTCTGAACTCTCTGTAGCTCTGCTGTTTTATTACATAAAAATGCAGTGGTCTCTCTCCCTCCCTCTTGTGTGTGTGTCTCTCTCTCTATCTCTATCTATCTATCTATCTATCTATCTATCTATCTATCTATCTATCTATCTATCTATCTATCTATCTATCTATCCATCTCTCTCCTTATGTGTTGTTCTCCCCCATGGTCTCTCTGTCTCGCTTCCTCCCCCTCTGACTCTCTCATCCCTTATGTGTCTCTCTAACCCTCTGTGTTTGATTGTGTCTCTCTCTCTTTCTCTAACCCTCTGTGTGTGATTGTGTGTCTCTCTCTCTTTCTCTCTAACCCTCTGTGTGTGTGTGTGTCTCTCTCTCTCTCTTTCTCTCTCTCTCTCTCTTTCTCTCTCTCTCTCTAACCCTCTGTGTGTGTGTCTCTCTCTCTCTAACTCTCTGTGTGTCTCTCTCTCTCTCTCTCTCTTTCTCTCTCTCTCTAACCCTCTGTGTGTGTGTCTCTCTCTTTTTCTCTCTCTCTCTCTAACCCTCTGTGTGTGTCTCTCTCTCTTTCTCTCTCTCTCTAACCCTCTGTGTGTGTGTCTCTCTCTCTCTGTTGCTCTCTCTCTTTCTCTCTCTTTCTCTCTCTAACCCTCTGTCTATGTGTTTCTGTCTACCTTTTATTTATTTAATTAATGAATTGGTAGTGCCATCTGATGGTGTGGCTTTATTTAAAGGGGTGGGGTCAAGCGCCCCACCATCTTTAAATTTCACCAGCTGCCACTGGATCAAGAAATTTTTATATTTACTGAATAATGAAAGAATCTATAATGATAGATTCCTCATGTGATTGGCTCACCCATGTGCATTGCTATTTCTTCAACAAAGGATATCTAAAGAATGAAGGCGTATCCAAGCCACTGCCTCACCAGCCTCTGACGTCACTGATATATATATATATATATATATATATCCAAAGTCATTTAGCCTGTAGCCCAGCACTCCAACCAGGTGGAGTAGTCACGAACTGGGTGCAATCCTCAAAAGCAGCAAATACAAATATCCATGTAGTAAAAGGGCACGCTCAGGGTTTGTATAGTAGAAAAAATAATTTCTTTATTTGTAGAATCAATAGGACATAGTCAACGTTTCGGCCCTCAGTTGGGCCTTCATCAGGACATATATAATCTGTTCACTGACAAACAGCAGCGATCCCAATCAAAGAAAAGTGTTTATACACGCTTTTCTTTGATTGGGAACGCTGCTGTTTGTCAGTGAACAGATTATATATGTCCTGATGAAGGCCCAACTGAGGGCCAAAACGTCGACTATGTCCTATTGATTCTACAAATAAAGAAATTATTTTTTCTACTATACAAACCCTGAGAGTGCCCTTTTACTACATAAATATATATATAAAAATTTTTTTTTAATAAACTTTGTGTATATATATATATATATATATATATATATATATATATATATATATATATATATATAATATTATATATATATATATACACACACAATAATTATAAAATATAACTTTATTATTGAAATAAATGTATAAAATGTGTTTTAAAGGAATATGGTATATGACGATGTGTTGGACTGGGAAAGGCTCAAAAGGTGTATATAGATTTACGTGTATATATTTAGATGTGTGTATGTATATGTATGTGCTTACCGTACATACATACACATATATATATCTATCTATCTATATATATATATATATATATATATATATATATATACACACACATATACAATATTTATATATATATATATATATATATATATATATATATATATATATATATATAGATATACATAGATAGATATATATTAAAATAGATACTTAAGCATACTTAAACAAGCGCACCATCGAGTTAGCGTGCGAGCGTAAGACATGAAAGTATTTTTAGTGCCCCCCCCATAGAAGTCTATGTTGAAAGGGAGTTAGCACTGCTGTGCTATCCAACCTCCAGACATTAGTGCACCTGAGGCTTTCACTTGAGCGATAACTTTTTACTTTCAACTTGTAATATGAGTGCAAGAATAGGAGCTCTATTAATTGAACTTAAGCGCTGTTAGTGCTAAATGGCACTAATATTTCAAGGCTTCACTTGTAATCTAGGCCTAAATGTACTAACTGGTATATTATTGAGGAGCAAAAGGAGAAAAACTACCAAATTATCTATTTTTCAATCTATATCTATCTATCTATCTATCTATCTATCTATCTATCTATCTATCTATCTATCTATCTAAATAAACATATATACATACGAACACAGACTCAGTATATACTGTATATATGTTTGTTAGTCCCAACACTTAATTTCAGATCTCATGTCATGCTAACTTTCTTAATTTTATGTGTTGCTCTCAAGTGCGCTAAAGAAATGTCAGCCACGCTAAACATTCTCTGGTAATTCTGTTTTACCATGGACGTGTAATACCAGATTGCATGCTAATCTTAGCACAGTCCTGCAATATTGATAGTGCACCCTTTACTTTCAATAGTGCCGCACTTGTAAACTGGACCTAAATGTGCAGGTTCTATAAATGCATTTTAAACATTTCTATTGTAATCTAGGTTCTTATTTATCTAAAATAGAGTATTAAATGCGTTATGCATATTTTTTGTTTGTTCTTCTCTAGCATCTATAATTGTAATTTTAGTAACTGATAACCTAATGTCATTATATAATGCATTGGTAGAATTTCATTATTTTTATTTCGTATTCAAAGACTTTATAAAATATTTTGACAACCTTATTGAATCCCTATCACACAATTATTGATATAAGTTAGAAGTGGAAGTAATAATATACAAGATATCATGTCCACTGTAAAGAGAGGGGAGTGAATAAGTGGGTGCTGAAGTAGCAAATTTCTTGATTATGGCAGCAGAGAGACCACCCCTTCCTCTACCAGTAATAGGAGATTTGTAGCGAGTCTTTAGAAAACGGCCTGGCCTTTCACAATAAAGACACAATCCTTTGGACCTCCTCCTATGTTAATGGTCCTCTAACTAGTCCACAGGCTCCTCAGCTTTAGTTGGAGAAGAGGAGGAAGGGTGCTCTTAAAGATAATTTATCATAGATGCACAACAAAGCATACTTTCTTAAGGCTGTGACACACTGCAAGCGGAGCGACGCGCAGCGTGTACATGCAGCTGTGTGCGCTCAGTGTGTCCTGCCTTTTCATCTCTGAGCACTCTGCTGTGTCAGGACGCGTAGCTGAGTGCTCAGAGATGAAATATTTGAACTTCAGAAGCGATGCGACGCGGAGCGAAGCAGCTGCTTCGCCTCGCACCGCATCGCTTGCAGTGTGTCACAGCCTTTATTCTTAGTTACAGGCCTATAAGTTATGTGGGAATTAAATTGGAAGAAAAATAGCCTCCATCTTACTTATCAAGGCAAAAATCATCCAGCAGAAAGTTCTCGCTCAGCAACATTATAAATAGCTTCAGTAGGGGTAATATAATGAGAATAAAAAGCTATAGGATGCATAATATACTTATCCCCAGAACACCATGAAAGTAATGCTCCAAAAGTATATTCAGAAGCATCAACTTCTACAAAAAAAATCCTGATAATTTGTCTGGGTTTAAATAAGCATTCTCCAAAAACAGCTGTTTAAGATTTATGAAAGGTTTTTGAGCTTGTTCAGACCATTGAAACGTAACATTATTCTTAGTCAACTGAGTCTTGAGGCAACAAATCTTGGAAAAGTCTGTAATAAAAATGTGTAAAAACTAGCAAACCCAATGAAACATTGAACTATTTTCTTAAAAGTCAGGGTAAGACAATTTTTTATTGCTTGATTCTGTTGTGGATTCATCATAATAAAACCAGAAGATAGGATAAAACCAAGGAATTTAACAGAATATATTCAAAGAGATTTTTCTAATCTCAGGGTCAGGTTCCATTAACAAAACAGAAAAGATATGTATGCTATCTAAATGGATCGCAAAAAAGTTGTTCAATAGTTCCCATATGTCATAAAGGAACTGTTGAAAAATAGTAAGAGCAATACAAAGTCTGAAAGGCATGACTAAAAATTCAAAATGTCAAAATGTCTATATCTGGAGTGGAAGGAAGGCCATTTTCCATGAATCATTAATTTACCAGTCATGAGGTCCTTGTGGGGGTACATCTGCTGCTTGGAATCAACTATCTTCTGCAAGAAATGCACTGGAGAAGAGCATATTGCAGATCTATGAAACAGCCACAATCACTGGAGTTGAGGGTACTCCACCAAATATCTTGTCTGCTGTAAAGAGAGGGAAATTAATAAATGTGGTGCTGAAGTCGCAAATTATTTAATGATTATGGCAAAAAAAAAGAGACCACCCCTACCTCCACCAGGACTAGCACATGTAGGGCAAGTCTTAAGAAAATGGCCAGACAATAAAAACACAATCTTTTGAACCTTATTCCACATCAGTGATCTTCTTACTTGTCCATAGGCTCTTCAGGATTAGTAGGAGTAGAGGAAGAAGAGTGCTTTTAAAGGGGTTCCATTCAAAAACAAGCAGGTAGATATTCTGATACTCTTTTAACATGTCCTTCAAATTATCATCAATCAGTAATTTTTTTTAAATTTTCTGAAAGGCCATTTTAAAGATGCTCTAAAAGGGCTAGCTCATTCCAGGATGTGTCATTATAATCTTCAAATGAAAGGTGGCCATGTCTCAAGGCTCATAATGATCACCTGTATAAAAGAAACACAATGAGGGTCCATTACTCTTAAAAGAGTATCCAAGGGATAAAAATTTGCCCTATTAATATAGAACAAATCATTTGCTCAAGCTTGTGATTATTCCTCCTTTACAAATGTTTAGAGGCTGTACAAATACCAGTGTATGCTGTCCATCAGCCCTGTTGTGAGAGGGTGCCAAATGTGGCATCTCTGCCCAGAGCAGCACAAAAACTCAATCTTATGTAAAATTAAGGCATCGCTAATGAATCCACCCTCATCCAATCTTCAGACCCAAATCATGTATAAAACTTTATATTTCTGATTTTTTTTTTTAAAACCTAGGCAACTGGCAAAAAAATGTTCAGAACACCCTATACATATGTATTTCATGTGAGACTTCACACTTTATCACTGCAGAGTTCTGTGCCCTTGTAATGCCATTTTTGACAAATGTATTAGTTTTAAACTTTCTAACAAATATCAAGTTTTATATATCAATCTGCCCGTTCCATCTTGATGACTTGCGTATGACGATGGGCAAAGTGTTATGCATAGATTTACGCTACAAATTACAAGCAATCTGCAGTCACCAACACGTGCATGCTCAGAGGAGCCATGTCATCTCAAGTGAGTCACATTTTTTATGTGCTGTCAGAAGTCCTATGGTAAGTTCTTCCTATATGTTTTTTTTAGCTGATTTTAAGGTATGACCCCAAAATGTACTCACAATGAATATTTTGGTGGTTACATTAAAAAGCTGTTATCTGTTATAAATGGCATTAAAACTACATCACTATCTATAAGTGCAAGCATGTATTAGGTAGCCAAAGAGGCCTTTTTAGGTTTCATATTGCCCCATCCACAAGGAATAAGGGACAATTCTCTGCAAGCTAGACAAACAAAGATGAGTTTATTCAGCATATAGCCATCTATTATTTGCAAAAAAAATAAATAAATAAAAGATATAAGGCCAGATAACAAGTGACACACTATTTAGTGCTTTTGCTCGATTGCAAACAGCAACAGAAATAAAGATTTAATGCATGTGGGTTAGCGCGCTTATTACAAGTTAAATAGTGAAATGTTGGTGCTTGAGCAAAAGCCAACAATTGCTAACTTTAGGACTTCGGATGTCGCAACCGAGCTAACTTCTTCCCATAGAAATCAAACTGAAAAAAAAAACACTTATCACACACACGCTAACCTAACAGGAGTTAAACCTACAGCGCTAAGCTTAAGGTAGTTATGAATACTTTACATTCCAATGTTCTTCACATAGAAGAAAACATTCCATTTTACTTTTAAATAGATATATCTATATAAACCTGATTTATTTTTTGTAAAATGTATATCTTTATGAAAATATATATGTATAGTTATCTACAGATATAGCAATATATAAAGTATAGCAATATATATTTAAAAATGCACAGAACATTTTCCCCTATGTGAAGAACATTGCAATGCAAAATATTTACAGTACATAAACAGTAAAACACATTCAGCTAGATTACGAGTTTGGCGTTATGAGTGAAAAAGCAGTGTTATGGCCCATTACGCTTCATTTTCCCTAACGCTGCTATTACAAGTGTAGTCGGTATAGGTGTACCGCACACCTTTTAGCCTGTCACGCAACATCAGTACCGCACTTTTAAAAAAAATAGAATGAGACCTCAATCCTATTAGCTGATTGGAACAGCCAATAGGATTTTAGCAGCTCTAATCCTATTGGCTGATTGAAATCTTTCAGTCAATAGGAATGCAAGGGATGCCATCTTGGATTACATCACTTGCATTGAAGTTCCAGTGTACGGTGGAGACCGCATGAAGAGGATGCTCCATGCCGGATGTCTTCAGGATGGACCCGCTCTGTGCCGGATCGATGAAGATAGAAGATGCCGTCTGGATGAAGACTTCTTGCCGCCTGGATGAGGACTTCGCCGGCTGGATGAAGATCGAAGAGGCCGTCTGAATGAAGACTTCTTGCCGTATGGATGATGACTTCGCCGGCTGAATGGATCCTTCAAGTGGGACTTCAAGAACTGTAAGTGGATCGTCGGGGGTTAGTGTTAGGTTTTATTTTTAGTTTAGGGTCTGGGCATGTAAAAGAGCTTAATGCCCTTTTAAGGGCAATGCCCAAACAAATGCCCTTTTCAGGGCAATGGGGAGCTTATGTAGTTAGTAAATAGTTAATAACTATTTACAAACCAGTCTACCTAGTTCAAATAAATACAAACTTACCTGTAAAATAAAAATAAAACCTAAGCTAGCTACAATATAACTATTAGTTATATTGTAGCTATCTTAGGTTTTATTTCACAGGTAAGTATGTATTTAGTTTTAAATAGGTATTATTTAGTTAATAATTGTAACTTTAGTTTAGCTGTATTTTAATTATGTTAAAGTTAGGGGGTGTTAGGCTTAGGGTTACGTTAGGGTTAGGGTTAGGGTTAGGTTTATGGGTTAATGGATTTATTTAGTGGTAGTGATGTGGGAGGCCAGAGGTTTAGGGGTTAATAACTTTAGTATAGTGGCAGCGACATTGGGAGTGGCAGATTAGGGGTTAATAGTTTTATGTAGGTGGCAACAATGTTGGGGGCGCAAGATTAGGGATTAATAACTGTATGTAGGTGGCGGCGATGTTGGGGGTGGCAGATTAGGGGTTATTAACTGTATGTAGGTGGCCGGTGATGTTGGGGGCAGCAGATTAGGGGTTAATAACTGTATGTAGGTGGTGGCGATGTCAGGGGCAGCAAATTAGGAGTGTTTAGACTCGGGTTTATGTTAGGGTGTTAGGTTTAAACATAACTTTTTATTTCTCCATAGACATCAATGAGGCTGCGTTACGGAGCTTTTCATTCCGCAATCGCAGGCTTCTTTTTTGCCAGATCTCCCCATTGATGTCTATGGGGAAATCGTGTACATATCTATATATATATATATATATATATATATATATATATATATATATATATATATATATATATATGTATATATATATACATATATACACATATAAACACATAAATACCCATGTATACACACATATACATATATACACCTATAAAAGTATATATATATATATATATATATATATATATATATATATATATATATATATATATATATATATATATATATATATATATATATATATATATACATACACACACACACATACTAAATATTATAGCCCTTTCCATTCAAATACCTTGTCATATACCAAATTAAACCCTTATAACTTTTTAGTTTTAATAATCCAATGAATAATTATTATTAGATAGTGTATATATGAGTGTAACACTTTATTTTAATATATTTAGGTTTGCACTCGTGAAGTCCCATTTACTTTCAACTTGTAATATGAAAGCAAGTTAGCGCAGACGCGATACTTCAATATTGTGTGCGCTGTTAGCGCACCACTTGTAATCTGGCCCATAATGTACTGTTAAATACCCCCTTTTAGGTGAACAAAAAAACAAACAATGTGGTACAATGTCCCTTAAACACTTTCCAAAGACAGTAACCTAAAGTAGCCATATCAAAGAACAGCTAGAATAGTGGGGAGCAAACCTGGTACATATTGTTTTACCCAACCTCGGAGGTACAGAAGAAACTAGTTCCTTTCTGAGAGTACAGTTTTTCTAAATGATCTGTCTCTAGTCTGATGTGTTACCTCTTAATGCAGACATGCTTTATTATTACAGCTTAAAATCAATGTGGACTTACCTTATGTTTGCAGTTTATCACTGAGCTCTATTTTATACTGCTTATTGTTGGTGTTATATTACTGTTATTATTGGTATTCCACTTAAAATTAATTTTTATAGTATTACTAGCTTTTTGCTTTTTATAGGATTATGATAAGAGCATTTAATTTTTTGACTATTATGGCCCTTTAACTTGTACCTTGAAAGCTTATCTGTGGCCCCTAAGCAGTACTTTACCTATGTGATTATTTTTTTTCTGGGATTAAACACTCAGACCTAGATTTGGAGTTTGGCGGTAGCCGTGAAAACCAGCGTTAGAGGCTCCTAACGCTGGTTTTAGGCTACCGCCGGTATTTGGAGTCACTCAAAATAGGGTCTAACGCTCACTTTTCAGCCGCGACTTTTCCATACCGCAGATCCCCTTACGTCAATTGCGTATCCTATCTTTTCAATGGGATCTTTCTAACTCCGGTATTTAGAGTCGTTTCTGAAGTGAGCGTTAGACATCTAACGACAAAACTCCAGCCGCAGGAAAAAAGTCAGTAGTTAAGAGCTTTCTGGGCTAACGCCGGTTTCTAAAGCTCTTAACTACTGTACTCTAAAGTACACTAACACCCATAAACTACCTATGTACCCCTAAACCAAGGTCCCCCCACATCGCCGACACTTGAATAAATTTTTTTAACCCCTAATCTGCCGACCGCCACCTACGTTATCCTTATGTACCCCTAATCTGCTCCCCCTAACACCGCCGACCCCTGTATTATATTTATTAACCCCTAATCTGCCCCCCACAACGTCGCCGCCACCTGCCTACAATAATTAACCCCTAATCTGCCGACCGCAAAGTGCCGCCACCTACGTTATACTTATGTACCCCTAATCTGCTGCCCCTAACACCGCCGACCCCTATATTATATTTAATAACCCCTAATCTGCCCCCCTCAACGTCGCCTCCACCTGCCTACACTTATTAACCCCTAATCTGCCGAGCGGACCTGAGCGCTACTATAATAAAGTTATTAACCCCTAATCCGCCTCACTAACCCTATAATAAATAGTATTAACCGCTAATCTGCCCTCCCTAACATCGCCGACACCTAACTTCAATTATTAACCCCTAATCTGCCGACCGGAGCTCACCGCTATTCTAATAAATGGATTAACCCCTAAAGCTAAGTCTAACCCTAACACTAACACCCCCTAACTTAAATATAATTTTATTCTAACGAAATAAATTAACTCTTATTAAATAAATTATTCCTATTTAAAGCTAAATACTTACCTGTAAAATAAATCCTAATATAGCTACAATATAAATTATAATTACATTGTAGCTATTTTAGGATTAATATTTATTTTACAGGCAACTTTGTAATTATTTTAACCAGGTACAATAGCTATTAGATAGTTAAGAACTATTTAATAGTTACCTAGTTAAAATAATTACAAAATTACCTGTAAAATAAATCCTAACCTAAGTTACAATTAAACCTAACACTATACTATCATTAAATTAATTAAATAAAATACCTACAATTACCTACAATTAAACCTAACACTACACTATCAATACATTAATTAAATACAATATCTACAAATAACTACAATGAAATAAACTAACTAAAGTACAAAAAATAAAAAAGAACTAAGTTACAAAAAATAAAAAAATATCTACAAACATAAGAAAAATATTACAACAATTTTAAACTAATTACACCTACTCTAAGCCCCCTAATAAAACAACAAAGCCCCCCAAAATAAAAAATGCCCTACCCTATTCTAAATTACTAAAGTTAAAAGCTCTTTTACCTTACCAGCCCTGAACAGGGCCCTTTGCGGGGCATGCCCCAAGAAGTTCAGCTCTTTTGCCTGTAAAAAAAACCATACAATTTTGTAACTTAGGTTAGGATTTATTTTACAGGTAATTTTGTAATTATTTTAACTAGGTAACTATTAAATAGGTAACTATTAAATAGTTCTTAACTATTTAATAGCTATTGTACCTGGTTAAAATAATTACAAAGTTGCCTGTAAAATAAATATTAATCCTAAAATAGCTACAATGTAATTATAATTTATATTGTAGCTATATTAGGATTTATTTTACAGGTAAGTATTTAGCTTTAAATAGGAATAATTTATTTAATAAGAGTTAATTTATTTCGTTAGAATAAAATTATATTTAAGTTAGGGGGGTGTTAGTGTTGGGGTTAGACTTAGCTTTAGGGGTTAATCCATTTATTAGAATAGCGGTGAGCTCCGGTCGGCAGATTAGGGGTTAATAATTGAAGTTAGGTGTCGGCGATGTTAGGGAGGGCAGATTAGGGGTTAATACTATTTATTATAGGGTTAGTGAGGCGGATTAGGGGTTAATAACTTTATTATAGTAGCGCTCAGGTCCGCTCGGCAGATTAGGGGTTAATTATTGTAGGTAGCTGGCTGCGACGTTGTGGGGGGCAGGTTAGGGGTTAATAAATATAATATAGGGGTCGGCGGTGTTAGGGGCAGCAGATTAGGGGTACATAAGGATAATGTAAGTAGCGGCGGTTTACGGAGCGGAAGATTAGGGGTTAAAAATAAAATGCAGGTGTCAGCGATAGCGGGGGCGGCAGATTAGGGGTTAATAAGTGTAAGGTTAGGGTTGTTTAGACTCGGGGTACATGTTAGGGTGTTAGGTGCAGACGTAGGAAGTGTTTCCCCATAGCAAACAATGGGGCTGCGTTAGGAGCTGAACGCGGCTTTTTTGCAGGTGTTAGTTTTTTTTCAGCTCAAACAGCCCCATTGTTTCCTATGGGGGAATCGTGCACAAGCACGTTTTTGAGGCTGGCCGCTTGCGTAAGCAACTCTGGTATTGAGAGTTGAAGCTGCGTTAAAAATGCTCTACGCTCCTTTTTTGGAGCCTAACGCAGCCATTCCGTGGACTCTCAATACCAGAGTTATTTTTATGGTGCGGCCAGAAAAAAGCCGGCGTTAGATTTTCGGGTCGTTACCGACAAAACTCCAAATCTAGCCGATAGATTTGCAGGGTTGATAGTTATAAAATTCTATGTTCTAATAAATGAGAGCATGTTATTTGTTCACTACAAAGGCCACTTAAAGGGACATGAAACACAATTTTTTTCTTTCATGATTTAGAAAGAGCATACAGTTTTAAACAACTTTCTAATTTACTTCTATTATCTAATTAGCTTTATTCTTTTGATATTATTAGCTGAAAAGCATATCTAGATAGGCTCAGTAGCTGTTGGTTAGTTGCTGCACATAGATGCCTCGTGTGATTGGCTCTCCCATGTTAATTGCTCTTTCTTCAACAAAGGATATCTAAAAAATGAAGCAAATTCGATAATAGAAGTAAATTGGAAAGTTGTTTCAAATTGTATTCTCTATTTTAATCATGAAAGAAAAAGAAAAAATGGGTTTAGTGTCCCTTTAAATATTTACATTTATTTTGCTTCTTTGATTTTTAATTCAGAACCTGGAAATTCATGTTTGTATACTGGAATAGTTGTTGTTTGACTAATGTACTTAGATTTAGAGAAGATATCAATATAATAATAAAAAAAACTGCAGTGGTTGCTGTCAAAGTAATAAAATTACAGTTCATAGATAGAGTTAAATTGTGAATAAATTTCATATTACTGCAAAGAGAAAGTATTTTTGTCACTGAATTTTGGTCTAGGTCAACATATAAATTGCACTGATCTAATAAAAATGCTAATAAAACAATTCCTTTGTTTGTTCTGAAATGTCCCTTTACTAGAGAACTATCCTAGAATGCTGCACAGTGGCATAAATTACCGTATTACTAAATTCAAGGAGAAAAATTAGTGGGATTTTAGGGAAATGTGTTTGGGATTTTAAAATTAGCATAATGCACATGATGAGTGGTATTAATAAGATCAGCATTGTCCTGTCATGATGCTACACCATTATGGAAAAAAGAATGATAAATGAAGATATTAACTTTATTATCTGATGCACTGGTGATGTGGACAGAAATTGAATTATCTTTTATTGCTTCAAGCTGGGATAGGAAGGAGAATCTCTGACTATTTTTCAACATAAAGATCTTGACTGTTAGCAAGTCCAGGCATTAATCAAGGAGAACCCTGTAAAGTGGGAAATTGGAAAACAATTAGAAGTGAAAAGAATGCTCAGCCATGAACTATATAGCCAATTAATATGCAACCTTGAACACTAAATTGCATTTGAATTGGATCAATAAATTGTGCACAAACACTAAATATTGAACTGTACTGTACTCTCTTATTACAGAGCAGAAGCAGAGCAGTTTTACTTTAAAATGAGTCTCAGTGGAATAAAATGATGATTTTGGAAATTGGAATGCCTTTATCACCTTAAAGATGTTTCAGTATTATTATCTTGTTTTATAAATTCACATACTCAGCTGGTCAGCCCATTTATTAGCTCAGAAGTAAATTCATAAAAGATCAGGGTCAGCTACAGGGTCAAGTAATAATATGAATGTTTGATTGACATTCTTTGTGACATTTCAGAGAATTGCTTAAAGTTCTACATAATTCTTTCAAAGTCAAATGTTTAATATTCATTCAGAGCATATTTTCAAAATATCTGTATTCACAAATGCCAACTATGAGCCAGATTATAAGTGGTGTGCTATTGAGTGCTTTCGCTCGTGCACAAACACTACCAGAAGTAAACTTTTAATGCTAGCGGGTTAGTGCGCGTATTACAAGTTCAAAGTAAATCTTCAGGACTTCGGATATCGCAACTGTGCCATCTTCTCTCCATAGACATCAATGGAGAGCCCAAAGTAAAAAAAAAATCTTGCAGGATTTAAACCTACAGCTCTAACCCAAAGGTAGTTATGAATATTTTTCATTGAAATGTTCTTCAGATAGGAGAAAATTTTCTATTTATTTTGAAATAGATATTTCTATATATAACTCATGTATTTTGTGTAAAAAATATATTTATACCTATATATAAATGTATATGAATATATGTATAGATAAATACAGATATATTTTGAAATATCATAGAGCATTTCCCCCTTATGTGAAGAACATTGTAATGTAAAATATTTACAGTACATACACAGTAAAAAACTATCACCTAGATTACGAGTTTGGCGTTAAGACTTTTAACTCTGAAAAATTGGCCATTACGCTGGAATGGCCAGGAACGCATATGACGAGTCGTGTCGGTATAGCTATACTGCATTTACAGGTTATGCGTTCAGGCTAAAATGCTTGCGTTACAGCCTATACCGACAGGGCCGGATTTACATCTCAGGTGCCTGTAGGCACAAAAACCTGAAGCGCCCCCCCCACCCCCCCCACCCCCCCTAGAAAAAAGTGGAAAAAATGAGGACTTTTTTTTATTATTATTTAGGACAACTAAAAATAAATATTAGATGTAAAATTACATTTTCCCTTTTATGGAGATACACAAATACACACACCAATTGCAATATTTGTTGTAATGGAAGCTACACCAAAAATCAATATTCACTTGACTCAAATGGCCATACAATTTCTATTATGTATAACAAAAACAAATCATGTTAAACTTTTAATGCAAAATATTCTAAAGAAAACCCTATTTAAAGGGACATCAAATGTGACAGTTTGCTGGGCATTTTATTATTGCACTAGTGCTTGCAGAGAAGTGTGTTAGCCTCTTGCAAAAGAGTTAAACACATAGTCAATGTCAGTTCTGAGACAGCAATACACATCTGTGCAGACCCAGATGGGCTCATAGGACATGTTTATTGACAAGCCATTAGTGTATTGCTTTTCTGGAGATGACTTTGACTATGTGCTTAACATTTTGTTGGAGTCAAACACAGTTTTGTGTAAACAATAGCAATATTAAAACTAGCAGCATGCAAGCTCATCACCATCAACAACCTGTGCAGCCAGTGGAAGAAAATATAAAATGTAGGGAAAAAAATCTTGTAAACTCTGATATTTTTGGTACAAACACACACAGATGTTACATTTATTTTGTTCTGAAATATAAATATCATATGATGTTGCTCTCAAAGGAAAACATGGAATGTTGTAGATTATATGTAATCCAGGGGTCAACAAATGTGTTTAAAATTAGAATTTAGAAATTCAATGGGAGGGGTTTAGTTTTAATCTTTGCCCCTCTCTCCTTCATGGCTCCCTCAACTGCTGTAACATATTCCCAATGAAACACTCGACTTTGTAGGCACCTGGCAGCACAATTCTTACTAAAATAAATGCCCTCATAAAAAAAAAAAAAAAAAAAAAAAATTTTTTTTTTTTTTTTTTTTTTTTTTATTATTGACAGGCAGGCGCCCCTCACTGCAAGGCGCCTGTAGGCACATGCCTACTGTGCCTAATGGGAAATCCGGCCCTGTATACCGACACGATCCATGCCGCCATCTGAGAGCAGTAGTTATGGATTTTGTGTAACAAAAATGTTTCACAAAACTCATAACTAAACTGTTACAAAGTACACTAACACCCATAAACTACCTATTAACCCCTAAATCGCCATTCTCCCGCATTGCAAATACTATATTACACCTATTAACCCCTAATCTGCTGCCCACCCACATCACGACTATTAAATACATTTATTAACCCCTAATCTGCCGCCCACCCACATCGCAACTATTAAATACATTTATTAACCCCTAATCTGCCGCCCACCGACATAACCAACACTATTTAAATATATTAGCCCCTAAACCGCCACTCACCGACATCGCCAACACTATAATAAAGTTATTAACCCCTAAACTGCTGCTCCCCGACATCACCCCCACTAAATAAATCTATTAACCCCTAAACCTCTGGCCTCCCACATTGCTGCCACTAAATAAACCTATTAACCCCTAAACCTCCAGCCTCCCACATCGCCAACACTAAAAAAACCTATTAACCCCTAAACCTCCGGCCCCCACATCGCAAAACACTAAATTAAACTATTAACCCCTAAACCTAACACCCCTATAACTTTAAATTAAAATTACAATATAACTATCTTTAAAAAAATAAAAACTTACCTGTGAAATAAAAATAAAGCTAACATTAAACTATAAATTAACCTAACCTTACTATTCTAATAAAATAAAAAAAAACTACCAATTAAAAATCCTAAATTACAAATTAAAAAAAAACTAATCCCACGAAAAAATTAAAAAATTACAAAATTGCAAAAAAAAAAATAAACATTAAAATTACGAAAAATAAAAAACACTAAGATTACAAAAATAATTAACTAAATTATCAAAAATAAAAACGCAAAGCCCAAAGCCCTAATCTAAAAAAAAAAAAAAAAAACCCCAAAAAATGAAAAAAAAAACTAACACTAACCCCATAAAATCTACTCACGGTTCCTGAAGTCTGGACATCCATCTCCATCCAGGCAGCGACACCTTAATCCATCTCGGGGACGTCTTCTATTTTCATCCTGGCAGCGCGGCGCTATCCTGGAAGACATCCTGAGTGGAGCGTCCTCTTCATATGGTCACGCCGTACACTGAAGTTGAATGCAAGGTAGCCGTTTCAAAATGGCGTACTATGCATTCCTATTGGCTGATTTGATTCTTCAAATTCAAATCAGCCAATAGGATGAGAGCTTCTGAAATACTATTGGCTGTTCAAAACAGCCAATAGGATGAGAGCTACTGAAATCTGGGATGAAGATATAGAAGACGCCCCCTTGATGGATGAAGGTGTCACCGCCTGGATGAAGATGTCTTGTCGTCTGGATAAAAAAATCTTGCCGCCTGGATGGAGATAGATGTCCAGGCTTCAGGAACCGTGAGTAGATATTCTGGGGTTTGTGTTAGTTGTTTTTTTAATTTTTTGGGGTGTTTTTCTTTAGATTAGGGCTTTGGGAAATTGTAAAAGAGCCAAATGCCCTTTTAAGGGCAGTGTAAATGTAATGCATGCCTTCTGGTTAATTCCCAAAAATTTCTAACAAAGACATTTTATAAACATAAAACTGTTATTATAAATGAGAATAGTGACTTTTAGAGTGTTGAACACTTCTTAAAATTATTTGAATTTTGTCTCATAGATGGTTATAGATAGGTGGTGTGCTAGAACACCTATCTAATCCCTTTGTGAGTTTAGATTTTATGTTAGGAATCCTGTTTTGTGAATATCTGTATATGAATGTATGATAGACAAAGTATTATGATTATAAACAAATTTTCAGGCAAAACTGGTTTCCTAAATTACTGCAGTAAAATACTAGTGTTGCTTTAGGTAGTAAAGTAGACTTTTGCGGAGTAAGATATAACCTTTTCAGAAAATATGAGATTGTAAGCATTGCGAGTACATAGGTATTTTAGATTTAATTCTCAACCAGAGTACTTGGCAGTATGGCGTCTGAATTCGGAAGAGCAGGCAGCAAGTGTGGAGGAGCTGTGTACACCTCGAGGCTGCAGCGGGGTCTGAAATAGAAAGAGCGGGCAGCAAGAGTGGAGGAGCTGCATAAACCTCAAGGCTGCAGTGGCATCTGAGGAGGAAACCGACTGCGGAGGAAGATGACGTCACTCACAGAGACAAAATGCTGGATGTCGATTCACAGAGCAGCGCTCCTAAGAATGGTGACTTGGTCGCTGGATGCAGTAACACGGAGCAGCACTCCTAAGAGGTTTGGTTTGGATAGTTCTGCAGGTTGCTGAAAGTAAAGACTCTTTTGTTTGGATAGAATCCAGGGTAAGAATGTTTAGGAGAAACAAGGCTGGGGGGAAGCAGACATAACTCCAATACCAAGCAAGGTATTGAAGCTTAGTTGATCCTTATATAGGAATGAGAAGTAGTGAACGCCTCTTAAAGGAACATACACAGAATGTTACAGGGCTCCCCCCTTAAGGAACGATTCTGGGTTCAAGGATGGGCCTGAGCCGGATGTCTCCTATGGAAGACGGACACCAGTCTGGGAGCAGAGAGATTGGTTGAGGGTTCCCAAGAGTTCTCCTCAGTGGAATAAACCCTTCCAGTGCACAAGGTACTGTAGACGTCCAGAGAGCATCCATTATGTTATCCGATAATAGGGTGAAGGTCTCCGAAATAGTGTTAGTGAGATCGTTCATGACAGGACAGTCACTTTGTATTTCAGGGTACAAGTGAAAAGTGGGATGGAATCCATAGCTTGCATGGAAAGGCGTTGATTTAATAGAAGAGTGAAGAGTATTATTATGAGCAAACTCCGCCAATGGTAGAAGGGATGTCCAGTTGTCATGATGTTGCATAGTGTAACAACGGATATACTCCTCTAACCACTGGTTGGTTTGCTCCGTTTGCCCATTGGTTTGGGGATGGACAACCTCTGTTCAATCTTCAGGGTTTGACAGAGCTGTCTCCAGACTCTGGAGGTAAACTGTGTTCCTCTATCAGTAGTAATGGACGTTGGGATGCCATGAAGTTTAATAACATTAGTTATTACTAACTTCATAGTTTTCAAACTTGTTGTTAATTTGTGATGAAGTACAAAATGTGCCATTTTAGTAAAAAGGTCAACAATGACCATGATAGTATTGTTCCTCTCTGATAAGGGGAGTTCAACAATAAAATCTATTGCTATATGTTCCCATGGTCTCTCTGGGATTGGAAGAGATAGAAGATATCCTGATGTCTGTTTTCTATCATTCTTGCAGGTAGTACAAGTTTCACATGATGAAATATGTTTCTTTATATCATTTAACATAGTTTGCCACCAATACGACCGTTTTACAAGTTCAAAAGTTCTATTCATACCTGGATGACCTGCTAACTTAGATTCATGTACTAGTTCCAGAATTTTATTTCTGTAGATAGGAGAATATACAGTTTGAAGTCGTGGTAAAGTAATCCATCTTGATGGTGTTGTAAGTTATATTTCTTACTGGTAAGATCAGATTCCTGTTCCTTTTTTAGTTAGTTTAGTGGCAACTATGGTTCCTAGTATGTGGGTTGTAGGTATCAAAGGGGCCATAACTGGTGTGGCATTAGGTTTTTCAGGGAGTCTAGAAAGGATATCAGCGTTTGTGTCCTTTGTAGCTGGTCTATAGGTAATAGTCTAGTTGAACCTGGAAAAAAAGACTCCACCTTACCTGTCTGGAGGTAAAAGTGCAGTTAGTCTTTAGGTATTGTAAGTTGCAATGGTCTGTGTAAATTATTATAGGTTCATTGGTTTCCTCGAGGAGATGTCTCCAAGTTTCTAATGCACTTTTCATAGACAATAATTATTTCTTTCCTACATGGTAGTTAAGTTCAGATGTTGTTAAAACTCGAGAATAAAATGCCACAGGATGTAAATGACCTGTAGGCGAAGATTTTTTAGATAATACAGCTCCTACAGCATAATCAGAAGCATCAACTTTGAGTGTATACTGAAGGAGATGATTTGGATAAGAGCGTATAGGTGCTGTTGTGAAAGAGTTTTTAAGTATGTGAAGGCTCCATCACATTTCCTGTCCCAAATGAAATGAGAGTCATGTTTGGTGAGGTTTGTGAGTGGTTTTGCGATAGAGGAAAAGTTTCTGATAAATTTCCTATAGAAATTCGCAAAACCAAGGAATTTTTGTACATGTTTTTTGTTTTTTGGAATGGGCCAGTCTTTTATAGCTTTAACTTTAGTGTCTTCCATATATATCCCTGTTGGTGTAATATGATATCCTAATAAAGTAATTTCAGAACAGTGTGATAAACACTTTTCTGGTTTAACAAACAGTTTCTTGAGAGGACCATGCTTACATGTTTTATGTGTTCAGTTAAAGTGGTAGAAAAAATAAGAATGTCATCTAAGTATATCACAACATATGTGTCAAGGAGGTCCTGGAACACATCATTGATAAACCTCTGGAAGGTCGCTGGGGCATTACAAAGCCCAAAAGCATTACTGTGTACTCATAGAGACCATATTGGGTATGAAAAGCTGTTAGCCACTCATCCCCTGAGCGTACACGGATAAGATTATAAGCTCCCCTTAGATCTAATTTCATATATATTTGAGATCCATGTAATCTTTCTATGAGCTCAGGGATGAGTGGCAATGGATACCTGTCTTTGATTGTTCTTTTATTAAGGTCACGGTAATCAATGATTGGACGCAAAGTTTTATCCTTATTGGTTACAAAAAATATACCAGCACCTGCTGGTGATGTTGAAGGACATATAAAGCCTTTTCTGAGGTTATCATTGATGTAATCTTTTAGTTTCTCTAGTTCAGGACTGGATAGTGGAAAAATATGGCCATATGGAACATCAGAACCTGGGATTAAATCAATTGGGCAGTCATGATGCCTGTGTAGTGGTAAAGTTTCTGCCTCAATCTTATCAAAAACTTGGTTAAAGTCAGAATAAAATTCTGGTATTTGGTTTTCTGTAATGTTGAGCAGTGTTTGTGTTGGTAAACAGGTTGTTGAACAGTATGGTGAGACGAATTCTACTTTATTTTATCTCCACTGTATTTGTGGGTCGTGTTGGCGTAACCAATGCAACCCCAAAACTATAGGGAATATGGGGGATTTGAAAACATCAAAAGAAAGGAATTCCTGATGTTTGTTTTGTATGTTAACTAATAATGGTATTGTTTGATGGGTAACTGGACAGTTTCCAGTGTTTTTCCATCAATAAGACGCACACATACTGGATTTTGTTTTTCAACAATCTGTATTTTATTATGCTTTACAACATTTACATCAATGTAGCTAGCAAATGCACCAGAATCCAATACGGCTTCAAAGGTTTTTCGGTTGAGTCCCAACTGTAAAGAAATAGTAATTAGGAAGTGTGATGGTTTTTGAGTAGTTAAAGTTAAACAGTGCTCAAAATGTTTTGGCTTACCTGGTTTTTGTCTTTTTAAGGATGGACAGTCGGGTACTGGATGATCTTTAGATGCACAGTACATGCACAACCCTTTATCTTGTTTTCTTTGCTTCTCTTCAATAGATAGTGGTCCTCTGATGAATCCTATTTCCATAGCATCGTCATTGTTTTTTGTAGTATGAGCTGAAAACCTTGGTTAAATTTGTTTAATATAGAGATCAGGGTTATATTTCTTCCGTTTTCTCTCCCTAATTCTTCAGTCTATTTTTATTACTAGGGCCATGAGAGTCTCAACAGAATCAGATAGATCTAATCTGGCCAATTCATCTTTTATATTTTCAGATAATCCTAATCTAAACTGATTTTTTAGTGAAACCTTGTTCCACTGGGAATCTTTCTGCCAAATTTTAAACTCTGAAATGTAGTCCTCCACAGGACTTTTATATTGTTTCAATCCACGTAATTTAGTTTTAGCTGTAAACTGTCTATGTGGATCTTTGTATAAGTCGGCCATAGCCCTTAGAAAATCATCAACTGAGTTCAATATAGTTTGCATAAATTGTACAATTGTCTAAATCGTTTTCTATCTCCTGAGAATGTATCTGGAGGCCTAACAGGGAGTTCAAGTGTGTTATCAGGAGGGGAACTGTTAGCACTAAGACCTTCTTAAATAATATTTTTTAAAGTTAGGTTTTCCACCTAGAGGTCTCTTAGACCCTGGGAGAGCTGGTCTACCTTATGTAAAAAGTTCCATTACGTGATTGTGAAGGTCAACTGGATTCATAGTAATGATGTTTCTTTTAGGCTTGGTATTCTGTAATGAATGTCTTCTGGTTAATTCCCAAAAAATTCTAACAAAGACATTTTATAAACATAAAACTGTTATTATAAATGAGAATAGTGACTTTTAGAGTGTTGAAAACTTCTTTAGTAAAATTATTTGAATTTTGTCTCATAGATGGTTATAGATAGGTGGTGTGTTAGAACACCTATCTAATCCCCTTATGAGTTTAGATTTTATGTTAGGAATCCTGTTATATCTGCATATGAATGTATGATAGAGAAAATATTAATTATAAACAAATTTTAAGGCAAAACTGGCTTCCTCAATTACTGCAGTAAAATACTAGTGTTGCTTTAGGTAGTAAAGTAGACTTTTGCAAAGTGGAGTAAGATATAACATTTTCAGAAAATATGAGATCGTAAGCATGGAAAGTACATAGGTATTTTAGATTTACTTCTCAACCAGAGTACTTGGTAGTATGGCATCTGAATTCAGAAGAGCAGGCAGCAAGTATGGGGGAGCTGTGTACACCTCAAGGCTGCAGCGGGGTCTGAACTCAGAAGAGCGGGCATCAAGTGTGGAGGAGCTGCGTAAACCTTGAGGCTGCAGCGGTGTCTGAGGAGGAAACAGACGATGGAGGAAGATGAAGTCACTCGCAGAGACAAAATGCTGGATGTCGATTCACGAGCAGCGCTCCTAAGAATGGTGACTTGGTCGCTTGATGCAGAAAAACAGAGCAGCACTCCTAAGAGGTTTGGTTTGGATAGTTCTGCAGGTTGCTGAAAGTAAAGACTCTTTTGTTTGGATAGAATCCAGGGTAAGAATGTTTAGGAGAAACAAGGCTGGGGTGAAGCAGACATAACTTCAATACCAAGCAAAGTATTGAAGCTTAGTTGATCCTTATATAGGAATGAGAAGTAGTGAACGTCTCTTAAAGGAACATACACAGAATGTTACAGTAAAAGACCTTAATGTCCTTTTAAGGGCAATGCCCATACAAATGCCCCTTTAGGGGCAATGGGTAGCTTAGGATTTTTATTTTGGGGGGTTGGTTGAGTGGTGGGTTTTACTGTTGGGGGACTTTGTATTTTTACAGGAAAAAGAGCTGTTTAACATAGGCCAGCGTCCTACAAAAGGCCCTTTTAAGGGCTATTGGTAGTTTATTTTTGGCTAGGGGTGTTTTTATTTTGTTTTGTTTTTTTAATTTTTTAGGGCTATTAGATTAGGTGTAATTGTTTTTATTTTTGATAATTTCGTTTATTATTTTTTGTAATCTTAGTGTTTATTCTTTTGTAATGTTAGATTTTTAAATTTTTTCGTAGGATTATTTTTTTTTAAATGTGTAATTTAGAATTTTTAATTGGTAGTTTTTTTTATTTTATTAGAATAGTAAGGTTAGGTTAATTTATAGTTTAAAGTTAGGTTTATTTTTATTTCACAGGTAAGTTTTTATATATTTAAATATAGTTATATTGTAATTTTAATTTAAAGTTAGGGGGGTGTTAGGTTTAGGGATTAATAGTTTATTTTAGTATTTTGTGATGTGCGAAGGCCGAAGGTTTAGGGGTTAATAGGTTTTATTTAGTGGGGGCGAAGTGGGAGGCCGGAGGTTTAGGGGTTATTAGGTTTATTTAGTGGGGGTGATGTGGGAGGTCTGAGGTTTAGGAGTTAATAGGTTTATTTAGTGGCAGCGATGTAGGAGGCCGGAGGTTTAGGGATTAAGAATTTTATTTGTTGGCGGCGATGTCAGGGAGCGGTGGTTTAGGGGTTAATAACTTTTATTTAGTGTTTGCGATGTTGGGGAGCGGCGGATTAGGGGTTAAACACTTTATTTAGTGTTTGCAATGTCGGGGAGCGGTGGATTAGGGGTTAATCACTTTATTTAGTGTCGGAGATGTCGGGGGCGGCGGATTAGGGGTGTTTAGACTAGGGGTTTATGTTAGGGTGTTAGGTTTAAACATAACTTTTTTCCCCCTTGGAGAGCAATGGGGTTGCGTTATAGCGATCTCCATTCCGCACTTCAGGTGTTAGATTTTTTTTCTAATACTCTCTCCTCATTGATGTCTATGGGGGAAAGCATGCACAAACACGTCAAATCAGCCCTTGGCTTTTGTGCGGTATAGAGCTTAACGCACCATAAAGCACAGCACAAGGAGGCTTTTCATTAATTCGTAATGGCAGCACTATAGAGAGTGAATTAACGCAATTTTTTTGGTGTTATTTTCGCACACTGTTTAGGGTAAGACTCGTAATCTAGGCGATTATTAAATAGTAAAAATGAATAAAAATTATTTTTCTTGTTTTCAGGTATTTGAGTGGAAAGGGCTCCAAACTATATATACAGTATCTCACAAAAGTGAGTACACCCCTCACATTTTTGTAAATATTTTATTATATCTTTTCATGTGACAACACTGAGAAAAATGACACTTTGCTACAATGTAAAGTAGTGAGTGTACAGCCTGTATAACAGTGTAAATTTGCTGTCCCCTTAAAATAACTCAACACAAAGCAATGTCTAAACCGTTGGCAACAAAAGTGAGTACACCCCTAAGTGGAAATGTCCAAATTGGGTCCAATTAGCCATTTTCCCTCCCCGGTGTCATGTGACTCGTAAGTGTTACAAGGTCTCAGGTGTGAATAGGGAGCAGGTGTGTTAAATTTGGTGTTATCACTCTCACACTCTCTCATACTGGTCACTGGAAGTTCAACATGGTATCTCATGGCAAATAATCCTCTGAGGATCTGACAAAGAGAATTGTTGCTCTACATAAAAATGCCTAGGCTATAAGAAGATTGCCAAGACCCTGAAACTGAGCTGCAGCACGTTGGGCAAGACCATACAGCAGTTTCACAGGACAGGTTCCATTTAGAACTGGCCTCGCCATGGTCGACCAAAGAAGTTGAGTGTACATGCTCAGTTTCATATCCAGAGGCCTTTGGGAAATATATGTTTGAGTGCTGCCAGCATTGCTGCAGAGATTGAAGGTGTGGGGGTTCAGCCTGTCATTGCTCAGACCATACGCCACACACTGCATCAAATTGGTATGCATGGCTGTCGTCCCAGAAGGAAGCCTCTTCTAAAGATGATGCACAAGAAAGTCCACAAACAGTTTGCTGAAGACAAGCAGACTAAGGACATGGATTATTGGAACCATGTCCTGTGGTCCGATGAGACCAAGATAAACTTATTTGGTTCAGATGGTGTCAAGCGTGTGTGGCGGCAACCAGATGAGGAGTACAAAGACAAGTGTGTCTTGCCTACAGACAAGCATGGGGGTGGGAGTGTCATGGTCTTGGCCCTCATGAGTGCTGCCGGCACTGGGGAGCTACAGTTCATTGAGGGAACCATGAATGCCAATATGTACTGTGACATACTGAAGCAGAGCATGATTCCCTCCCTTCAGAGACTGGGCTGCAGGGCAGTATTCCAGCATGATAACGACCCCAAACACACCTCCAAGACGACTACTGCCTTGCTAAAGAAGCTGAGGGTAAAGGTGATGGACTGGCCAAGCATGTCCCCGCGGAAGGTGGGGGAGCGCAAGGTCTCTAACATCCACCAGCTCCGTGATGTTGTTGTGGAGGAGTGGAAGGGGACTACAGTGGCAACCTATGAAGCTCTGGTGAACTCCATGCCCAAGAGGGTTAAGGCAGTGCTGGAAAATAATGGTAGCCACACAAAATATTGACACTTTGGGCCCAATTTGGACATTTTCACTTAGGGGTGTACTCACTTTTGTTGCCAACCGTTTAGACATTAATGGGTGTGTGTTGAGTTATTTTGAGGGGACAGCAAATTTACACTGTCATACAGGCTGTACAGTTATTTCTTTACATTGTAGCAAAGTGTAATTTCTTGTTATCACATGAAAACATATAATAAAATATTTACAAAAATGTGAGGGGTGTACTCACTTTTGTGAGATACTGTACATATGTTTATATGTGTATATATGTATGTGTGTATACATATTAGCTCTTTCCATTCAAATACCTTGTTATATACCATATACCTTTTAACCTTTATAACTTTTTAAGATATTTATATGATTAATTATTTGATAGTTTGTTATTTGATAGTTTGTTGTGTTTAATGCAACTTTTTTTAGCCCTAGCTCTTTACACATGATCTTCAGACAAGCTAACCCGACATGTGGTAGTGTTTACTTTCAACTTGTAGTACGCATGCATGTAAACAAGGGTGAGAAATTTCCATATCGCGCACGCTCTAACGTTAGCGCAGCACTTGTTATCTAGCCCTAAGTGTGCATTTTTGTTATAGCATACAGTCTACAGGTAAAATACTTTCCTATTACAATTATTTTTATTTACAATCTTAATATAGCTGTTTAGTAAAATGGATTGTTGTTATAATAAAATATATTTAAACATTCAAAACATGTTTTATAAAGAAACAATATTGTTTAAATGTTATTCAAGTGCAATCTTTTAAGTGACTGTCAACAAACACAAACTTCCTAAATCAGTGGTATACAGCTGAAAAAAAGTTAGTATGTTTTAAATTCATAATAATAAGAGAAGGTCTTAAATGACATAAAGTCATCCCCTTAATTTGATTAATTAATTAACCAGTTAGTGAGACATACATTTAATAATACAGGGGGGATTTCTCAAAGTAAAATGGTATTAAAGTAAGTGATTTTCCATGTCTATTATATAGCCACAAGCAGTATAAAAAAACAATTAAACTGAAAAAAATCCTGCAGATAAAAAAATTAATATTTGTAAATGTTAAAAATATGTTTGCAATTAGATTTGTGCGCGGCAAAAAAAATTGTTTCGGTTAGTTTCGGATGTTTTCGAATTTCGTTTTCGGATCGATTCAAATTCGGATACATTCGAATGCATTCATTTTGGATTTGTTCGGATTCATTTGGATTCGAATAAATTTGGATGTATTCAGATGTATTCGGTTCGGATTCGATTCCTAAATTCGGAAGTTCGGTATGTGTTAGGTGGGATGTGCTGTGTATTAGACTAGTATTATGTACTGTAATATTAGGTGTAACCCATAGCAGAGGGATATAACCTAATATACAGTACAATACTAGTGTAATTGTGATTAGTCCATGGTTATCCGAATGTTAAGAATAAATCCGAACTAATTCGGATTTATTCGTTAGAATCGGTGCTACGGTAATTCGGAAATTCAAATCAATCCGAATCTCCGAATTTGATAAATTCGTCCGAATTTGAATTCGGAACGAACGAAACACACATGTCTAGTTTGCATGAAAATAGAGAGTGCATTTTGCTTGCTTACATTTCATTAACATTTAAGTATACATGTTACTGCAAACTATCAAGTGTTGGAAATACTGAGTGCCTAAAAGTTCATATTCATAACTCTGTAATATGATTGGTTGGAATGTGCTGCCAATCTTTCTATTTACCCATATTGCATTGTATTTAAGTATCTGGAGATTAGTTTGGCTTTGATAACAAATCCTTTAGAATCAGACGTCCCAAAATCCCAAGGAGTTCATAACAGGGCACAGAGGTAAGCCAGTAAGATTCCAGAGAGAAATTAAAGGGACAGTCAAGTCCAAAAAAAACTTTCATGTTTCAAATGGGGCATGTCATTTTAAACAACTTTCCAATTTACTTATATCACCAATTTTGCTTTGTTCTCTTGGTATTCTTAGTTGAAAGCTAAACCTAGGAGGTTCATATGCTAATTTCTTAGACCTTGAAGGCTGCCTCTAATCTAAATGCATGTTGATAGTTTTTCACAAATAGAGGGCATTAGTTCATGTGTTTCATATATATAACATTGAGCTCTTGGACGTGAATTTACCATGGAGACAGCTCTGATTGGCTAAAATGCAAGTCTGTCAAAATAACTGAAATAAGAAGGCAGTCTGCTGAGGCTTAGATACAAGGTAATTACAGAGGTAAAACGTGTATAATTATAACTGTGTTGATTATGCAAAACTGGGGAATTGGTAATAAAGGGATTATCTATCTTTTAAAACAACACACATTCTGGTGTTGACTGTCCCTTTAAGTATTTCAATGTATTAAAGGGGCAGTTTACTTAAAATGTGAATAACATTTAAAAGTAATGATTACTAATCAACACCATTACCGTGTTTTGTTATAGATTATTGGATGTTAATATTCATAGTTTTATTTAACATAAGCAGGCTTTCCAGTAATTATTTTACACAGTTTTAAAATTGTCTTGAAGGGACATGAAACCCAAACTTTTTCATTCATGATTCAGATAGAGAATGCAAATTAAAACAATTTTCCAATTTACTTCTATCATTTAATTTGCTTCCTTCTCTTGTTATCCTTTGCTGAAAGGTTTATCTAGGCAAGCTCAGTAGCAGCAGAGAACCTAGGTTCTAGCTGTTGATTAGTGCCTGCATATATATATTGATTGTGATTGGCTCACCAATGTGTTCAGTTAGAAACCATTAGTGCATTGCTGCTCATTCAACAAATGATACAAAGAGAACGAAATAAATTAGATAATAGAAGTAAATTAAAAAGTTGTTTAAAATGTTATTCTCTATCTGAATCATGAAAGAAAAAATTTTGGGTTTCATGTTTCTTTAACTTTTTAAAGACCACTGATTGTTTTCTCATTAGAGAGCAAATCATTTTTCACTGTTACAAAAATTGACTATATTTATTCACCTTATACAGTGTCAAATGTTTGCCGAAAAATCAATATATGTTCTTGTTTAGAATAAAAGTAACATTTTCCTTTCATCAACAGAGAATTATTGAATGTTTTTTCTCACTGATTTCATTGCAAGTCAATGGAACTCATTGTTTAAATGTAATATGCAAATATTACACATGATATACAAATGTTAATATTTTTTTATAAAACCATTAGGGGCCAGATTACAAGTGAAGCGCTATTTAACACTCCCGCTCAAGCATTAACTCTGATAGAAGTAAGCTTTTTGCGTGTTGGGTTGCATTCGCATTAAAAGTTGAAAGTAAACTGTTTTCGCTCGCACACTAACCAGACGCACCTAAAAAGCAGAATTTAGGATATCATGCAAGCGATAACGTATTCCCCCATAGAAGTCAACGGCACAAAACAAGTGGGAGAAAAACACCCTACTCAAGCGCATACCTAATACCATGTTGTCAAGTGTGCTAACCCAACATGAAAATATGAATATTTCCAATTCCAATTTTCTTCTCATAGAAGAATGTTTTATTTATTCATAAATACATATTTCTATAAATATATATGATGGTGTTTTGGTACAATATACATTATTACATGCAGAATATATATATATATATATATATATATATATATATATATATACACACCAAAAACAACACTGCATATCACCAAAAGAACACCATACCCACAGTGAAGCATGGTGGTGGCAGCATCATGCTTTGGGGCTGTTTTTCTTCAGCTGGAACTGGGGCCTTAGTTAAGCTAGAGGGAATTATGAACAGTTCCAAATACCCGTCAATATTGGCACAAAACCTTCAGGCTTCTGCTAGAAAGCTGACCATGAAGAGGAACTTCATCTTTCAGCATGACAACGACCCAAAGCATACATCCAAATCAACAAAGGAATGGCTTTACCAAAAGAAGTTTAAAGTTTTGGAATGGCCAAGCCAGAGCCCAGACTTGAATCTGATTGAAAATCTGTGGGGTGATCTGAAGAGGGCTGTGCACAGGAGATGCCCTTGCAATCTGACAGATTTGGAGTGTTTTTGCAAAGAAGAGTGGCCAAATCTTGCCAAGTCAAAATGTGCCATGCTGATAGACTCATACCCAAAAAGACTGAGTGCTGTAATAAAATCAAAAGGTGCTTCAACAAAGTATTAGTTTAAGGGTGTGCACACTTATGCAACCATATTATTTTATTTTTATATTTTTTCTTCCCTCTACCTAAAACATTGTTTATAGGTCACATTAAAGGTGGAAAAAGTTCTGAAATGATTTATCTTTGTCTCATTTTTTTTACATCACAGAAACATGACATTTTAACAGTGTGTAGACTTTTTATATCCACTGTATATACACACACACACACACACACACACACACACACATATATATATATATATATATATATATATATATATATATATATACACACACACACACATTATTATAGGTATAGATATATATATTCAGATATATATAGGAATATCTATTTCAAAATTTGTAGAACATATTCTGATATGTGCAGTACATTGGAATGTGAAATATTTACAGTAAATTCATAGTTAAATCTTTATTATATATGAATATTGCATGCATATGTTTTTTCATGTTTTCATGTACTTAACTGCAAAGGACTCCAATTCACAAATATATATATGTCTACATTTGTGTAAATGTGTGTTTATGTGTTTATATGTGTGTGTATATGTCTGTATATATATATATATATATATATATATTTATATATATATATATATATATATATATATATATATATATATATATATATATATATATATATATATATATATATATATATATATATATATATATATATATATATATATAATAAAAGTAGAACAAAGCACTCACTGGTCTTTTCAAGTGTCCAAAATTAATGATTTATTCCATAGTGACATTTCGGGTGTTTACCCCTTCATCAGACCAACAATAATGAATCACACAGCAAACATTTTAAATTGTAGGAAGCCCCACCCACTGACAAAAAAAGCCAAAGGGTTACCATGGTGACACCATACCAATACTGCTTATGTGTAAACCAGTGACTAAAATATAAAAGAGTGTTGCCAATGTAATAAAGTGCTAATCATACAAATACTGTACTAGAAGAATAAAAGATAAAACACAGATAAAAACACAAGCAGTGTATACATACATGCACCTGTGGCTATGTACATCTCAAACATAACAAATGGACAAATGTGGAAAACCGAGTTTGTTATAGCCTTAATATGAAGCTGTCAAGTCGACAATTTAACATTAGAAAAAGCCTATCAAAATAATAATCCTGTAAATTTGTATAAGCATACATGAAAAATATTATTACTGGAGAGAGAGAAATACCAAAAAACACAGTGAGTATAGATTACAATTGTAGTGTACTCTTTGTGGTAAGCTCAGAATAATGTGGGTCCAGATTACAGGATTGTTGCCGGGCCGAAAGTAAGTCGGATCTGACATATACACACCCCTCCACGTCATCATGACATATGCGGACACACCCACTATGGTCTGAGATAAGGGCGAAGTGTGTGAGGAGAGCACTGCCATCTAATAAGGCAGATGTGGATAATGGACCTACGTTAACATAGGGTTTGGGAGTCAAGGGTACCTAATTAGCACAAAGTGTTGTGTATATCTACCTATATTCAAGTAATCACTATGTGTGGAATGTAATATATGAGAGGTTAGATAAGAAATCGTAGGGGGTGGATACAAAGTGTTCTATATCGCTTATGTAAATTAAATTAACTACAAAGTAGCCAGATGTACCCTCAGTAGGTGTTGTAACAAAAGGGATAATGAAACTGGGTCAATTCAGCTGTCAAAGAAACAGTAATGCTAACAGTAAAAATTAACATATAATGAGTCGTATCTAGTAAGTAGATAAACTTATGGCCCACATTAATCAAGCCTGTTAAACGGTTCCACTTTAATTTAACTAGCAAGATTGCTGAGATCAAAAGGAGGATATAGATAGAGTGTGTCACTTAAAGATCATTAAGGAGCAGCTATGTGGTATGATAATAGCTAAGAAATGACACATCTATCTACCATATATAGTAGAACATATAAACAGAGAAACATATGCACAATATAGATAGGAGCCATAGGAGCCGTTTGTTCCTATCACCTCCTCTAGGTAATGCAGGTACATGGTCGATCAATTGGATCTTTGACTGTATGTCCTTTTTCCATAAAGTGTCTTGCCACAGGTTGGTCACTTTCTCCTTTTGCTATGGCATTACCTAGAGGAGGTGATAGGAACAAACGGCTCCTACAGAAAGAGGCACGATGGATCTACAGAGAGGCCTTAATGCTGAAGGGGACTGGCACTGCTTCTTGTAACCCATGAGAAATTTCTTTACCTCTGTGTTGACTTGAGGGTTTTGGTTTGAGCCTGATTGTATGTTTCCCTCATATCCTTTAGCTTCTGTATATATGTTTATTTTTTCTTTATTAGGATTTTTTTTTTCTTTATTAGTATTGTTTATTTTTTGTTTTTGTTTTTCTTTTTCTTTGTTTCTTTGTGCATATATTTCTCTGTATATATGTTCTACCATATATCATAGATAGATATGTCATTGTCTATTTCTTAGTTATTATCATACCACATAGCTGCTCCTTAATGATCTTTAAGTGACACACTCTATCTATATTCTCCTTTTGATCTCAGCAATCTTGCTAGTTAAATTAAAGTGGAACCGTTTAACAGGCTTGATCAATGTGGGCCATAAATTTATCTACTTACTTTCGGCACGGTAACAATCCTGTAATCTGGACTAACATTATCCTGAGCTTACCACAGTGAGTACACTACAATTGTAATCTATACTTGCTGTGTTTTTTGGTATTTTTCTCTCTCCAGTAATAATATGTTTCACTTATGCTTTTATGAGTTTACAGGATTATTAATAATATTTTTCCCTCATGCTTTTATGAGTTTACAGGATTATTATTTTGATAGGCTTTTTCTAATGTTAGATTGTTGACTTGACAGCTTTGTATTACGGCTATAACAAACCACTCTGTTTTCCACATTTGTCCCTTTGTTATGTTTGAGATGTGCATAGCCAAAGTTGAATGTATGTATACACTGTTTGTGTTTTTATCTGTGTTTTATCTTTTATTCTTCTAGTATTTGTATGACTAACACTTTATTACATTGGCAACGCTCTTATATTTTAGTCACTATTTTACACATAAGCAGTATTGTTATGGTGTCACAATGGTAACCCTTTGGCATTTTTTGTCAGTGGGTGGGGCTTCCTACACTTTAACCCCTTAAGGACAAGGCCATTTTTCAATTTCTTACCCTTAAGGACCAGGGCTATTTTTACATTTATGCAGTGTTTGTGTTTAGCTGTAATTTTTCTTTTACTCATTTACTGTACCCACACATATTATATACCGTTTTTCTCGTCATTAAATGGAATTTTTAAAGATACCATTATTTTCATCATATCTTATAATTTACTATAATTTTTTTTATATGATATATAAAAAAATTACCCCCCCCCACTTTTTCTAACTTTGACCCTCAAAATCTGTTACACATCTACAACCACCAAAAAACAACCATGCTAAATAGTTTCTAAATTTTGTCCTGAGTTTAGAAATATCCAATGTTTACATGTTCGTTGCTTTTTTTGCAAGTTATAGGGCAATAAATACAAGTAGCACTTTTCTATTTCCAAACCATTTTTTTTTCAAAATTAGCGATAGTTATGTTGTTAAACTGATATCTGTCAGGAATCCCTGAATATCCCTTTACATATATATATATATATATATATATATATATATATATATATATATATATATATATATATATATATATATATATTAGTAGACAACCCAAAGTATTGATCTAGGCCCATTTTGGTATATTTCATGACGCCATTTCACTGCTAAATGCGAACAAAAAAATCACTAACTTTTTCACAAACATTAGGTTTCTCACTGAAATTATTTACAAACAGCTTGTGCAATTATGACACACATGGTTGTAAATGCTTCTCTGGGATCCCCTTTGTTCAGAAATAGCAGACATATATGGCTTTGGCATTGCTTTTTGGTAATTAGAAGACCGCTAAATGCAGCTGCGCACGACATTTGAATTATGCCCAGCAGTGAAGGGGTTAATTAGGTAGCTTGTAGAGTTAATTTTAACTTTAGTGTAGTATAGTAGACAACCCAAAGTATTGATCTAGGCCCATTTTGGTATATTTCATGCCACCATTTCACCGCCAAATGAGATCAAATAAAAAAAAAGTTCACTTTTTCACTCATTTTAGGTTTTTCACTGAAAATATTTACAAACAGCTTGTGCAATTATGGCACAAATGGTTGTAAATGCTTCTCTGGGATCCCCTTTGTTCAGAAATAGCAGACATATATGTCTTTGGCATTGTTTTTTGGTAATTAGAAGACTGCTAAATGCAGCTGCGCACCACACTTGTATTATGCCCAGCAGTGATGGGGTTAATTAGGTAGCTTGTAGGGAACTTGAAGGGTTAATTTTAGCTTTAGTGTAGAGATCAGCCTCCCACCTGACACATCCCATCCCTTGATCCCTTCCTGACCATTCTCAAACAGCTCTCTTCCCTCCCCCACCTCACTATTGTCACCGCCATCTTTAGTACTGGCAGAAAATATGTATAACCTTTTTTGTGCAATATTTCTTTAAATAATTTTTATTAGATGGTGATATTATGAGTGTAAGTGTACTTTGAAATGTATTTTTGATGTGTTTTGTAAGACTTTTTTATGAGGTTGCACTTTCCTGACGAGCATTAATTTAAATTGCGCTCAAGTGATCGCGTTTATACTTCTAACTTGTAATGCGAAAAAAAACCCTGATGCACACAAATAGCCACGATAAACCACTTTTTACTTGTGCGCAACAGTTAGCTCGTCATTCATAATCTAGCATATAATCATATATTATACAATGTTACATAGAGAGTTAAACTTGGCGCTGCTAAATAATATTACAATAAGCATTCCAATGTCAATCTATATGAATCATCAAATATCAATCTATATAAACAAGAAAAAATACTTCAAAGAACAAACATTGCATACACAAACAACAGTATACCGCAATACAAATCCGTATACCCCAAAATGAATGGAATACCTTCCAAAGTCCAATAAAGGTAATGATAGTCACTAAATAATGGGTAGTGTATAAATTCAATATATATCAAACTGTCTATTGAATTGGCAGCTCCTCAGATAAGAGTCCCATCACAGACCCCTCAATACAAAAACTGAAAAACAAAGAGCGAGAGGAGCGCACAACCGCATCTAAGTGCAGATTAAAATGAACATTTATTAGTATAATATCCTATCCACGAAAAGCATTGACAATGTATAGTATATGTAAAGCATATGATATATCAAAAATCTGTGCAAACCCGCTCCAGCGTCCTCCGGATAGTGAGTTCCTCCTCGCGTGAAGCGTCAGAGACAACCAGAGAGAGGGTGTGTTTCCAAACGGCCAATCGGATCCAGACTGTGTAGGATGGAATCCTCCTCCTCTTCCCGATAGCTCCAAACTGGAGGTGTGAGTCCTATTGGAGCTGACAAATCCGGAGTCACTCAAAGCCTTCTTCGGTGTTAATACACCAGCTAGATGTGTGCAGTCCGAGCTAGGAACTTTTTCAAGAGTGGTTATAGCTACTTCCTTCCTGCCATTTATAGGCAGTATTAGGATAAATCCTCCTATTAACCCCTTATAGGGCAATAAGGAGACAAAACGTTCTATTCACATAGTAATAACCATTCCTAAAAAAATTTTTTTAATTAAAACACTAATACCATATAGTGAAAATAATAATAAAATATTGAACGTATTTCTTTATAGAATTAAACACTCAAAATAAAATAAAATTGTCTTATATATTATCACTCTCCCTATTTAGAGATAACCCTTTAGGTAAGAGATAAAATATCTTGCTTACTTAAAACCTTTAAATAGAACACCTAAAAGTCCTCAAACTTGCTCTGGTGATCCCTATTGTTAATGTGCTTATCCAGCAATAAATAGAGAAGTGGAACTTAACATAATATATAGGGGACGCCTCAACTGCTACAACTGGTAAAAACTCATTTAGCTTTTGACGGAGGATTTCCCATTGTATATTAAAGGGACAGTGTGAATCATACCAGAAAGGACTGAATATCTAAGTCCACATTCAAACCCTTGGGTTGTAGACAGTCCAATGTTTTAATCCAGTATGTTTCACGTTGCCTCTATTTTAACAATCTGTTGGTATCCCAGATAATAGGAGCTATCCATTCGAAAATCTTAATCTCCAAATCCTTGGGATCCTTAGTGTGGACCATTGCAAAATGTTGCCAGACACTATGGGGGGTAGTTATCAAGCCGTCTACTTTTCTTGCTTCGCCGGCCCAATACGCCTGCCTAAGCTCGCCTACCTTCGCCGCCGCGGACCTGAAAAAATACGCCTAAGTTATCAAATAAAGCTGTCAAAAAGCCGCGGGGCAATGAGCACCGGACTGTGACAGTTATCACTCATCCGATCTCGCTGCCCTTCGGCTTTTTCCCAGCTTTATTGCTAGCCTGTCACTAAGCACTCACACTAAACTACACTGTTCTACCCCCTATACCGGCGCCCCCGGAGCCTCCCGCAACTCAATAAAGTTACTAACCCCTAAACCGCCGCTCCTAGACCCTGCCGCAACTCTTATAAATGTATTAACCCCTAAACCGCCGCTCCCGGACACCGCTACCACCTACAGTATACCTAGTAACCCCTATCCTGCCCCCCTATACCGTCGCCCTCTATAATAAAAATGTTAACCCCTATCCTGCTGATCCCGCACCTCTCCGCAACTAAATAAATAGTTTAACCCCTAAACCGCCGCTCCATGAACCCGCCGCAACCTATATTAAACCTATTAACCCCTATCCTGCCCCCCCTACACCGTCGCCACCTATAATAAATTTATTAACCCCTAATCTGCCCCCCCCTACACCGTCGCCACCTATAATAAATTTATTAACCCCTATCCTGCCCCCCACTACGCCGCCGCCACTGTCATAAAATTATTAACCCCTAAACCTAAGTCTAACCCTAACCCTAACGCCCCCCTAACTTAAATATTAATTAAATAAATCTAAATAAATTAACTCTTATTAAGTAAATGAATCCTATTTAAAACTAAATACTTACCTTTAAAATAAACCCTAATATAGCTACAATATAAATAATAATTATATTCTAGCTATCTTAGGATTTATTTTTATTTTACAGGTAACTTTCAATTTATTTTAACCATGTACAATAACTATTAAATAGTTATTAACTATTTAATAGCTTACCTAGCTAAAATAAAGAGAAATGTACCTGTGAAATAAATCCTAACCTAAGTTACAATTACACCTAACACTACACTATACTTTAATAAATTATTCCTATTTAAAAATAAATACTTACCTGTAAAATAAACCCTAAGATAGCTACAATATAATTAATAATTATATTATAGCTATCTTAGGATTTATATTTATTTTACAGGTAACTTTGTATTTATTTTAGCTAGTTAGAATAGTTATTAAATAGTTATTAACCATTTAATAACTACATAGCTAAAAGAAATACAAAATTACCTGTAAAATAAATCCTAACTTAAGTTACAATTAAACCTAATACTACACTATCATTAAATTAATTAAATAAATTAACTACAAATAACTACAATTAAATACAATTACATAAACTAACTAAAGTACAAAAAATAAAAAAAGCTAAGTTACAAAAAATAAAAAAATAAGTTACAAACATGTTACAAATATTACAACATTTTTAAGCTACTTACACCTAATCTAAGCCCCCTAATAAAATAACAAACCCCCCCAAAATAAAAAAATGCCCTACCCTATTCTAAATTAAATAAATTTCAAAGCTCTTTTACCTTACCAGCCCTTAAAAGGGCCATTTGTGGGGGCATGCCCCAAAGAAAACAGCTCTTTTGCCTGTAAAAGAAAAATACAACCCCCCCAACATTAAAACCCACCACCCGCATACCCCTAATCTAACCCAAACCCCCCTTACAAAAACCTAACACTAATCCCCTGAAGATCATCCTACCTTGAGTCGTCTTCACTCAGCCGAGCCACCGATGGAACTGAAGAGGACATCAGGAGCGGAAGAAGTTAATCCTCCAAGCGGCGCTGAAGAAATCTTTAATATAGGTTGCGGCGGGTTCAGGGAGCGGCGGTTTAGGGGTTAATACATTTATTATAGTTGCGGTGGGCTCCGGGAGCGGCGGTTTAGGGGTTAATATGTATAGAGTAGCTTGCGGTGGGCTCCGGGAGCGGCGGTTTAGGGGGTAATAACTTTATTTAGTTGCGGCGGTGTAGGGGGGGTCAGATTAGTGGTGTTTAGACTCGGGGTACATGTTAGGGTGTTAGGTGTAGACACCTCCCATAGAAATCAATGGGATGTCTGTCAGCAGCGAACTTGTACTTTCGCTATGGTCAGACTCCCATTGATTCCTATGGGATCCGCCGCCTCCAGGGGTGGCGGATTGAAAACCAGGTACGCTGGGCCGTAAAAGTGCCGAGCGTACCTGCTAGTTTTTTGATAGCTAGCAAAAGTAGTGAGAATGTGCCGCACTTGTGTGCGGAACATCTGGAGTGACGTAAGAATCGATCTGTGTCGGACTGAGTCCGGCGGATCAATGCTTACGTCACAAAATTCTACTTTTGCCGGTCTCGAGCCTTTGATAACTAAGGCGAATCAGCCTCGCCACAAATACGCTGCGGAATTCCAGCGTATTTGAGGTTGACGGCTTGATAACTAGGCCCCTATGTGTCTCCAATCCTATGTCAATATTTGTTAGATGTTCCCTAAAGCGATACTTCCCTTTTTTTTTTTTTTAAGTTGATACACCACATAGGTGCTCTTACTTTTGGTACTATATTTCCTAGAGCTGTCAAAATTCACAAAAGAGTTATTTTCTGCTCCAATATGTGGACACATTACACAATCTTTAGTCTTACATTTATACTTTCCTGGAGAACTCCCCCAGTCTGTGGGTACCATTAGAGATTTGTTTCTTAATTTAGTAGGACCCAGCATATTTTTTAAATCCCTATTTTTTTCTGAAAAAATAGGGTCATTTTCTGAAAAAATAGGGATTTAAAAAATATGTTGGCTCCTACTAAATTAAGAAACAAATCTCTAATGGTACCCACAGACTGGGGGAGTTCTCCAGGAACGTATAAATGTAAGACTAAAGATTGTGATTGTGTAGTGTGTCCACATATTGGAGCAGAACATAACTCTTTTGTGAATTTTGACAGCTCTAGGAAATATAGTACCAAACGTAGGTACACATGTATGAGCACTCATGTGGTGTATCAACCTTACGTAGGGAGAACTAAAAGATTAGTGAAGTATCGCTTTAGGGAACATCTAACAAATATTGACAAAGAATTGGAGAGACATAGGGACCCATTTATCAAGCTCCGGATGGAGCTTGAGGGCCCATGTTTCTGGCGAGCCTGCAGGCTCGCCAGAAACACCAGTTATGAAGCAGCGGTCTAGAGACCGCTGCTCCATAACCTGCCCCCCTGCTCTGAGCAGGCGGACAGACATTGCCGCAATTCAACCTGATCGAGTACAATCGGATTGATTGACACCGATTGGCCATGAATCTGCAGGGGGGGGGCATTCAGCGAGGTCTGTCGGACCTGATCCGCACTGTCGGATGAGGTCCGACAGACCTTTGTTAAATAGGCCCCATAGTGTCTCGCAACATTTTGCAACGGCCCACACTAAGGATCCCAAGGATTTGGAGATTAAGATAATTGAATGGATAGCTCCTAATATCTGGAATACCAACAGATTGCTAAAATAGAGGCAATGTGAAACATACTGGATTAAAAAATTGGACTGTCTACAACCCAAGGGTTTGAATGTGGACTTAATTATTCAGTCCTTTCTGGTATGATTCACACTGTCCCTTTAATATACAATGGGAAATCCTCTGTCAAAAACTAAATTCGTTTTTATCAGTTGTAATAGTTGAGGCGTCCCCTATATATTATGTTAACTTCCACTTCTCTATTTATTGCTGGATACGCACATTAACAATAGGGATCACCAGAGCAAGTTTGAGGCCTTTTAGGTGTTCTATTTAAAGGTTTTAAGTAAGCAAGATATTTTATCTCTTACCTGCAGGGTTATCTCTAAATAGGGAGAGTGATAATATATGACAATTTTATTTTATTTTGGGTGTTTAATTTTATAAAGAAATATGTTCAATATTTTATTATTATTTTCACTATATGGTATTAGTGTCTTAACTGAATTTTTTTTTTAGGAATGGTTATTACTATGTGAATAGAAAGTTTTTGTCTCCATATGGGCCTATAAGGGGTTAATAGGAGGATCTATCCTAATACTGCCTATAAATGGCAGGAAGGAAGTAGCTACAACCACTCTCGAAAAAGCTCCTTGCTGGAACAAAATGTACGTCAAGTGTTTTATCCCAGTAAGGCTACTGATTTGTACTAGCATTAACGCTAGATTACAATGTGAGCCGAGGGTTTTCTAACAAGGTTTTAATTAGTTTTTTAACATCTTTTATTATGTAATATTATTGCTGGCTATTCTCGGACTGCACACATCTAGCTGGTGTATTAACACCGAAGAAGGCTTTGAATGGCTCCAGATTCGTCAGCTCCAATATGACTTACACCTCCAGTTTGGAGCTACCGGGAAGAGGATTCCATCCTACACAATCTGGATCCGATTGGCCGTTTGGAAACACACCCTCTCTCTGGTTGTCTCTGACGCTTCATGCAAGGATAAACTCACTATCCGGAGGACGCCGGAGCGGGTTTGCACAGATTTTTTATATATATCATATGCTTGTACATATACTATACATTGTGAGTGCTTTTCTTGGATAGGGTGTTATACTAATAAATGGTAATTTTAATCTGCACTTAGATGCAGTTGTGCGCTCCTCTCGGTCTTTGTTTTTCAGTTTATATAGTATACAATGCTAACATGTTTTCTTCCAGGATAACCATGTACGTGGCTTGATTTATGCGTCTTTCATAAAGATAAATCTTCCTGATTACAGCCTTGCTGACGCACCCCAGATCATCACTAATCTCTCACCAAATATTACAGTGGGTGCGAGACACTGTGGCTTGTAGGCCTCTCCAGGTCTCTGTCTGATCCTTAGAAGATGACCAGGTGTTGGGCAAAGCTTAAAATTGTACTCATCAGAGAAGATGACCTGGAATCGGACAGATTTATCTTTGTGAAAGATGCATGAATCAAGCCACGTATACGGTTATCCTAGAAGAAAACTTGCTTCCTTCTGCTCTTACAATGTTCCCCAACTCTAAGGATTGTTTTTTCCAGTAGGACAATGCTCTATTCCACACAGCCAGGTCAATCAAGGTGTTGATGGAGGACCACTAGATTAATACTCTCTCATGGCAATCCCAATCGCCAGAACTGAAACCCATTGAAAACCTTTGGAATGTTATCAAGAAGATGGATGGTCACAAACCATCAAAGAAAGCTGAGCTGCTTGATTTTTTTGTGCAGGGGGTGGAATAAAGTCACCCAACAACAATGTGATAGCCTGGTGAAGAGCATGCCAAGATGCATGAAAATCAGGGTTGTTCCACCAAATATTAATTTCTGAACTCTTACTAATTTAAAACATCAGTGTTGTGTTAAAAATGGATATGAACTTGTTGTCTTTGCATTATTTGAGGTCTGAAAACACTGCACCTTTTTGTTATTTTGTCCAGTTGCCATTTTCTGCAAATAAATGCTATATTTTTATTTAGAATTTGGGGAAATGTCAGTAGCTTATAGAATAAAACAAAAATTTTCATTTTACACAAACACAGACCTTTAAATGGTAAAAACTGATAATTCAGTCAGGTTCTTGTATTAATTTATGTCATGCTTTACTGATTTTGTAGTTGTGAACTGCGGGGAAAGTAGGTTTAGTTTGGGGGAATGAGAGTATATTGGCTTGGATTTTTTTGTTTGATCATCTAAGTATATATAGATAACCTACCACACTATTCACTTTTAATCACTTATTAAAGGTACACATTTTTCTTTCCTTATTTTTTTCTAACTCTCACACAGATGAAAATAATCCTAACACATTATTTTCCCATTAGAATCTGGATTATGTAATAAAGTAAATATTATATAAGTAGCTGCAGGCTATAGTTATATAAATGACCTTTGAGGGCATTACAAGAAAGCAAGAATGCACCCAGAATAGTCAAAACATCTATGATACGTTTGTCGGCTGTGGAAAGCTAAGATGCAAGTGGAATTATTAAAAGCAACATTAATAGATGTATGTAACTTAATATGAACGGCTAATTTTCTCAATGATTACTCTAGAGGAAGAAAATATTAGAGATTTTGCTACAATATTGGAGATGGCAATACCAACATAGTAGAATTTCTTGTGAGACTTATGACACTGCAGGTAATAGAACAGGAATCTGGTAACATTGGTGATCTGTTGTAACTTCAGATAACTGGTAGAGGCGCTGATGATCTTAGTGCTAACAAACTATAAATTTACCTCTTATATGTTCCATAGATGGTGTAAGGAATGATAAAGAGCATTTGATATTTTTAAGATGTTAAAGGGACACTGTACCCAAAATTTTTCTTTCGTGATTCAGATTAAGCATGAGATTTTAAGCAAATTTCTAATTTACTCCTATTATCAAATTTTCTTCATTCTCTTGGTATCTTTATTTGAAATGCAAGAATGTAAGTTTAGATGCCGGCCCATTTTTGGTGAACAAACTGGGTTGTCCTTGCTGATTGGTGGATAAATTCATTCACCAATAAAAAAGTGCTGGCCAGAGTACTGAAACCAAAAAAAAGCTTAGATGCCTTCTTTTTCAAATAATGATAGCAAGAGAACGAAGAAAAATTGATAATAGGAGTAAATTAGAAAGTTGCTTAAAATTGCATGCTCTTTCTGAATTACAAAAGAAAAAAATTGGGTGGACCAATGTGATGTGGACCAATTAACTTGCTGTTCTGAGGACACTTTTTAAAATGATGCTTAAAGGATTACTTTCTGTTATAATTTTTAAGCTAAACAACTAACATATTAAAGTTAATAAACATTAATTAAAACCTACTGACCTATATTTTCTCCAAAACGAAGTTTCATAACGTTCTAAAAGTTATATCTTTTATTCGCCGATGATGTCACGTTATCCTGCCCACTATTTTCAGCACTGCATGTTCAAAATACTTAAACCAATAACTTTGGCCTAGATTTAGAGTTTGGCGTTAGCCGTGAAAACCAGCGTTAGAGGCTCCTAACGCTGGTTTTAGGCTACCGCCGGTATTTGGAGTCACTCAAAATAGGGTCTAACGCTCACTTTCCAGCCGCGACTTTTCCATACCGCAGATCCCCTTACGTAAATTGCGTATCCTATCTTTTCAATGGGATTTTTCTAACTCCGGTATTTAGAGTCGTTTCTGAAGTGAGCATTAGACATCTAACGACAAAACTCCAGCCGCAGGAAAAAAGTCAGTAGTTAAGAGCTTTCTGGGCTAACGCCGGTTTATAAAGCTCTTAACTACTGTGCTCTAAAGTACACTAACACCCATAAACTACCTATGTACCCCTAAACCGAGGTCCCCCCACATCGCCGACACTCAATTTTTTTTTAACCCCTAATCTGCCGACCGCCACCTACGTTATCCTTATGTACCCCTAATCTGCTGCCCCTAACACCGCCGACCCCTGTATTATATTTATTAACCCCTAATCTGCCCCCCTCAACGTCGCCTCCACCTGCCTACACTTATTAACCCCTAATCTGCTGACCGCAAAGCGCCGCCACCTACGTTATCCTTATGTACCCCTAATCTGCTGCCCCTAACACCGCCGACCCCTATATTATATTTATTAACCCCTAATCTGCCCCCCACAACGTCGCCTCCACCTGCCTACACTTATTAACCCCTAATCTGCCGACCGGACCTGAGCGCTACTATAATAAAGTTATTAACCCCTAATCCGCCTCACTAACCCTATCATAAATAGTATTAACCCCTAATCTGCCCTCCCTAACATCGCCGACACCTAACTTCAATTATTAACCCCTAATCTGCCGACCGAATCTCGCCGCTATTCTAATAAATGTATTAACCCCTAAAGCTAAGTCTAACCCTAATACTAACATCCCCCTAAGTTAAATATAATTTAAATCTAACGAAATTAATTAACTCTTATTAAATAAATTATTCCAATTTAAAGCTAAATACTTACCTGTAAAATAAATCCTAATATAGCTACAATATAAATTATAATTATATTATAGCTATTTTAGGATTTATATTTATTTTACAGGTAACTTTGTATTTATTTTAACCAGGTACAATAGCTATTAAATAGTTAAGAACTATTTAATAGCTAAAATAGTTAAAATAATTACAAATTTACCTGTAAAACAAATCCTAACCTAAGTTACAAATAAACCTAACACTAGACTATCAATAAATTAATTAAATAAACTACCTACAATTACCTACAATTAACCTAACACTACACTATCAATAAATTAATTAAATACAATTGCTACAAATAAATACAATTAAATAAACTAGCTAAAGTACAAAAAATAAAAAAGAACTAAGTTACAAAAAATAAAAAAATATTTACAAACATAAGAAAAATATTACAAGAATTTTAAACTAATTACACCTACTCTAAGCCCTCTAATAAAATAACAAAGCCCCCCAAAATAAAAAAATGCCCTACCCTATTCTAAATTACTAAAGTTCAAAGCTCTTTTACCTTACCAGCCCTGAACAGGGCCCTTTGCGGGGCATGCCCCAAGAAATACAGCTCTTTTGCCTGTAAAAAAAAACATACAATACCCAAGCCCCCCAACATTACAACCCACCACCCACATACCCCTAATCTAACCCAAACCCCCCTTAAATAAACCTAACACTAAGCCCCTGAAGATCATCCTACCTTGTCTTCACCATACCAGGTTCACCGATCGGTCCAGAAGAGCTCCTCCGATGTCCTGATCCAAGCCCAAGCGGGGGGCTGAAGAGGTCCATGATCCGGCTGAAGTCTTCATCCAAGCGGGCCAGAAGAGGTCTTCCATCCGATTGAAGTCTTCATCCAAGCGGCATCCATCCGGAGCGAAGCGGCAGCATCCTGAAGACCTCCACCGCGGAACATCCATCCTGGCCGACGACTGAACGACGAATGACAGTTCCTTTAAATGACGTCATCCAAGATGGCGTCCCTCGAATTCCGATTGGCTGATAGGATTCTATCAGCCAATCGGAATTAAGGTAAGAATATTCTGATTGGCTGATGGAATCATCCAATCAGAATCAAGTTCAATCCGATTGGCTGATCCGATCAGCCAATCAGATTGAGCTCGCATTCTATTGGCTGTTCCGATCAGCCAATAGAATGCAAGCTCAATCTGATTGGCTGATTGGATCAGCCAATCGGATTGAACTTGATTCTGATTGGATGATTCCATCAGCCAATCAGAATATTCTTACCTTAATTCCGATTGGCTGATAGAATCCTATCAGCCAATCGGAATTCGAGGGACGCCATCTTGGATGACGTCATTTAAAGGAACCGTCATTCGTCGTTCAGTCGTCGGCCAGGATGGATGTTCCGCGGTGGAGGTCTTCAGGATGCTGCCGCTTCGCTCCGGATGGATGCCGCTTGGATGAAGACTTCAATCGGATGGAAGACCTCTTCTGGCCCGCTTGGATGAAGATTTCAGCCGGATCATGGACCTCTTCAGCCCCCCGCTTGGGCTTGGATCAGGACATCGGAGGAGCTCTTCTGGACCGATCGGTGAACCTGGTATGGTGAAGACAAGGTAGGATGATCTTCAGGGGCTTAGTGTTAGGTTTATTTAAGGGGGGTTTGGGTTAGATTAGGGGTATGTGGGTGGTGGGTTGTAATGTTGGGGGGCTTGGGTATTGTATGTTTTTTTTTACAGGCAAAAGAGCTGTATTTCTTGGGGCATGCCCCGCAAAGGGCCCTGCTCAGGGCTGGTAAGGTAAAAGAGCTTTGAACTTTAGTAATTTAGAATAGGGTAGGGCATTTTTTTATTTTGGGGGGCTTTGTTATTTTATTAGGGGGCTTAGAGTAGGTGTAATTAGTTTAAAATTGTTGTAATATTTTTCTTATGTTTGTAAATATTTTTTTATTTTTTGTAACTTAGTTCTTTTTTATTTTTTGTACTTTAGCTAGTTTATTTAATTGTATTTATTTGTAGCAATTGTATTTAATTAATTTATTGATAGTGTAGTGTTAGGTTAATTGTAGGTAATTGTAGGTAGTTTATTTAATTAATTTATTGATAGTCTAGTGTTAGGTTTATTTGTAACTTAGGTTAGGATTTGTTTTACAGGTAAATTTGTAATTATTTTAACTATTTTAGCTATTAAATAGTTCTTAACTATTTAATAGCTATTGTACCTGGTTAAAATAAATACAAAGTTACCTGTAAAATAAATATAAATCCTAAAATAGCTATAATATAATTATAATTTATATTGTAGCTATATTAGGATTTATTTTACAGGTAAGTATTTAGCTTTAAATTGGAATAATTTATTTAATAAGAGTTAATTAATTTCGTTAGATTTAAATTATATTTAACTTAGGGGGGTGTTAGTATTAGGGTTAGACTTAGCTTTAGGGGTTAATACATTTATTAGAATAGCGGTGAGCTCCAGTCGGCAGATTAGGGGTTAATAATTGAAGTTAGGTGTCGGCGATGTTAGGGAGGGCAGATTAGGGGTTAATACTATTTATTATAGGGTTAGTGAGGCGGATTAGGGGGTTAATAACTTTATTATAGTAGCGCTCAGGTCTGATCGGCAGATTAGGGGTTAATAAGTGTAGGCAGGTGGAGGCGACGTTGTGGGGGGCAGATTAGGTTTTAATAAATATAATATAGGGGTCGGCGGTGTTAGGGGTAGCAGATTAGGGGTACATAGGGATAATGTAAGTAGCGGCGGTTTACGGAGCGGCAGATTAGGGGTTAATAATAATATGCAGGGGTCAGCGATAGCGGGGGCGGCAGATTAGGGGTTAATAAGTGTAAGGTTAGGGGTGTTTAGACTCGGGGTACATGTTAGAGTGTTAAGTGCAGACGTAGGAAGGGTTACCGCATAGCAAACAATGGGGCTGCGTTAGGAGCTGAACGCGGCTTTTTTGCAGGTGTTTGGTTTTTTTTCAGCTCAAACAGCCCCATTGTTTCCTATGGGGGAATCGTGCACGAGCACGTTTTTGAGGCTGGCCGCGTCCGTAAGCAACTCTGGTATCGAGAGTTGAAGCTGCATTAAAAATGCTCTACGCTCCTTTTTTGGAGCCTAACGCAGCCTTTATGTGGACTCTCGATACCAGAGTTATTTTTATGGTGCGGCCAGAAAAAAGCCGGCGTTAGTTTTTCGGGTCGTTACCGACAAAACTCCAAATCTAGGCCTTTGTGTTTAAAGCGCCATTTTGGAACCTAGGTATTGTAAACGGATTGGTACAGAGCAAAGGATACCCACGGAGTGGGTTTGGAAAACAATTAAATTTGCAGACAAGATTTCTGATATACGGTAGAGATATGTTAATGAAATGCTATTGATAAAAAGCGTATTTGGGGTAGTTAGTTAGTAACAGGCATAGAAAATATTTACTTACAGTGGCCCTTTAACACTCCTTATCTTTGTGATCAATTATTTGAAATCTGAGATGCAAGAAATTATGATTCAATATATGCTTTGCATTATCAATAGGAACAATGAGAAATTTTAATTTTGGCAATGCAGATATATTATCACTTAGATTTTTTTTTCTGGATAAATAATAATAATAAATTCTATATTATGCAAATCATAACATTATACAAATCTATTTTTTTGTTTTAAACAAGCACAATATGTAACAATAAACGTTTATGGTCAATTTTTACTGTACAATTATTTATTAATATTGTTCTAATTCTTTCTTTCTAGCTGTAGGCAGCATGGAATCAGTGATTTTCATTCAGTTTTCACTTTGTGCTTTTCTTTTTCAAGAAATAATTTAAAATAATTTCCAGAGACGCAAGTACAAATCTCACTCCTGCAGATGTCCTTTAACAGATGTCCTGTTGTACTGTGTTCTCGCTAGATTTATATTTGTATTATTTACTTGAGTTTATTCAAAACAAAAGAAAGCCAATTTATTTATAATGACATTTTCCCATGTGGAGTGTAAAATGTGTATAGGCTATTATGGAGACAGAACTATGAGTCATAATAAACCATTGTTGTTCTTGTCCATTGTATAACTAGTAGACTTGTTCTGATGCTCACATACATTGAACATTTTTCTTATATCTGTAAAAAACCCCATGGACCTTACAAAGGTCCAGCTTTACAAAGTATTTAGTTCCAGGTCTGAATGATATAATATTGGCAGTTCATTTTCAGGAAATACAATGTAAGTGAATATGGAGTGTTTTATATCAAATAACCAGCTCTTAGAGTGAAGGTACCTAAAACACTGCATACAAATACATTCAGTTTTTGTAGACAATAGTTTTCTAAATGTGTCCCTTTTCAATTTAGTTAGTATACTTCAAATTACTTTAGGGTAGATGATCAATATCAACATTTAGGGCCAGATTACAAGTCACGCTCTAAATTTGTTGAAAGTAAAAAGTTACCGTGCAAGTGAAAGACTCAGGTGCACTAACTTGAGGACTTTAAATATCCTGACCGTGCTAACTTCTTCTCCCCATAGACTTTTTTGGGGCACGCTACAGTAATAAAAAAAGTATCAGTTATCGATTGCATGCTAAACCGACACTGCACTAGACCAACTGCGCTAAACCCAAAGGTGTTAGGGATACTTTACATTTCTATGTTCTTCACATAGAAGAAAATGTGTATATATATATGATTATTTTTTGTAAAATATATATCTTTACATATGTCTATATTCATTTATACAGATATAGATATACATATATATATATATATTAAAAATTATTGTCAGCACCACAATATAAATATACACCACTTTCAGTGCACGGGGAGTGTTCACTATCAAAAATACAAATATAACTAAAGCAAATTACAGACCACTCATATTCAGCGCTAGGCTATTTATTAGATAATTGTATATTTATACCAATGACAAGAGACATTTTCCGTCCACCATATTATTTTAAATCATTGTAAAAATTTGCAAGATGTAGGCAACATAAAGTGTTATATCCGGAATGTCCCGGTTTGTGTACAATACCAAATATTATTTGTATTCTCATTTGAAATATCAGTGTAGATAAGATCTATAGGATCTTGAAGTGAATGCATTTAAAAGTTTTTCCTTTGGGTTTACCTTGGTAGAATCCTTTACACTCCTCAAATAAGGGGATTACCTTAAAAATATATTGGCAGCATTCAAAGAAAGAAATGCACCATCTGGATTCGGAGATCACCGATCCTGTTATATGCCATCTAATTGCGTACTACTACATATCCTCTGTATCTATTTGCACTGCCTCTGGTCAACCGTTATCAAACAATTCTCAGAACTTTGTCCCGTGGCGTGGAACCAGCAAGGTACTTCACTTCTAAAGATCTACTGTCATCATAACCAAAGGGAATCCCAAACTGCTGTGCATTCATTGTAGAGGCACTTAGTGTAAAACACACCTCACATATCCCCAACTCTTCCCCTAGGCTCTTAACTTGCAAACACTTCACGGGGTGCACAGCTGATTACACAACCATGTAAGCAGACACAGCACAGCTATGGGCGTTTCACCCTTTCCAATTCGGGGTTGGGGAATTTTAAGTATTTCTATTCATAACAAATGAAAACATATTAAAAATGAATAAAAATGATATTGCATGTTTCAAGGTATTTGACTAGTAAGGGTTCAAAAGTATATATATATATATATATATATATACTGTATATATATATATATATATATATATATATATATATATATATATATAAATTTACATGCAGTATATACATATATGTGTGCACATACATATTTACACCTATAAATATACATATGAAGACCTTGTGATTTTAGGTGTCTGGGGTTAACTTTTTCTCTATGTGCTAATTATTGGTTTTTCAGACGATGTGTTTCCCTGTGTGATTTCCTTAAAAAACAGACCTCTTGTTGTAAATAGTTTGTAAGTTTCCCTTAAGCAAATTTTATTGCCTTTATCCTGAGATCTAGTGCATCAAGTTAGTAAGATGTCAGCACTGAGGAGTGATAAAAAGCTGTGTCCTCTACCTAGAGAAATCTGAGGTCAATCAGAGGTGACACTCAATATCTTAAGACATATTTTATCACACGTATTTTTGGCCAGATTACATGTGGAGAACTATTTTTACGCTCCCGCTCATTCACTAACTACACTAGAAGTAGAAGGAGATAAGCAAATTGCAGACTGTCTCAATTATTACTTCAGCTCTGTCTTCACAAAATTTTTTGAAGATAGAATATCTGTATTAAGAGATGGTACAAAACATGGAAATGTGCTTAGCACTAATCTTTTTACAGAAGATGAGGTTTTGTTGTCATTATCAAAAATAAATGTAGAATACAGAATGCACAGTACCTCTTCATAAAAAGGGCAGTAGGGAAGAATCTGGTAACTACAGACCAGTTAGTTATACATCGGTAGTAAGGAAATACATGGAAAGTCTCTTTGAAGAAAGTTTATGACTTACATAAAGACAAACAATTTCGATGACCAAAATCAGTATGGGTTTACTTCAGGGAGATCCTGTCAGTAGTGATGTCCCGAACTGTTCGCCCCGTGAACAGTTCACAGTGAACATAGCTTGTTTGCGTTTTGTGGGCGAACACATGGCGATGTTCGATCTGCCCCTATGTGTCATCATTGTGGAAACTTTGACCCTTTATGTCACAGCCGCCTGACACATTAGAGCCAATCAACATCAGACACTCCCTCACAGACCCTCCCAGCTACTCAGAATCCGCCATTTTAGACTCATAACGACCTTGCTTTCTTAATGAGAGGACGTGTTGTGTTTTTGCTCCTGACATTAATATTAAAAACATAGCTAGGCTAGTGTATTTACAGTCCAGAAGGACTCCACTCATCTCTGCTGCAAGCACAGCACCCCAAAAAGCCCTTTTTAGGGCTATATTTCGTGCCTTTTTTTTTCTCGTTTTTTTTTATTAGCATTTGCCTGGCTTTCAGGCTGTGTGTTTAAGGCTCACAGCATATGCTGTGATTACTGCCACCACTGATATCTCCCTAACAACATTAGTTTCAATTTAACTAACCAAAAAATGTAATTATTTTTCTAGTGTAATTTTTTTTCATTTTCTATCAGGCCAGTGTCACACAGCATATACTCTGGTTCATTGCTCTGTGCCAGCCAGCAGCCACCAGTGTTAATATCCGTTTATAACATTATTTTTAATTAAAAAAAAAAAAAAAAAACACAAAAAAATATTTTGCTAGTGTAATCTAATTACATTTACTATCATGCCTGTGTCTGTCAGGCTCACTCAGCATTAATATACCATTAATATACCTCATTTTTTTTTCAGTCTTTTGGTTAATTGGTCTGTGCCAGGCAGCCCCCCAGCACTCATATCTTCTTCTTCACCTTAATTTTAATATAAAAAAAAAAGTTTAAATTGGTTTGCTAGTGTAATCTAATATAATTTTCTATCCGGCCTGTGTGTTTTGCTGACATACAGAGCCTACTGTGTTTACTTGCTGCCCTCCCTAGTCTATGAGCCACGACTCATATGTGTTTAACCTTTTTTTAATTTCCCCCCCCAAAAAATAATTTCAATCATTTTTCTAGTGTAATCTAATAGTATTTTCTATCAGGCGTGTGTGTATCCGACTTACAGAGCCTACTGTTTTTAATAGCTGCCCTTCCAAGGCTATCAGCCACGACTCATATGTATGTGCTTAACCTTTTTCTTTAAATTTCCAAACAAAAAGTCTTTAAATCATTATGCTAGTGTAATGTAATTGTATTTTCTATCAGGCCTGTGTCTAACTGTCTATCTGACTTACACAGCATACTGTTGTTAATTGCTGCCCTACGTAGCAGCCAGCCAGTGCGACCACTCATAGAGTTATATGTGCATTGCACTTCTTAACATAATTTTAATATTAAAATCTAATATTTTTAAAATATTTTGCTAGTGTAATCTAACTTAATTTTCTATCAGGCCTGTGTTTTTGTCACTTACACAGCATACTGTGCTAAATTGCTGCCCTACCTACCATCCACGACTCATATCTGCTAGCCTGTGTGCCAGGCCCAACTAGCCAATTAGTGTCACCAATCACAATTCTTTTAACAGTATAGAAAAAAATAAAAATCATAATTTTTTGGACTGCAAATATTCAGTCTCCTAAAGCCATTGAATTGCATTTACCTCCTGCCTGCCACTGCCAGCCTTTTGTGCCAGGCCGTGTAGCCAACTATTTACACCAATCATAATTGTTGTCACAGACAGTACAGTTACTAATTAAAATTAACAAAATTTTGATTGTTGATCTTAATCCTCAGTTTGCTCGTGCCCTAGAATTGCACTTTTCTACTGCCTTCCAAGCCTGTGTGCCAGGCCTTCTTGAAAAATATTTACACCAATCATATTTGTTGTCACAGTATTCTGTACTATCAAAATACAGACAATGAAGGGCCTATGAAGACTGAGCAAAGGTTGGATTGTAGTATTTTGTTCGGCTAATCATGATGGCCATGTAGACCACCCGTAACAGGGATGAAAGTGCTAAGAATAGTACTAATTGAAACAGCCGATTTAGCCATGGGTGTTAGTCTAAGACCACTCGGCTTTTTTGGGGGTTTGGGTGCAGCTAATCATGAAGGCCAGATAGACCTGCCACCATTTGGTGTTGTAACAGGTATTAAACTGCAAAGAACAGTACTACTTAACACAACCTACTTACCATGGGTCCCAGAGCATATGTTTGGTTATTATATTGTAAGGGTAATCATGCAGGCCATATAGACCTACACCGATAGGGTGAGTATGAGTAACAGCTATTAAAATGCGAAGGACATTACTAATTAACACAACATAGTTACCATGGGTCGCAGACCAAGAGCAGATGTCTTATTATTATATTTTGTATGGGTAATCATCCAGGCCGTATAGACCTCACCAAATAGGGGGAGTTACAGAGATTAAAGTGCTAAGAATGGTAGTACTTAAAACACAACCTAGTTAAAATTGGTACCAGACCGCATGTCTTATTATTATATTTTTTCAGGGTAAACAGGCAGGCCATATAGAACACCCCCGATAGGGGGGGGGGGAACAGGGATTAAAGTGCTAAGAAAAGTACTAATTAACACAAGCTAGTTGGGTCCAAGAACGCATGTTTAATTATTAGACTTTATTAGGGTAATTATATATCTACCAAATCTATCTATTTCTCTTCTATCGATTCTATCTAACTATCAATCTATGTATATCTATCTATCCTCTCTATCAATCTATCTTCTGTCCGGGATGTTTTGAGACAGCCACTTTGGGAATGATAGTTGATTTAGGCCCATTATGGCTTAAAAGCAGACTCTGCAAAAAATATGTAATTTTCCATGGGAGTTTTGCCAGGGATCCCCCTCCAGCATGCGACAGTCCAGGTGTTAGTACCTTTGAAACAACTTTTCCATCACTATTGTGGCCAGAAAGAGTCCTTGTAGGATTTAAAGTTTGCCTGCCTATTGAATTCAATGGCGGTTCGTGCGTTCGCGAACAATACCGGAAGTTCAAGTCCGCCGTTTGTGAACCAAAATTTTTAGGTTCGCGACATCACTACCTGTCAGACTAATCTACTTGACTTCTTTGATTATGTAACAAAAGTATTAGACAAGGGTGGAGCAGTTGATGTAGCATATCTAGATTTCAGCAAAGCATTTGATAATGTCCTGCACATCAAAACTAATTCACAAACTGTATCTCCTTGGTCTAGACTCAAAAATTGGTAACTGGGTAGAATACTGGCTTAAGGATAGAAAACAGAGTGCCTTAGTAAATGGAGTACATTCAGCAGAGGGGGCTGTTACTAGTGGTGTTCCACAGGGGTCAGTTCTGGGGGCTTTTTTGTTTAACATATTTATCAGAGATATAAGAAAAGGGCTACAGGGCAAACTATGTCTGTTTGCAGATGACACAAACATTTGTAATAGAGTAGATGTTCCAGGGGTGGTAAATAAAATGAGAAGCGATATACAAAAATTGAAGGATTGGACAAATGACTGGGATCTAAAGTTTTATACTGCAAAGTATAAAATATGCATTTAGGGAACAAAAATGAAAACATTAAATACCGACTCAATGACACATTACTGACTAATACAAATGAGGAACGGGACTTGGGAATTATTATTTCAAATTATTTAAAATCTAGTAAACAATGTAGTATTGCAGAGAGTAAGGCCAGTAGAATGTTTGGAAGTATTGGTAGAGATATGTGTAGCAGAAATAGTAAGGTTCTTATGCCACTTTACAGATCATTAGTTAAGCCTCATCTTGAGTATTGTGTGCAGTTTTGGAGGCCATATCTCCAGAAGCATATAAACACGCTGGAATCTGTGCAGATGAGGGCTACCAAAATTGTTCATGGTCTAAAAAATAAAATGTACTAGGAGAGGCTCAATGACCTAAAAATGTATAGCTTAGAGGAGAGAATGGAAAGAGGTGATATGATAGCAACTTTCAAGTATATAGTCTTAGTAAAGCTGAGGCTGTGAGTATTCAAGAACAAGAGGTCATGATCTCAAGCTGAAGGGTAGTAGATTCAGGAGTATTTGCAGAAACACTACTTTACAGAAAGGGTGATTGGTTCATGGAATATAGTTTCACAAGAGATGGTAATGACAAACACTGTGAGGGACTTTAAGAATGCATGGGACAAGCATAAGGCTATATTATGAACTAGATAAGTTTATACTTTTAGGAAATATTGTGCATAGTTGTTGGGTCTATGGCTCTTATCTGCCGTCAAAATCTATTTTTCTATATGTTTCTGTAATTACTAAATCTCTACCCATGAACCCAACATGCAAACAGTATCACACCACTACAATCTCACTGATTAAAAGCTGTAAAATATATTACAAAAGGTTAAGGGTTCCATTTAACAAGTTGCTGATGCAGCTTTGGAGAACCTTTGGTGCAGGCTCACATAAGCAAGCAAGCAGCCCACAGTGAAGAGGCAGCGGCCATCAGACTACTGCTTCCTAATCTATATGCCAGCCCTGAGCTGCAGTTTGCAGTCCCCCCGACTTGTCTAACTGGTGTGATTGACAGCTTGTGCAATGTTAAATGTGGGCAGTGTATTGCAGGACGGACAGGTTAGAAGTTGTCCTCCTTTGTCTGCCAGATGCTTCTTAAATGGCCTAAAATATCCAAAATACTATAACTTTTATGTGAAATAAAATCATTGAAATAAAAAAACATTTTACAATATTAACGGTACATGAAACCCAAAATGTTTCTTTCATGATTCCGTGCATACAATTATAAACAGCTTTTCTATTTACTTCTATTATCTAATTTGCTTTGTTCTATAATTTGTTAAAAAGTATACCTAGGTAGTCTCAGCTGCTGATTGGTGGCTGCACATATATACCTCATAATTTTCTTACTGATATGTTCAGTTAACTCCCAATAATGCATTACAGCTCCTTCAATAAAGGATACAATACATTGGTAATATAAGTAAATTGGAAAGTTGTTAAAATGTGTATACTCTATTGGAATCAATAAAGAAAAAAAAATGTGTTTCATGTCCCTTTAAGCCTACTGAGTTTGAATTGAATTTTCCAGTATTGGGGAAAGAAAGACACCGACCCAGTGCAATCACGTATAGTGCAGGATATAATTATGTAATTGAGAAAATGCACTGCTATTCTCCATACATCTGTACATATGATAAACTTGCTCATTTCTTGTGGTGATTGTGCTAGCTTATAATTTCATTAATACTCAAAAAAAATCCCTATCTTACTATAGTAGTGCTACATCACTACCAGCACTATTTCTCAATATAGTATGTTTATTCATGCTATGCTATTTAGTTTCATTACACAATATAAGAAACATATAGCAAATAAAATGTATGGAATAAATATGTAATTCCTTGTAAAGGGCCAGATTACAAGTGAAGCGCTAATTAACACTCCTGTTTGAGCGTTAACTGCATTTGAAGTAAGCTTTTTGCGTTCGTTGGGTTGTGCTTGGATTATGAATTGAAAGTAAACTGTTTTTTGCTTGCACGCTAACCCGTCGAGCGCAAATAGCTGAACTTACAATATCACGTGCATGTTCATGTATCCCCCATAGAAGACAATGGAGAAAAAAAGAGGAAAAAAACACACCACTCTTGCGCAAATCTCGTAGAATATTCTCATGTGTGCTAACCCGACATGAAATTATGAATATTTCACATTCCAATGTTCATCAGATAGAAGAATATGTTCTATTTATTCATAAATACATATTTCTATATATATCTGATGGTATTTTGGTACAATATTTATCTATACCTATATATAGCAATGATTATATATACTGTAGGTATCAATATATACATATATATATATATATATATATATATTAGGAATATCTATTCATAAATACATAGAGCATGTTCTGCCATGTATAGAACATTGGAATGTGAAATATTTAGAGTAAATACATAGTTAAAACCTTTATTAAAAATTAATATTGCATAAATATATTTTTACATGTTTTCATTTACTTAACAGGAAAGGGCTCCAATGCACTTCTATATATGTCTATATATGTGTACGTATTTATGTGTTTATATGCCTGCAAATGTATAAACACATATAAATACATAAATACATATGTACACATATATATACATATACAGTATATATATATATATATATATATATATATATATATACATACATACATACATATCCATCTTTAGACATGTATATGTATGTATCTCAATATTAAAGCCCTGTGTCTGCCTTTTTTTCTAACACCTCAGATCTCATATCTTTGAGCACTTATAACTTTTGTGTGCAATATTTTTTTTTAAATATTTTTATTAGAAAGTGTGATATTTAGTGTAACTATACTTTGTAATGTATTTTTGATGTGTTTTGTGATACTTTTTAGTTTCGAGAAACAGTCAACCAGAGTTCTGAAGTCACAGTTATCATTTTAACGTAGATCATAATTGCGCTAAAGCGATCGTGTTTACTTTAAACTCGCAATACGAGTGGTAATCCCCATGAGCGCAAACCCCCACAATAAACCCCTTATCGCTCGCGCACAAACGTTTGTTCCACTCATAATCTGGCCTAAAACGTTTAATTATGCATTAGAAAAAAAAAAAGTTTGCAATGCATTTTCTTTATTGAAATCTTAATATTGTAGTTTTTTTTTTCATTGCCCCTTCGGAGGGTGGAGTACATCTTGTAAAACTGAACAATGTCCTTGCTTCGTACTGCACTGTGATTGTTTGCTATGAATAATTTATGTGTGTCCCTAACTGAACAAAAATTGAAGCAAAATAGATAAATGAAAACAAGGGGTTGCGATCCTGGGACTGCAAAACAATGTACATTTTGCTAAATGGCAGCTTTTAATGCTTTTAAAGTATTTTTTTTTGTATGCACCCCATTTGCAATGCACTGATTAATTTCTCGCACATAATTAAAAAACAACTCACGTTTCTCTTTAACAATTTTTATTATTTAAGTTTTCTTGAACATGTTGTCCTATTTTCTAATTCTTTAGTTATCAAATAAAAAAAAGCTAAATTTAGCTATTTTTCTCAATGGAAAGTCTTATTTATGTTCTGCATATAAAGCAATGAAAAGCTCACAACAGCAATTGAAGTACATTCTTGCAACAGCAAACAATAATACCATGGGAACAGGAGATGAGCCGCAGTTTTCTTCTCATTTTAACCTCTTGTTTGTATCATTTCCCACAGAGAATATTACCTTCAATAATTTGAATTATTGCTTTTGTGCGTTTTTGATAACCCTCAGTTTAAATGGGGTAAGAAAGCCCCAAAGACCACAAAAATGGAGCACAATGAAGTGTCTGTTCACTTCACAAACATCAAGTGAGGAAAAAAAATGTAGACAGCACAATCTAAGAGGGAGAAATGAAAGTTATTGCACTAAAAGAGTTACATAAATTCAGCAACGGAAAGATTAGGCTGAGTGCGTGATAAAACACAGCAGCCTATGGTAATGAAATATTTATGAATGGGGAAATGATACTGCATTCTATAGTGCAGTACAGGAAAGTGAAGTTTCAACCCATTGTAATAGCAAAACCTTCCATTAATTATTGGGAGCAAGTTGTAATTCCAGTTTCCATGGTAACATTGTCCCATATGTATTACACGCTTCTTTTTTTGTTGCTCCAGTTTACAGTGCTTTTTTATTTTTTTAATTTCTTAATTACTCTTATTCTTATATGTCAGTGCTTCTAGAAACTAACAAAATATTTTCTGAGGAAATTATTTTATTGCTCGTTACAAGGTTGGTGTTTTATACACTGTTGGAATATGATGTATTACTGCTAAATATTATCACATTGTCTACATTAGAGTATATGTGATATAAAGTCATATAGAGACATTGATCTATTTTATCCTTCAGGAAGCTGATCAGTTCCCATGAAAATATCTGCTCTTTCCTATGTACAGGAATAACGCTATACATTCCATGGTAAAAAAAGAATATTAGTGATACCAAAGCAATGGCAGCACCATAATTATTGCCCAACTAATGAATTATCTAGCAGTTGCCAATCATAGAATAGATACATAGCTGGGTGAATACGTGTGGAATGGCAAGTTCACTTTAGAAAGAAAATGATATCCCAAATATTCAGATAAGATATGATTCAGATAAAGCATGCAATTTAAAACAACTTTCTAATTTACTTTTTTTTATCAATTTATCTTTGTTCTCTTGGTATATTTTGTTCAAAAGGAGGGATAAATGCTTAGGAGCCGACCCATTTCTGAGGACTATATGGCAGCAGTTTTTCAAGAATGTTATCCATTTGCAAGAGCACTATTACATGCCATGTAGTGCGCTAGACACCTACCTAGGTATCTCTTCATCAAAGAATATCATGGGAATCAAGCAAATTTGATAATATACGTAAATGGGAAACTTTTTAAAATTGTATGCTCTGTCTGAATCACAAACGAAAATGTCTAGGTTTCATATCCCTTTAAGTTAATTGTTATATATATCATCAGTAGGGCTCAAATTTCCAAGTCCTAAGCTACTAACTGGGACAAAACGTTACTCGCCACTCTTCTAATCCCATCCACGCTCACTACTTGACCCCTTCTTTGCATATGTTTAGTCATTATGAAACATTTTGTAATATTGTTTTTATTTTATATCATAACAAATTAACGGCTAGATTACGAGTTTTGTGGTATGGTAAAAAAGCAGCGTTAACAGGTCCTAACGCTGCTTTTTCACTACCGCTGCTATTATGAGTCTTGCAGGTATAGGTGTATCGCACACTTGTTTGGCCTTACCGCAAACCGATCTACGTAAACTTTGTAAACCCTTTTTTCTATTGGACTTCCATAGCGCCGGTATTACGAGTCTGTCCTGGGAGGCCAAAAAGTGAGCGGTACAGCCTCTACCGACAAGATCCGTAACACATTCTAAAGTCAGTAGTTATACAACACCGTAGCATAAAACTCATAACTAAAGTGCTAAAAAGTACACTAACACCCATAAACTACCTATTAACCCCTAAACCGAGGCCCTCCCACATCGCAAACACTATAATAAAATTTTTAACCCCTAATCTGCTGCTCTGGACATCGCCGCCACTATAATAAACATATTAACCCATAAACCGCCGCACTCCCGCCTCGCAAACACTAGTTAAATAATATTAACCCCTAATCTTCTGCCCCTAACTTCACCGCCACCTACATTATATTTATTAACCCCTAATCTGCTGCCCCAACATTGCAGACACCTACATTATATTTATTAACCCCTAATCTGCCACCCCCAACATCGCTGCCACTATATTAAATTTATTAACCCCTAAACCTAAGTCTAACCCTAACACCCCATAATTTAAATATAATTTAAATAAATCTAAATAAAATTACTATCATTAACTACATTATTCCTGTTTAAAACTAAATACTTATCTGTAAAATGAACCCTAATCTAGCTACAATATAACTAATAGTTACATTGTATCTAGCTTAGGGTTTATTTTTATTTTACAGTCAAGTTTGTATTTATTTTAACTAGGTAGAATAGTTATTAAATAGTTATAAACTATTTAATAACTACCTAGCTAAAATAAATACAAATTTGGAGGCAGCAGATTAGGGGTTCATAAGTATAATGTAGGTGGCGGCGGTGTCTGGAGCGGCAGATTAGGGGTTAATAATTATAATGTAGGTGTCGGCGATGTCGGGGGTGGCAGATTAGGGTTAATAAGTGTAAGATTAGGGGTTTTTAGACTCGGGGTTCATGTTAGGGTGTTAGGTGTAGACATAACTTTTATTTCCCCATAGGAATCAATGGGGCTGCGTTACTGAGTTTTACGCTGTTTTTTTGCAGGTGTTAGACTTTTTCTCATCCGGCTATCCCCGTTGATTCCTATGGGGAAATCGTGCACGAGCACGTTACACCAGCTCACCGCTGACTTAAGCAGCACTGGTATTGGAGTGCAGTAATGAGCAAAATTTTGCTCAACGCTCACTTCTTGTCTTTAACGACGGGTTTCTGAAAACTCGTAATACCAGCGCTGTAGGTAAGTGAGCGGTGAGGGAAAACTGCTTGTTAGCACCGCATAGCCTCTAACGCAAAACTCGTAATCTGGGCTTCAGTCAGTAAAAGGTTGAGACATATCAGCATTTGAACCACTAGACTCAACCTGTTGTTCTACAGGACAAACTTGTCCTTGATATTGTGCAGCAAAATACCTTTTCAGGGTCAATTTTCTGTCAAATTTATTTACGTCTAAAAGAGTTCTAAATGCTGAAAATGTGTTAGTGGGGGCAAAACCTAAACCATTAGTTAGTAATGAAACATGATCTTCAGTCAGCTCGAAATTTGATAAATTGAGAACAGTTAATGTCTCTTTTGTTCTTTGTGTTTCCTTATCGATTCTCTTATTTCTTCTCCCTGCTCGCCTTGTCCTTTTCCTAAAGAGATGCTACATTGGTTCTTTTCCTTAGGCCGTACCACTCTCTCGGTATCTTCTGAATCTCCACCATCTGTAACCTGTAATGACATAGATGGCCGAGAGGAAAGAGAGGAAGAAGACAAGAAAAAAGAAGAAGAGGAAGAAGAAAAAAGAGAAGCTGTGCAAGGTGCAGAAGCACTGCTGCCATCTGAAACATTAGATTCTTGATCAGAGTTCTCTGTTGATGAGAAGGCAACTTTTCGTTCAGGTTTCTTTTTAGGTATGGACTTGGGAACACAGTCCCTAGACTCTCCCCTTTTGCCATCATCTTGGTAATTTGTTTCATATGACAAATGTATTCAATATGAAAGTGAAGGTAATTGACAAGGTGATACCACCACTAAGAGGTGGTGATAGGTATAAACTGCTACAAAAGCAGGAACTCTACTAGATTTACAGGTAGCGAACAATTACTCCCTCTGGCCTTAATAGAGAATGGGACATGAGCTATTTCATAGATTAGTTTTCATGGCTTTTTCTGTTTTTCTGATTTGAATTGGACCCGGTAGATTTAGGTACATTTCTGAATTTGCCCTTTTTGAAGAATTTATAAATTGTGCACACATACATGCACATATATACAGTATATATATATATATACTGTATGTACTGTAAACATCTTTTGAAAATATGCCCCTCCATACTGCTCAGATTCACATTCATTAGCTATGTCCTCGGAATGGTTAAAGGTAGAGTGCCCTACACTTTCCTATGGATGCCGTATCGCTAATTGTCTGTACAGCATGGGTAAGCTCACTTTTTTAGAACATTTTACCTGGTGAGACAGAACAAAAATTTCACTTGACAAATCCCTGAAAACTTGAAAAAGCATTTTTAATATTTTAAAATCTGTTTGCTGTGTTTTTAATGTAAATACTTTACATTCCAATGTTCTTTATGTGGTAAACATGTTCTTTGTATTTTTAAATAAATATTCCTTTACTGGTAGTATGCACTTTAATATTTTGTCTTGAAAAAGGCTGGTGTTCCAACCAAAATGTTGACATGCTTTCAGAGGATTAAAAGTTTTGATGAATTTTAAGAAAAATCCTGTGAGAGCCTTGCTATGAATATTGTTCTAAATACCATAATTTTGAAGCTGCAACCGGTACCAACAAGAATTTCAAGTGAATGCAAGGACCATGACTACAGGGAGTGCAGAATTATTAGGCAAGTTGTATTTTTGATGATTAATTTTATTATTGAACAACAACCATGTTCTCAATGAACCCAAAAAACTCATTAATATCAAAGCTGAATAGTTTTGGAAGTAGTTTTTAGTTTGTTTTTAGTTATAGCTATTTTAGGGGGATATCTGTGTGTGCAGGTGACTATTACTGTGCATAATTATTAGGCAACTTAACAAAAAACTAATATATACCCATTTCAATTATTTATTTTTACCAGTGAAACCAATATAACATCTCAACATTCACAAATATACATTTCTGACATTCAAAAACAAAACAAAAACAAATCAGTGACCAATATAGCCACCTTTCTTTGCAAGGACACTCAAAAGCCTGCCATCCATGGATTCTGTCAGTGTTTTGATCTGTTCACCATCAACATTGCGTGCAGCAGCAACCACAGCCTCCCAGACACTGTTCAGAGAGGTGTACTGTTTTCCCTCCTTGTAAATCTCACATTTGATGATGGACCACAGGTTCTCATGGGGTTCAGATCAGGTGAACAAGGAGGCCATGTCATTAGATTTTCTTCTTTTATACCCTTTTTTGCCAGCCACGCTGTGGAGTACTTGGACGAGTGTGATGGAGCATTGTCCTGCATGAAAATCATGTTTTTCTTGAAGGATGCAGACTTCTTCCTGTACCACTGCTTGAAGAAGGTATCTTCCAGAAACTGGCAGTAGGACTGGGAGTTGAGCTTGACTCCATCCTCAACCCGAAAAGGCCCCACAAGCTCATCTTTGATGATACCAGCCCAAACCAGTACTCCACCTCCACCTTGCTGGTGTCTGAGTCGGACTGGAGCTCTCTGCCCTTTACCAATCCAGCCACGGACCCATCCATCTGGCCCATCAAGACTCACTCTCATTTCATCAGTCCATAAAACCTTAGAAAAATCAGTCTTGAGATATTTCTTGGCCCAGTCTTGACGTTTCAGCTTGTGTGTCTTGTTCAGTGGTGGTCGTCTTTCAGCCTTTCTTACCTTGGCCATGTCTCTGAGTATTGCACACCTTGTGCTTTTGGGCACTCCAGTGATGTTGCAGCTCTGAAATATGGCCAAACTGGTGGCAAGTGGCATCTTGGCAGCTGCACGCTTGACTTTTCTCAGTTCATGGGCAGTTATTTTGCGCCTTGGTTTTTCCACACGCTTCTTGCGACCCTGTTGACTATTTTGAATGAAATGCTTGATTGTTCGATGATCACGCTTCAGAAGCTTTGCAATTTTAAGAGTGCTGCATCCCTCTGCAAGATATCTCACTATTTTTTACTTTTCTGAGGCTGTCAAGTCCTTCTTTTGACCCATTTTGCCAAAGGAAAGGAAGTTGCCTAATAATTATGCACACCTGATATAGGGTGTTGATGTCATTAGACCACACCCCTTCTCATTACAGAGATGCACATCACCTAATATGCTTAATTGGTAGTAGGCTTTCGAGCCTATACAGCTTGGAGTAAGACAACATGCATAAAGTAGATGATGTGGTCAAAATACTCATTTGCCTAATAATTCTGCACTCCCTGTATATCTAATTATATATAAGTATATATATATATATATATATATATATATATATATATATATATATAGAGAGAGAGAGAGAGAGAGACAGAGTCAACAAAACGATGCACTCTCAGAAATTTTAGACAAAAAGTTTCACAATTTATTTGAAGTTCGGGGATCTAGTGCCCTCTCTCCCCCTCTCTTTTGCCCTCTCTCCCCCTCTCTTTTGCTCTCTCCCCCCCTCTCTTTTGCTCTCTCTCCCCCCTCTCTTTTGCTCTCTCTCCCACCCTCTCTTTTGCTCTCTATCTCTCCCCCCCTCTCTTTTGCTCTCTATCTCTCCCCCTCTCTTTTGCTTTCTCCCCCCCTCTCTTTTGCTCTCTTTCCCCCCTCTCTTTTGCTCTCTCTCTCCCCCTCTCTTTTGCCCTCTCTCCCCCTCTCTTTTGCTCTCTCTCCCCTCTTTTTGCTCTCTCTCTCTACCCCTCTCTTTTGCTCTCTCTCCCTCCCTCTCTCTCTTTTGCTCTCTCTCCCCTCTCTCTTTTGCACTCTCTCCCCATCTCTTTTGCTCTCTCTCCCCATCTCTTTTGCTCTCTCTCACCCTCTCCTTTGCTCTCTCCCCCATCTTTTTTGCTCTCTTTCTCAACCATCTCTTTTGTCCTTTCTCTCTACCCCTCTCTTTTGCTATCTCTCGCCGACGCGGAGCATCCTCTTCTTCCGACGGACTAACAACGAATGAAGGTACCTTTAAATGACGTCATCCAAGATGGCGTCCCTTAGATTCCGATTGGCTGATAGAATTCTATCAGCCAATCAGAATTAAGGTAGAAAAAATCCATGCCGGATGGATGAAGATAGAAGATGCCGTCTGGATGAAGACTTCTGCCCATATGGAGGACCACTTCGCCCGACTTAGATGAAGACTTCTCCCGGCTTCGTTTGAGGACTTTGCCCCAGCTTGGATGAAGACTTCTCCCGGTAAGTCAATCTTCAGGGGGTCAGTGTTAGGTTTTTTTAAGGGTGTATTGGGTGGGTTTTATTTTTAGGTTAGGGACTTTGGGCTGCAATAGAGCTAACTGCCATTTTAAGGGCAATGCCCATCCAAATGCCCTTTTCAGGGCAATGGGGAGCTTAGTTTTTTTAGATAGTATTTTATTTGGGGGGTTGATTGTGTGGGTGGTGGGTTTTACTGTTGGAGGGGTTGTTTGTATTTTTTTTTACAGGCAAAAGAGCTGATTACTTTGGGGCAATGCCCTGCAAAAGGCCCTTTTAAGGGCTATTGGTAGTTTAGTTTAGGCTAGGGTTTTTTTTTATTTTGGGGGGGATTTTTTATTAAAATTGGGCTATTAGATTAGGTGTAATTAGTTTAAATATCTGTTATTTGTTTATTATTTTCTGCAATTTAGTGGGGTTTTTTTGTACTTTAGCTAATTTAATTTAATTTAGGCAATTGTATTTAATTTAGTTAATTTATTTAATTATAGTGTAGTGTTAGGTGTTAGTGTAACTTAGGTTAGGTTTTATTTTACAGGTACTTTTGTATTTATTTTAGCTAGGTAGTTATTAAATAGTTACTAACTATTTAATAACTATTCTACCTAGTTAAAATACTGTAAATACAAACTTGCTTGTAAAATAAAAATAAACCCTAAGCTAGCTACAATGTAACTATTAGTTATATTGTAGCTAGCTTAGGGTTTATTTTACAGGTAATTATTTACTTTTAAATAGGAATAATTTAGTTAATAATAGGAATATTTATTTAGATTTATTGTAATTATATTTAAGTCAGGGGGTGTTAGGGTTAGACTTAGGTTTAGGGGTTAATAACTAATATAGTGTCTGCGATGTTGGGGCGGCAGATTAGGGCTTAATAAATAGTATGTAGGTGTTGGCGACATTGGGGACAGCAGATTACGGGTTAATAAATGTAGGTAGGTGGCGGCAGTGTCCGGAGCGGCAAATTAGGGGTTAATAAGTATAGGTAGGATGCGGCGTAGGTGTCTGCGATGTTGGGGGCAGCAGATTAGGGGTTCATAAGTATAATGTAGGTGGCGGCGGTGTCCAGAGCGGCAGATTAGGGGTTAATAATTATAATGTAGGTGTCGGTGATGTCGGGGGTGGCCGATTAGGGTTAATAAGTGTAAGATTAGGGGTGTTTAGACTCGGGGTTCATGTTAGGGTGTTAGGTGTAGACATAACTTTTATTTCCCCATAGGAATCAATGGGGCTGCGTTACTGAGTTTTACGCTGCTTTTTTGCAGGTGTTAGACTTTTTCTCATACGGCTATCCCCGTTGATTCCTATGGGGAAATCGTGCACGAGCACGTTACACCAGCTCACCACTGACTTAAGCAGCGCTGGTTTTGGAGTGCAGTAATGAGCAAAATTTTGCTCAACGCTCACTTCTTGTCTTTTAACGACGGGTTTCTGAAAACTCGTAATACCAGCGCTGTAGGTAAGTGAGCCGTGAGGGAAAACTGCTCATTAGCACCGCATAGTCTCTAACGCAAAACTCGTAATCTGGACCTCAGTCAGTAAAAGGTTGAGACATATCAGCATTTGAACTACTAGACTCAACCTGTTGTTCTACAGGACAAACTTGTCCTTGATATTGTGCAGCAAAAAACCTTTTCAGGGTAAATTTTCTGTCAAATTTATTTACGTCTAAAAGAGTTCTAAATGCTGAAAATGTGTTAGTGGGGGCAAAACCTAAACCATTAGTTAGTAATGAAACATGATCTTCAGTCAGCTCAAAATTTGATAAATTGAGAACAGTTAATGTCTCTTTTGTTCTTTGTGTTTCCTTATCGATTCTCTTATTTCTTCTCCCTGCTCGCCTTGTCCTTTTCCTAAAGAGATGCTACATTGGTTCTTTTCCTTAGGCCGTACCACTCTCTCGGTATCTTCTGAATCTCCACCAACTGTAACCTGTAATGACATAGATGGCCGAGAGGAAAGAGAGGAAGAGGACAAGAAAGAAGAAGAAGAGGAAGAAGAAAAAAGAGAAGCTGTGCAAGGTGCAGAAGCACTGCTGCCAACTGAAACATTAGATTCTTGATCAGAGTTCTCTGTTGATGAGAAGGCAACTTTTCGTTCAGGTTTCTTTTTAGGTATGGACTTGGGAACACAGTCCCTAGACTCTCCCCTTTTGCCATCATCTTGGTAATTTGTTTCATATGACAAATGTATTCAATATGAAAGTGAAGGTAATTGACAAGGTGATACCACCACTAAGAGGTGGTGATAGGTACGAGCTGCTACAAAAGCAGGAACTGTACTAGATTTACAGGTTGCGAACAATTACTCCCTCTGGCCTTAATAGAGAATGGGACATGAGCTATTTCATAGATTAGTTTTCATGGCTTTTTCTGTTTTTCTGATTTGAATTGGACCCGGTAGATTTAGGTACATTTCTGAATTAGCCCTTTTTGAAGAATTTATAAATTGTGCACACATACATGCACATATATACAGTATATATATATATATATATATATACTGTATGTACTGTAAACATCTTTTGAAAATATGCCCCTCCATACTGCTCAGATTCACATTCATTAGCTATGTCCTCGGAATGGTTAAAGGTAGAGTGCCCTACACTTTCCTATGGATGCCGTATCGCTAATTGTCTGTACAGCATGGGTAAGCTCACTTTTTTAGAACATTTTACCTGGTGAGACAGAACAAAAATTTCACTTGACAAATCCCTGAAAACTTGAAAAAGCATTTTTAATATTTTAAAATCTGTTTGCTGTGTTTTTAATGTAAATACTTTACATTCCAATGTTCTTTATGTGGTAAACATGTTCTTTGTATTTTTAAATAAATATTCCTTTACTGGTAGTATGCACTTTAATATTTTGTCTTGAAAAAGGCTGGTGTTCCAACCAAAATGTTGACATGCTTTCAGAGGATTAAAAGTTTTGATGAATTTTAAGAAAAATCCTGTGAGAGCCTTGCTATGAATATTGTTCTAAATACCATAATTTTGAAGCTGCAACCGGTACCAACAAGAATTTCAAGTGAATGCAAGGACCATGACTACAGGGAGTGCAGAATTATTAGGCAAGTTGTATTTTTGATGATTAATTTTATTATTGAACAACAACCATGTTCTCAATGAACCCAAAAAACTCATTAATATCAAAGCTGAATAGTTTTGGAAGTAGTTTTTAGTTTGTTTTTAGTTATAGCTATTTTAGGGGGATATCTGTGTGTGCAGGTGACTATTACTGTGCATAATTATTAGGCAACTTAACAAAAAACTAATATATACCCATTTCAATTATTTATTTTTACCAGTGAAACCAATATAACATCTCAACATTCACAAATATACATTTCTGACATTCAAAAACAAAACAAAAACAAATCAGTGACCAATATAGCCACCTTTCTTTGCAAGGACACTCAAAAGCCTGCCATCCATGGATTCTGTCAGTGTTTTGATCTGTTCACCATCAACATTGCGTGCAGCAGCAACCACAGCCTCCCAGACACTGTTCAGAGAGGTGTACTGTTTTCCCTCCTTGTAAATCTCACATTTGATGATGGACCACAGGTTCTCATGGGGTTCAGATCAGGTGAACAAGGAGGCCATGTCATTAGATTTTCTTCTTTTATACCCTTTCTTGCCAGCCACGCTGTGGAGTACTTGGACGCGTGTGATGGAGCATTGTCCTGCATTTTCATGTTTTTCTTGAAGGATGCAGACTTCTTCCTGTACCACTGCTTGAAGAAGGTGTCTTCCAGAAACTGGCAGTAGGACTGGGAGTTGAGCTTGACTCCATCCTCAACCCGAAAAGGCCCCACAAGCTCATCTTTGATGATACCAGCCCAAACCAGTACTCCACCTCCACGCTTGACTTTTCTCAGTTCATGGGCAGTTATTTTGCGCCTTGGTTTTTCCACACGCTTCTTGCGACCCTGTTGACTATTTTGAATGAAACGCTTGATTGTTCGATGATCACGCTTCAGAAGCTTTGCAATTTTAAGAGTGCTGCATCCCTCTGCAAGATATCTCACTATTTTTGTCTTTTCTGAGCCTGTCAAGTCCTTCTTTTGACCCATTTTGCCAAAGGAAAGGAAGTTGCTTAATAATTATGCACACCTGATATAGGGTGTTGATGTCATTAGACCACACCCCTTCTCATTACAGAGATGCACATCACCTAATATGCTTAATTGGTAGTAGGCTTTCGAGCCTATACAGCTTGGAGTAAGACAACATGCATAAAGTGGATGATGTGGTCAAAATACTAATTTGCCTAATAATTCTGCACTCCCTGTATATCTAATTATATATATATATATATATATATATATATATATATATATATATATATATATATATATATATAATATATATATATAGAGAGAGAGAGAGAGAGACAGAGTCAACAAAACGATGCACTCTCAGAAATTTTAGACAAAAAGTTTCACAATTTATTTGAACTTCGGGGATCTAGTGCCTTTCTCCCCCCCTCTCTTTTGCCCTCTCTCCCCCTCTCTTTTGCTCTCTCCCCCCTCTCTTTTGCTCTCTCTCCCCCTCTCTTTTTCTCTCTCCCCCTCTCTTTTGCTCTCTCTCCCCCCTCTCTTTTGCACTCTCTCCCCATCTCTTTTGCTCTCTCTCCCCATCTCTTTTGCTCTCTCTCACCCTCTCCTTTGCTCTCTCCCCCATCTTTTTTGCTATCTTTCTCAACCATCTCTTTTGTCCTCTCTCTCTACCCCTCTCTTTTGCTATCTCTCCCTCTCTCTTTTGCTCTCTCTCTCCACCCTTTCTTTTTCTTTTTCTCTCTCCCTCTTTTGCTCTCTTTCTCCCCTCTCATTTGCTCTCTCTCTCCCCCTCTCTTTTGCTCTCTCCCCCTCTTTTGCTCCCCCCTCTCGTTTGCTCTCTCTCCCCCTCTCTTTTGCTCTCTCTCCCCCTCTCTTTTGCTCTTTCTCCCCACTCTTTTGCTCTCTCTCCCCCCCTCTCTTTTGCTCTCTCTCTCCCTCTCTCTCTCTCTCTCTCTCTCTCTCACTCACTCTACCTCTCTCTCTCACCCCTGGCTTTTGCTCTCTCCCCCTCTCTTTTGCTCTCTTTTCCCCTCTCTTTTGCTCTCTCCACCCTCTCTTTTGCTCTCTCTCCCCCTTGTTTGCTCTCTCTCTCTCCTCTCATTTTCTCCCCCTCTCCCCCTCTCATTTGCTCACTTCCCCTCTCTTTTGCTCTCTTCCCCTCTCTTTTGCTCTTTCCCCCTCTTCTGCTCTCTCTCCCCCCTCTCTTTTGCTCTCCCGCTCCCTCTCTCTTTTGCTCTCCCTCTCCCCCTCACTTTTGCTCTCTCTTTCTCCCCCTCTCTTCTGCTCTCTCCCCCTTTCATTTGCTCTCTATCTCTCCCCACTCTCTTTTGCTCCCTCTCTCCTCTCTCTTTTGCTCTCTCTCCCCTCTCTCTTTTGCTCTCTCTCTCCCATCTCTTTTGCTCTTTCTCCTGCCCCCCTTTTGCTCCCTCTCCCCTCTCTTTTTCTCTCTCCCCCCTCTCTTTTGCTCTTTCCCCTCTCTCTTTTGCTCTCTCTCCTCCCCCTCTTTTGCTCTCTCTCCCCCCTCTTTTGCTCTCTCTTCCCCCTCTTTTGCTCTCTCTCCCTCTATTTTGCTCTCTCTCCCCCCTCTTTTGCGCGCTCTCCCTCATGGCCATGCCCACTCCCACCTGGTCATACCCACCCGACCTGCTCCCACCCAGCCATGACCCCCACCACGGCTGCTCCCATCTGGCCACACACCATAAGGTGCTCCCTGGCCACGCCCCCTCACCATAGCTGCTCCCCATTACGGCACTCCTGCCAGCCACATCCCCCGCCGCCGCTTCCGCCCACCCTCTCTGCTGTCTGATCCTAACGGCCAGTCTCTACTGCGCATAACTGTATCTGACAAACATACCTGGCCTTTTATTATATAGGATGACATCTCATGCATACAGTGCACAAAGCACCCCTCAAAGAAAGGGTGTTGAAGTATTCCCATAATATAGAGGACCCTATGTTTGCTACCACAGCAGAAAAGCTTTTTAAATGGGATGTACACATATCATTTATGTATTTATATATTTCTTAATGAAAAATAAAATCTAGATAACATAACATAATAAATGCTAAAAACTATGTATCCTGCTAGTAATAAGGAAAGCTGTACAACAATGGTGCATAGCATAGCACAAAGCATCAATAATTGAGCAACTCAAGCAGTGCAGGGACCAAGTAATAGTAGTAACTATATTAACTTTATTTGAGGGGGGAGGTATTGTGGTGAGGGTTAATTGCAATTAGGCTGGTACTCTGCAGTTAGAATAGACTGGCTTACTCAATACAACAGATCATTAAGCCAAAAAAATGGAATTAAATAAACATTATGCCAGACTACCATAGAAAGGCATTTCTGTTGCAATGGGTTGTCAATGAGAGTTTTACCTCATGCAAGATACTAAACAAATACTGAGCTGTCACTATCCAGTTATGCTGTAGTATCATGTGACAAGTACATAATGTAGCCTTAGATATTTACAGAGATAGTGTAGTACACACTTTCTTTTTCTATGGAAGATTCACTAATATGCATAGGGTATATCAGTATAGGTGAAAATGCACTGTGATACAGGAAACTTTATAAATGCACATGCACTACAAATGATTAATAATGAGAACACAATAATAATGTAATAATTGTTTGACACGTTACAAACAGTAGTTAACCCATATTTGTTTAATTAAATGTGAGCAGATTAAACCATCAAGCAAAAAAAACAAACAAACCTAAAAAACCTACTAACTAACCATTTATAAGCCTGGGTAGGGACAGTATTATCAGTTTGAAAAATGACAATGTAAAATTAGAAATGAAGGTTAAAGTAAGAAAGCTAGTGTTTATGATGTTCTCGATGCAAAAGGCATTAAGGCTAAAGCATTAGTACCCTACTACCAAATAAGATAAAAATAAGGGATAGAATATGCAACAACAGCCAAAAAAGAAAAGAAGGCGAGTCGGGGCCACAGGTTCAAAATTTAAAAGATAACATTAATTGCCATACAAAAAGAAATGCCTAGATTTAGAGTTCTGCGTTAGCCGTCCAAACCAGCGTTAGGGGGTCCTAACGCTGGTTTTGGCCGCCCGCTGGTATTTAGAGTCAGTCAGGAAAGGGTCTAATGCTCACTTTCCAGCCGCGACTTTTCCATACCGCAGATCCCCTTACGTCAATTGTGTATCCTATCTTTTCAATGGGATCTTTCTAACACTGGTATTTAGAGTCTTGGCTGAAGTGAGCGTTAGAACTATAACTACAAAACTCCAGCCGCAGAAAAAAGTCAGGAGTTAAGAGCTTTATGTGCTAATGCTGGTTTATAAAGCTCTTAACTACTGTGCTCTAATGTACACTAACACCCATAAACTACCTATGTACCCCTAAACCGAAGTCCCCCCACATCGCCGCCACTATAATAACATTTTTTAACCCCTAATCTTCCGAACGCACAACGCTGCAACCTACATTATCCCTATGTACCCCTAATCTGCTGCCCCTAACATCGCCGACCCCTATATTATATTTATTACCCCCTAATCTGCCCCCCCCCCAACGTCGCCGCTACCTACCTACACTTCTTAACCCCTAATCTGCCGACCAGACCTCGCCGCTACTCTAATAAATGTATTAACCCCTAAAGCTAAGTCTAACCCTAACACTAACACCCCCCTAAGTTAAATATAATTTTTATCTAACAAAATAAATTAACTCTTATTAAATAAATTAATCCTATTTAAAGCTAAATACTTACCTGTAAAATAAACCCTAATATAGCTACAATATAACGAATAATTATATTGTAGCTATTTTAGGATTTATATTTATTTTACAGGCAACTTTGTATTTATTTTAACTAGGTACAATAGCTATTAAATAGTTAATAACTTAAATAGTTAATTTAATAGCTACCTGATCGGAACAGCCAATAGAATGCGATCTCAATCTGATTGGCTTTTTTGGCCTCCCAGGCAAACTCGTAATACTGGCGCTATGGTAGTCCCATTGAAAAAGGACTTTTTTAAAAGTGCGGTACTGACGTTGCATGACGGCCAAAAAGGTGTGCGGTACACCAATACCTGCAAGACTTGCAATAGCGGCGTTAGGGAAAAAGCAGCGTTATGAAGCATAATGATGCTTTTTTACTCATAGCGCAAAACTCGTAATCTAGTTGATTGTAACTTAGTCCTTAGTAGAAAAATATCATCTCGGATGGATTTCGTACCCCATATGATCAGGGGGTGCTAAGGCCGCACTTGAAACTGCATCTTGATGCCTTATTGATCTTTATTGTAATACAGCATTAATACACACATCAAACCATATACCAGTTGATGCAGCAGGCTATAATATAATGTTTGGTGACTGTTAAATAAATAGATGTCACTAACACCCTGTGATAATTGGCAGATTTTCAGATTTTCTACAAGAGCTTCCAATATTGCATCCAAGGTGGCCGCTCCCCAGACATATCCCCGCTTTCTCTGTTTTAGTGAGTAAATAATACTCGTCTCCATATAATGATAACTAAATCAAGGCGTCCACTGTTATTATTATCATATCCTACTGCTAAGGGCCTGATGATCAAAGGCTTGCCAGCATGGAGAGAAATCACACTAAGGGGCCTATTTATAATGGTGCGAGCGGACATTATACGATATAGGGGATCATGTCCGCTGCACATCGATAAATGCCGACAGCATACGCTCTTGGCATTTATCATTGCACCTGCAGTTCTTGTGAACTGCTGGTGCAATACTGCCCGCTGCAGATTCCCGGCCAATTGGCCGCTAGCAGGGGGTGTCAATCAACCCAATCGTATTAGATCGTGTTGATTTCTGTCGATTTCTGTCCGCTGCCTTAGAGCAGGGGGACAGGTTATGGAGCAGCGGTCTTTATACTGCTGCTTCATAACTTCTGTTTCCGGCAAGCCTGAAGGCTCACCGGAAACAAGGGGCATCAAGCTCCATAAGGAGCTTGATAAATATGCCCCAAAATCCTAAATCTCTTTTTGACCATTATATTGAAATGTAGTTGTCTATCCTTCAAATCCAGAACCTGCATAGTGAGTTAATTAGCTCCTGTGCTAAAATTTGCCTTTATAAAATTGTTTGATGGACCTCACAATATGTACATAGACTTCATTCAATTGCAAGTGCTTGTTGTAACGAAACAAATAGCAATCCCATAGAAAGGAATAAGAAGGCGCCACATAGGGTAATATTGCCAGATAGCAGAGCCTATAATGTAGGACAAATGGTAACTTACAGACAGAGCGGCACTTGAAAGATGCCAAATATCGCAGGCCAGGACCTTAAAGTTGCCCGACAGACAAAACAGCCAGTAGACGCCAACCAGTCACAAGGGGACGTATGGCCAATCCGAAACAACAAGGAACCAGCACCTACAAAGCCATGCACCAATCGTCCGTATCGGTGAGAGGGGTGTGTTGAGAAGGAGGGATGACGTCACCACACAGCCACTCGCTAGCTCCGGCAAGTATAGATAAAGTGGTAAAAATAGTAAAATAAAGTCCAGACACCACCGCAGGGATAAAAGAGTATGTGGCAATTTATTTAAAATATATAAAAAGTGTCAGCAACGCGTTTCTCAGCTACACAGAGCCGTTTCATCAGGCTGTATAAAAACATGCTCTAACCCTGCTATATTTGTACCTCCCTCTCACCAATCAAAATGGACAAGTCGGTATACTCCCACATTCAAACAATTGAGGTGATGGAATACGATCTCTTAACCCTTAATGTTATCACAGGGTGTGACATCCCTATTTTCTATTTGTAATGAAACAGCCAAGGAAAGCAAGATTTCAATGATTTCCCAGAAAATTGAAATACCATTTTGGGAGTCTCTCACAGGTTCAAAGTTTTGGGATGTTATATACAGAGTCAGATCTCTTGCTAAGGCACCTTTTTATTGTGATTTAGCATTAAAGGTCACAATTTGTACTCAAAGAGAGTTAGCTAGTTACGTTATTACATTTTAATTGTTTCCTTTTATGTGGGAGTTAATTAATCCTTTTACAAATCATTTCTCAGTTTGCAACTTATTATTAGACTGTTGGAGTTAAATCTAAAACACATTAATGTTTTATAGACAGAAATCATTTCTGAAATGTCATCAGGTTACTTAAATGCAGATAAACATCTTAATAACAGACTGATGTAGCCTGCCATTTAGTAAACAGAATATTTGTATTGCACATAATAGTTAAAGGTAGTGCAAGAAAGGAAAGAGGATTCAGGATACACCACTTTAGTAAAAGGTGCAGTATTATTTTTTAAAAGCATATAAAAGTAAATAATAACTATATTAGCAGCTTTATAAGATCAAATCTATTTGGCTTTTTGAACTTATTACAGTATCTCCTTCTGTACTTTTAATATATTTCCTGGAAACTCCATATACAATTTTTTCATTAACCCCCATTCCATTTAAATACATTTTGGTAGACAAAAAAGATCATATTCTATTTTTTTTTTATCATGGCACCTATCTATTGCATTCAAGTCCATTTGAAGTGGTATAGGGGTTAAACGGGGTTATGTTTTTGTTTTGTTTTTTTGCATTGGTGGTTGGAGCATTTTAGAGGCTTAAAGCAATAGTCTAGTCAAATTTTATCAAACAAATTGAGAATGCCGCTCTTGAATAAAACTTTGTTCTTTATTAGTCATAATTTAAAAGCTTGGTGCCAGCGTGCAGTAACAAGTCATTTAAAACAGCTGCTTTGTCACAAACAGGCCAGTCTGATGCGTTTCGGCTGATATGCCTTATTCATAGACGCGTCAGACTGGCCTGTTTGTGAGGAGTCTATGAATAAGGCATATCAGCTGAAATGCGTCAGACTAGCCTGTTTGTGACAAAGCAGCTGTTTTAAATTACTTGTTACTGCACGCTGGCACCAAGTTTTTAAATTATGACTAATAAAGCACAAAGTTTTATTCAAGAGCGGCATTCTCAATTTGTTTGATACAGTTCGGCCAGGGAAGAGGGCCGTTGCTTGCTGCAAGAGGGAGTGATGTCAGATGCCGTCGGAAGAATCCTGCAACCACAGTAAAGTGGTGAGGACGGGTACCGAAGAGACGTAGTTATCAGGGCAGTATAGAAGAGACGATCGAAGGTGAGACCTTTCCTTTGTCATTACAGCTACCGTAAGCAGAGCGGATCCTCTAAAGCCAGTGGAGTACTTCTTTACATGTTTGTTTAGTCAAATTTTAACTTTCATGATTTAGATAGAGCATGCGATGTTAAGAAACTTTCTAATTTACTCCTATTATCAAATTTTCTTCTTTCTCTTGGTATCTTTATTTGAATGTAAGTTTAGGAGCCGGCCCATTTTTGGTTCAGCACTTGGGTAGTGCTTGCTGATTGGTGGCTACATTTAGACACCAATCAATAAATGCTACCTAGATGCTGAACCAAAAGTGGGTTGCATCCTATGCTTACATTCTTGCATTTTTATTTAATGATACAAAGAGGACAAAGAAAAATTGATAATAGGAGTAAATTAGAAAATTGCTTAAAATTGCCTGCTTTATCTGAATCATGAAAGTATAATTTTGACTAGACTATTCCTTTAAGCAGTTAGCAGTTTTAGCCACTGGGGGATTGTGGGTGTTTAGAGGTTAAATGCACTTAGGGTCTAGCAGTTTAGGGGTTAATAGTGCAACAGAATACTAGTGAGAGAAATATATATTTTTGTGCCTTCCCCAAACACTATGTTACAGCAAGCTGCTTTGCACTAGCACAATTAATACTGCTCAGAAAATTATCATGAGGCACAAAAAATAAATTGAGGGCAAAACTGCAAATGGTATGGGGATGTTTTGTTTCCTAGGCTACGCTGGCTAGACAATAAATATTGTCTTGGAAGCATTTGAACAGCTGAACTACAAACAGTAAATACAATTTCAAAAGATTTACTTTTCTTTATACCAGTAAAATAAGGTTATTATTACTCAGATGTAAATACACAATTAAATATGTATTCTCATAATATTAATTTTGTAAATTAAATTTGTCTACAATTATTATTATTAATAACAGGTATTTGTAGAGCGCCAACAGATTCCGCAGCGCTAGATGGTACGTTGTAGTTCTATGTCCAGTATAACTTTTCAATGTTGGTAAAATATTTAAAGGGACAGTAAACATAAACTATAATGTTACATAATGTTGCATTATGTGCAGAATTATGTCACAATATCCTAGTAACACCTTAAAGAAAAAAAGAGATTTTAGAGATTTACCCCCACAAAGGTATACTTACCTTATCTTCCTTGCCAGTCTAGATTTTTTTTTCTTCAAAAGTGCCTCATGGATGTGCTGTGTAATCATAGTGTACCCAATCACTGCATTGAACTAAATGTAGCATGCTCCCCCACTGGGTTAAACTGTAGGCTGATTTACCCTACTACGTTTAGTTTAATGCTGCGATCAAGCTCGCTGTGATTAGACAGTGTGGCCATAAGTTGCTTTTAAGAAAAAAAAAAAACAAGAGGCTGGCAAGGAATGGAAGGTAAGTGTACCTTTTGGGGGGGGGGGGGGGTAAATCTCTCAAATCACTTTTGTTTTTGAAGTTGTCACTAGGATAATGTTACATAATTCTGCACATAGTATTATTTTTTACAATTGTCAAATGTAACACAAAATTAACTTTCTGTTCACAAGTATCAAGAAAGCCCTGTATCTGTGGCGCTACTCAAAAAGCCTAATATATAATATAGAATCTGGCTGAATCAAATATACTTTTATTCATACACAGCAAAGCTACTAAAATCAATAAAAACAGTGTAAAAGTGCTTAAAAAAATGATAGAAGGTTAATAGTTAATTAACACACCATAAATATTAGTGACAATTGGTATAAAAAAATTAAAAATCCTTTCGATATGTGAGATGGTAATTATGGATAAAATGTCCCTTTAAGAAGTATAATATGGCCCTAAGTGGTATCTAATATATAGAGGATAGAGGAACGCTGTAAGAAAGAGCTTGAAAAGGCGTATTTTTATAAATTTATTTAAATAATAAACAGATATTTTACACATGCAACGCATAACTCACAGTTTATAATCTGAGCTATGTTTAGCACGGCATCACTACCGATTGAAAGTAAAGGACACGCCGCATTAAACATTCTCTGGTAATTGATTTTTACTCTTGACTTCTAATACCAGAGTGTGTGCTACTCTGAGCACAAGCCCACAATATTAATAGCACATCCTGTGTTATCAATAGTGCTCCACTTGGAATCTCAACCAGAATATGGTGAATATTCATTTGGCTGAGGACACATATAGAGCAATGTTTTCATTTTCATGTGGCAGAAACATCCATAAAGCAATGATTTATCCTCTTTTTTTCTAGTAACATATATAGATCAGTAACATTTACCCCCAGGCTGCCAGCAACCCATTCTTAGAAACTACTTAATCCCTTGAGCCAATAATTTATTTTTTTCTAGGAGTGTAAGCACTTAGCTGTTTCATGGCAAAATCATTTGATATTTACTTCTTTAGATATATAAGAAAAGCCTTTCCAAGATGGCAACTGGAGGTAACATTGTGTATGTGTGGCAATACACACTGCCATTTCTTTCTGGTGGCAGCCGTCTTGGAAATTCTGTCACTATATTTTTAAAGGATGACGTCCACTATAATTTTCCTGGCATCACTAGTTCTCTCTGGACTTATAGAAGTTATTGACTTAGTTTATAATTGGAGACTATCCCAGACACAAGGTTAATCACTTGATTATCCAGTTTGCTCATATTCTTCCTCTAAAAAAACTCTCATTATCTACACCATGGGGTCAATTTATCAAGCGCCGTACGGAGCTTGATGCCCCGTGTTTCTGGCGAGCTTGAAAACAGAAGTTATGAAGCAGCGGTCTAAAGACCGCTGCTCCAAAACCTGTCCGCCTGCTCTGAGGCGGCAGACAGAAATCAACCCGATCGAATACGATTGGGTTGATTGGCACCCCCTGCCCCCAGGGGGCAGTACCACCCACTTTGGGAACCACTGCTATAAAGCATAGAGTCATGAAAGGACTGTTGTATATGTACAATGAACAGATTAATAAACTGCTTACACATACCCAGGCAAGTCATAATCAACAATTCTTTTTGATCTTATTACCTTACTAACATTATTATTTTTTTTTGTATGCCACTACGTCAATGCAAGCGATGTAATATACTGCAGGAAACTAAGCAAGTGAACTAGAAGAGACTATTTTCTAAAAGAGCACTGTAACATAAAGCAGTATTATTCAACTTCAGTCTTCAAGTACCCCTAATAAGTCATATATTAAGTAATTCTATTCTTGGGCTCTTCAGTAGCTTAGCCTTTGGATTGACTCATCAAGGCTCAGGTAGGAAAATGCTTTAAGTCTGTCTGCTAGAGGTACTTGAGAACTAGAGATGAAAAACACTGATGCAGAGCAAACTCTAAAGCACTGATATTTTTTTAGATGTGCACGTTGGCTATTTTATTTTACTAATTTTGTGTTAGCTTGACAAGTTCTAGTTGTTTATGTTACATTGAGGCCCTTGCTGTGTTCAGGGCTAAGAAGAAATTAGATTTCTCAGGAACTGAGTATTTGGAGTAGCTGTAAATTGGGTATACGTGATTTAGCACAAAAAAACATGATATTTTGGAGTGAATTATGTTCTCTGCCAACTAATATATACAATGCACTCACTTATGGCACAATAAAAACTCATTAACCATTCAGCATAAGCAGAGTTATATGGACACATCTTCTGCATTATGAAAAAGTAAAAGGTTATGGGTTAAGGATCACCCATTTAACGTGTCTTTAATCAATTACTTCTCTATTGACTATTCACACTTGTATTGTATTTGCCCACCAATAAAGTAATATTTTATTGTACTCTTTGCTGTCATTGCATAAATATATGTATATGTGTAATTTATATTTTATTTAAGGTTGATAGTACCTAATATCCAAATAGAGGCATCATACTGTCACAGTGATTCATGGGATTTATTGTGTCTTATCCAAGTCACATAAAATGTGTGCATATTTATCTTTCACAAAGTTATTCCCCTGAGTTAGGCTCTAGAAAGGAGAGCAAACAGATATTTCTGGGAGTCTGATGATCAGTCTTTGATAAAAGAAGACAACATAGCTGACAGGGATCAAATAGAGGGCAAGATGATAAAATGGTGCATTACACTGTGTTATAAGCAGATAGAAGATTATTATTCCTTTTTTTCCCTATGAAATACAGGAAGTTGTTTGACACATTGGAGATACATACATAAAGCACACTTACACCTAGATTACAAGTTTTGCGCTAAACAGGGTGCGAAACGAATGCAACAAAAGTTGCGTTATTTCACCCTCCATAGCGCTGCCATTACAAGTTTTGAAAAAGCCACCTTGTGCGTGTGATATGGTGGCGTTAAGCTCCATACCGCACAAAATACAAGCGCCGCTTGACGTGCTAGTGCCCGCTTTCTCCATAGACATTAATGGGGACAGAGTGTTATAAAAAAACTAACACCTGCGATCGCGGAATGAAAAGCTCCATAAAGCAGCCCCATTAATGTCTATGGGGAAAAAAGTTACGTTTAAACCTAAAACCCTAACATAAACCCAAAGTCTAAACACCCCTAATCTGCTGACCCCGATATCGCTGACACCTACATAATGTTATTAGCCCCTAATCTGCCGCTCCTGATATCGCCGCCACCTAAATAAATGTATTAGCCCCTAATCTGCTGCTCCCAATATTGCCGCCACTATAATAAAGTTATTAACCCCTATTCCCCTGTACCCCAACATCGCCCACCCTATAATAAAGTTATAAACCCCTATTCCGCCGCTCCCCAACATCACCGCCACTAAATAAAGTTATTAACCACTAAACCTCTGGCCTCCCACATCACTGCAACTAAATAAACATATTAACCCCTAAACCGTCAGCCCCCCACATCGCAAAACATTAAATTAAACTATTAACCCCTAAACCTAACAACCCCCTAACTTTAAATTAAAATTACAAGATCCCTATCTTAAAATAAATAAAAAATTACCTGGGAAATTAAAAAAAAAAAAAATTTAAACTATAACTTAAACTAACATTACTATTATACTAAAATTAAAATAACTACAAATTAAAATAATTAAATTACACATTAAAACCTAACCCTACTAAATAAAATTGAATCTACTCAATAATTTTTTTTATTTTTTTCACCAAAGTAAATAAAGGGTTAAATCAGCCTATAAAATGGAGGAGCGGTAGAATAAGAACATCTTGATAAAGGTTTTGAATAGCTGAAACGCGTAGACGTTCGATTATACAACTCCTGACCTGAGGATACCTAATAAAGAAACACTCCCATAACCGATTCTTTCAATGTGCCAAAATTGCACAAACTGAAGCGGTAGGAGTATTAACCAACAGTCTTCAATTTCAAAAAGTGCGCGCACTTCGACCATCCTTCACTGATTGGATCCGACACACTGGCAGCTCTCACAGAGTAAGCGAGTCATTCAGACGAGGACGCCGAAGAAAGAGTGAGTAAATCTAACAAGCTCATGTCTGAAAGTATAACAATGCTATTGTAACAACAGTATCAACTTTGGAAACTAAAAGAACTGTATAACCACTTTGGCTAAGAAGTACCCTTGTATTTACGATACAGCTAAACCTAAATGTTTGATCACACTTTGGAATACACGTATTAACCTGTAATTTATGCATCGCTGTTTCGATTTGGTCAAATAAATTCCAACCAGCTAACTATATATCATATAGTAACCAATCTGTTTACCTCAAGACAACACTGAGGAATTATATGTGAACTTTCAATACAAGTGTTTATCCTTCAACAGTATCTTATTGTGACCTCATTGAATCACACAAAGACAGTTCAATATTGTTTCTACCATTTGGTTACACTCTCTCAATGTTAGCTACAGCAAGCCGTTTATTATGGAATCTATGAATATATGGTTTAATTCTACTTGATTATCTGTAAAGCAGAGATTGTTAGACAGTAAATACTGTTCAAAAAATCAAGTCAGTTTTATGTATGTTTTTTAACTGAGACACCGGTGTCAACATATTGTCAATATTTGGCTGTGTATATATTTGAAGTTTTAGTTTTATCTGATATAGTTTTATTAAATTATTTTCACTTTCACCGTATCTGTATTTGCATTCATTTTGGCCAATTCTGTATACTTCCTTATAGAGAGTCCAAGATTATCTCTGTCTTCCTTTATGCACTATTAGAGCATATTTACATAGAATTAGCAACGGTTACCACCAAGTGCTATAAAGCATACAAATATTTATTTTTATACACCGCAGGCACGAACACTTGATCCCACTACAGTCAGCCTAAGGCGCCACTAACTAACCAATAGCCCATACTTTCAACTTACAGTTCGCACTTGTGAGAAGTGTGAACAGTTAGTAGGCCAGTACTGTTTTCTCTTCCAAGTTCAGTGTACACCCTGTTTATGTCATTGCACTTTCTCACAAGCACACTGAATACTTTGGAATAGCACCTACAACCTTTTATCTTCATATCACGAATATTCACGAATATTCAGGACACCAACTTTACAATATATTACGGTTATTAACCTAAGAATTGATTTCAGCACGCTTGAATATTATTTTAGAATATGATTAATCTGTTTGCAAATTGTTTTCCAATTAACACAGTCACATATAATATTAGAGTTTAGAGATGGATATATTCGCTATTAGAAATAATTTACTTAGCTCCACTGATGAACTTATTACCACAAATTCAACCACTAATAAATAAAACTTTGAAAGAGAATCAAATATAAGTCTTGAAAGCTTAGACAATTTATTAATGAAAGAAATTAAAATAAACACAGAATTAAAATTCATGCAAAAATATGTAAAATTAGGAAAGGTACCTAGAGGTCTAAGGCTGAAAAAAGACTGTACTTTTGAATTAAACTTAATGTTAAAACAAGAATGGTACAATACCTCATAGGGGTTATTATCAAGGCGAGAACTTTGGCACTAGACACTCTAGCAGAAGATATTCTTAAACATAAGAATATTCTAGACACAAAAAAGAAAGATACAGTATACACTAACAAACAAAAAGAATTAATCATAAAACTAGAGGAATTACAAAGGGAAATCTTAAAGATGAAATAGCACAAATTTGAAAGAGATCAGGACGACTATAATATTGAACACACAATAGGGCAAGATGAAGATACTAAATCTAAAAAAAGTATAAAAATTTTTAGTAAAAAGAAAGAAAATCCTATGAAAGATAGTAATGAATAGACATGTGCGATTCGGTTCGGTCCGAATCGAAATTCGGACAAATTTTGCCAAATTCGTAATTCGGATCGATTCGAATTTCTGAATTGCGGCAGTGCCGAATCTACCGAAAATATCCGAATCGATTCAAATTTATTCGGATGGATTCGGGTGGATTCGGATGGATTCGGATGGCCATGTATTACACTAGTATTGTACAGTATACTAGTGTAATACACAGCACATCCCACTTAACAGTGCCGAAATTCCAAAAATCCGAATCGGTTGGAACCGAATCAAACCGAATCGAACCGTACTAAAACCTGAATTTCACACGAATCTGAATGAATCCGAAACAAATTCATTCGATTTCTTCCAAATTCAAATCTATACGAACCGAAATTCGAATTGGTCCAAATCGATCCGAACCGAATTTTTTGCGGCTGCACATGTCTAGTAATGAACAAGACTCAAATCTCGTACAACACATAGGAAAAGGAGATAAGTTACAGACAGATCCTAATATGAATAAAATATAAAAGATAGGATCTAGAAAAGATAAAAATGACCATAGAGAAAATATAGAGAAAGAATCAACAAGATTCTATGATTATAGAAATAACAGGAGAGATCATGAATCTAATTATAATGGATCTCATGTAAGGCCATATAGAGATGATTATAATTATAATAATTATCATAATCGTGATCAAAATTATAGATATCAAAGGAATCACAATCTAACGGCTAGATTTAGAGTTCTACGCTGCTTTTGGCCGCCCGCCGGTATTTAGAGTCAGGCAGGAAAGGGTCTAACCCTCACTTCCTCACCGCGACTCCAGGCTACCGCAGATCCCCTTACGCCAATTGCATATCCTATCTTTTCTATGGGATCTGCCTAAGGCTGGTATTTGGAGTCTTGGAAGAAGTGAGCGGTAGACACTCTACCGACAAGACTCCTACCGCCAAAAAAAGTCAGTAGTTAAGAGCTTTATGGGCTAACGCGTGAATAACTACTGTGCTACAAAGTACACTAACACCCATAAACTACCTATGTACCCCTAAACCGAGGGCCCCCCCCACATCGCCGCCACTCTAATAATTTTTTTTAACCCCTAATCTGCCGACCGGACACAGCCGCCACCTACATTATAGCTATGAACCCCTAATCTGCTGCCCCTAACATCACCGACCCCTATATTATATTTATTAACCCCTAATCTGCCCCCCCAACGTTGCCGCTACCTAACTACAATTATTAACCCCTAATCTGCCGACCGGACCTCGCCACCACTATAATAAATGTATTAACCCCTAAACCGCCGCACTCCCGCCTCGCAAACACTAGTATAAATAGTATTAACCCCTAATCTGCCCTCCCTAACATCGCCACCACCTACCTACAATTATTAACCCCACCATCGCCGCTACTATAATAAAATTATTAACCCCTAAACCTAACTCTAACCCTAACCCTAACACCCCCCTAACATAAATATAATTTAAATTAAACGAAATAATATTCCTAAAATTAACTAAAATAATCCTATTTAAAACTAAATACTTACCTAGAAAATAAACCCTAATATAGCTACAATATAATTAATAATTACATTGTAGCTATTTTAGGATTTATATTTATTTTACAGGCAACTTTGTATTTATTTTAACCAGGTACAATAGCTATTAAATAGTTAATAACTATTTAATAGCTACCTAGTTAAAATAAGTACTAAATTACCTGTAAAATAAATCCTAACCTAAGTTACAAATACACCTAACACTACACTATCATTAAATTAATTAAATAAATTACCTACAATTAGTATGTGGGTTGTAATGTTGGGGGGTATTGTATTTTTATTTTCAGGTAAAAGAGCTGATTACTTTGGGGCAATGCCCCGCAAAAAGCCCTTTTAAGGGCTGGTAAAAGAGCTGATTACTTTGGTAGTTTAGAATAGGGTAGGGCATTTTTTATTTTGGAGGGATTTTTTATTTTATTAGGGGCTTAGATTAGGTGTAATTAGTTTAAACATCTTGTAATTCTTTTTTATTTTTTTGTAATTTAGTGTTTGTTTGTTTTTGTATTATAGAATAGTTTATTTTATTGTATTTTAAGTTAGCTAATTGTAGGTAATTTATTTAATTAATTTAATGATAGTGTAGTGTTAGGTGTATTTGTAACTTAGGTTAGGATTTATTTTACAGGTAATTGTGTACTTATTTTAACTAGGTAGCTATTAAATAGCTATTGTACCTGGTTAAAATAAATACAAAGTTGCCTGTAAAATAAATATTAATCCTAAAATAGCTACAATATAATTATAATTTATATTGTAGCTATATTAGGGTTTATTTTACAGGTAAGTATTTAGCTTTAAATAGGAATAATTTATTTAATAAGAAATAATTTATTTTGTTAGATAAAAATTATATTTAACTTAGGGGGGTGTTAGTGTTAGGGTTAGACTTAGCTTTAGGGGTTAATAAATTTATTGGAGTAGCGGTGAGGTCCGGTCGGCAGATTAGGGGTTACTACTTGAAGTTAGGTGTCGGTGATGTTAGGGAGGGCAGATTAGGGGTTAATACTATTTATTATAGGGTTATTGAGGCGGGAGTGAGGCGGATTAGGGGTTAATAACTTTATTATAGTAGTGGTGAGGTCCGGTTGGCAGATTAGGGGTTAATAATTGTAGGTAGGTGGCGGCGACGTTAGGGGTGGCAGATTAGGGGTTAATAAATATAAAATAGGGGTCGGCGGTGTTAGGGGCAGCAGATTAGGGGTACATAGGGATAATGTAGGTTGCGGCAGTATGCGGTCGGCAGATTAGGGGTTAAAAAAATTTATTAGAGTGGCGGTGATGTGGGGGGGCCTCGGTTTAGGGGTACATAGGTAGTTTATGGGTGTTAGTGTACTTTAGAGCACAGTAGTTAAGAGCTTTATGAACCAGCGTTAGCCCAGAAAGCTCTTAACTCCTGACTTTTCTCTGCGGCTGGAGTTTTGTCGTTAGATTTCTAACGCTCACTTCAGCCAAGACTCTAAATACCAGCGTTAGAAAGATCCCATTGAAAAGATAGGCTACGCAATTGGCGTAGGGGGATCTGCGGTATGGAAAAGTCGTGGCTGCAAAGTGAGCGTTAGACCCTTTCCTGACTGACTCTAAATACCAGCGGGTGGCCGAAACCAGCGTTAGGAGCCCCTAACGCTGGTTTTGACGGCTAACGCAGAACTCTAAATCTAGGCGTTAGGGTTTATTTTCTAGGTAAGTATTTAGTTTTAAATAGGATTATTTTCGTTAATTTTAGGAATATTATTTTGTTTAATTTAAATAATATTTATGTTAGGGGGGTGTTAGGGTTAGAGTTAGGTTTAGGGGTTAATAATTTTATTATAGTAGCGGCGACGGTGCGGGCGGGAGATTAAGGGTTAATAATTCTAGGTAGGTGGCGGCGATGTTAGGGAGGGCAGATTAGGGGTTAATACTATTTATTCTAGTGTTTGCGAGGCGGGAGTGCGGCAGTTTAGGGGTTAATACATTTATTATAGTGGCGTCGAGGTCCGGTCAGCAGATTAGGGGTTAATAAGTGTAGGTAAGGTGGCGGCGACGTTGGGGGGTCAGATTAAGGGTTTAATAAAATAATATAGGGGTCGCGATGTTAGGGGCAGCAGATTAGGGGTTCATAGGGATAATGTAGGTTGCGGCGGTGTACAGAGCGGCAGATTAGGGGTTAATAATATAATAATATACAGCAGGTGTCAGCGATAGCGGGGGCGGCAGATTAGGGGTTAATAAGTGTAAGGTTAGGGGTGTTTAGACTCGGGGTTCATGTTAGGGTGTTAGGTGCAGACTTAGAGAGTGTTTCCCCATAGGAAACAATGGGGCTGCAGGTGTTACGTTTTTTTTTAAGCCCAAACTGCCCTATTGTTTCCTATGGGGATATCGTGCACAAGCACGTTTTTCCAGCTTACCGCTACCGTAAGCAACGCTGGTATTGAGGGTTATAGTGGAGCTAAATTAGGTTCAACGCACCCTTTTCTGAGCCTAACGCAGCCCCTCATACAACTCTCAATACCAGCGTTGTCTTAAGGGTGCGCTGGGAAAAAAAGTAGCGTTAGCTAAGTGGGTCTTTACCGACAAAGCTCTAAATCTAGCCGTAAGATTTGAATCCCACAGACAGAGAGAGTTCAATTACCCACAAGACAGAGAATACAGAAACTACGAACAAATTATTTATGAATATAGGGAACCCTATTACCATAGGCATAATAGTAACCCTTTCAATGCCAGACATAATGAATTAAATACTTATAGACAAGAGACTCACAGAGAAAGAACTAATTACCATTACAATAAGAATGGAAATCATAAATTCACAGTTAATAGGAGAACTAATACAACTGATGAAGGCTCCAGATATGAAAATAGGACTGATAGAATAGATGTGGAATATCAAGTTCCAGTAAAGAATAGATATGAAACATTAGAAGATGAAGACAATCAATCCCATCTGATGAATGAACAACCAAGCACTTCCAGTGATTTTTTTAGAATTAGGCAGAGCACACACGCACGATCCCCCAAAAGGAAAGAGAAGAAGAGAGGTAACAGAGGCAGAGGAAAGGGAAAACAGTCTGTAATATATAGACAAAATGAAAGGGGACCAAGTAAAAAAGAAAATGATAATAAAAAGGAAATTACTCAAAGTATTTTTAATATATGTGGTATCAGTCTGACAGAACAGCAAGAAAACTAAGGCCTAGATTTGGAGTTTTGTCGGTAACGACCCGAAAAAGGAGCGTAGAGCATTTTTAACGCAGCTTCAACTCTCGATACCAGAGTTGCTTACGGACGCGGCCAGCCTCAAAAACGTGCTCGTGCACGATTCCCCCATAGGAAACAATGGGGCTGTTTGAGCTGAAAAAAAACCAAACACCTGCAAAAAAGCCGCGTTCAGCTCCTAACGCAGCCCCATTGTTTGCTATGCGGTAACCCTTCCTACGTCTGCACTTAACACTCTAACATGTACCCCGAGTCTAAACACCCCTAACCTTACACTTATTAACCCCTAATCTGCCGCCCCCGCTATCGCTGACCCCTGCATATTATTATTAACCCCTAATCTGCCGCTCCGTAAACCGCCGCTACTTACATTATCCCTATGTACCCCTAATCTGCTGCCCCTAACACCGCCGACCCCTATATTATATTTATTAACCCCTAATCTGCCCCCCACAACGTCGCCTCCACCTGCCTACACTTATTAACCCCTAATCTGCCGACCGGACCTGAGCGCTACTGTAATAAAGTTATTAACCCCTAATCCACCTCACTAACCCTATCATAAATAGTATTAACCCCTAATCTGCCCTCCCTAACATCGCCGACACCTAACTTCAATTATTAACCCCTAATCTGCCGACCGAATCTCGCCGCTATTCTAATAAATGTATTAACCCCTAAAGCTAAGTCTAACCCTAATACTAACACCCCCCTAAATTAAATATAATTTAAATCTAACGAAATTAATTAACTCTTATTAAATAAATTATTCCAATTTAAAGCTAAATACTTACCTGTAAAATAAATCCTAATATAGCTACAATATAAATTATAATTATATTATAGCTATTTTAGGATTTATATTTATTTTACAGGTAACTTTGTATTTATTTTAACCAGGTACAATAGCTATTAAATAGTTAAGAACTATTTAATAGCTAAAATAGTTAAAATAATTACAAATTTACCTGTAAAACAAATCCTAACCTAAGTTACAAATAAACCTAACACTAGACTATCAATAAATTAATTAAATAAACTACCTACAATTACCTACAATTAACCTAACACTACACTATCAATAAATTAATTAAATACAATTGCTACAAATAAATACAATTAAATAAACTAGCTAAAGTACAAAAAATAAAAAAGAACTAAGTTACAAAAAATAAAAAAATATTTACAAACAGAAGAAAAATATTACAACAATTTTAAACTAATTACACCTACTCTAAGCCCCCTAATAAAATAACAAAGCCCCCCAAAATAAAAAAATGCCCTACCCTATTCTAAATTACTAAAGTTCAAAGCTCTTTTACCTTACCAGCCCTGAACAGGGCCCTTTGCGGGGCATGCCCCAAGAAATTCAGCTCTTTTGCCTGTAAAAAAAACACATACAATACCCCCCCCAACATTACAACCCACCACCCACATACCCCTAATATAACCCAAACCCCCTTTAAATAAACCTAACACTAAGCCCCTGAAGATCATCCTACCTTGTCTTCACCATACCAGGTTCACCGATCGGTCCAGAAGAGCTCCTCCGATGTCCTGATCCAAGCCCAAGCGGGGGGCTGAAGAGGTCCATGATCCGGCTGAAGTCTTCATCCAAGCGGGCCAGAAGAGGTCTTCCATCCGATTGAAGTCTTCATCCAAGCGGCATCCATCCGGAGCGAAGCGGCAGCATCCTGAAGACCTCCACCGCGGAACATCCATCCTGGCCGACGACTGAACGACGAATGACGGTTCCTTTAAATGACGTCATCCAAGATGGCGTCCCTCGAATTCCGATTGGCTGATAGGATTCTATCAGCCAATCGGAATTAAGGTAGGAATATTCTGATTGGCTGATGGAATCAGCCAATCAGAATCAAGTTCAATCCGATTGGCTGATCCAATCAGCCAATCAGATTGAGATTGCATTCTATTGGCTGATCGGAGCTCTTCTGGACCGATCAGTGAACCTGGTATGGTGAAGACAAGGTAGGATGATCTTCAGGGGCTTAGTGTTAGGTTTATTTAAGGGGGGTTTGGGTTAGATTAGGGGTATGTGGGTGGTGGGTTGTAATGTTGGGGGGGGGGTATTGTATGTGTTTTTTTTACAGGCAAAAGAGCTGAATTTCTTGGGGCATGCCCCGCAAAGGGCCCTGTTCAGGGCTGGTAAGGTAAAAGAGCTTTGAACTTTAGTAATTTAGAATAGGGTAGGGCATTTTTTTATTTTGGGGGGCTTTGTTATTTTATTAGGGGGCTTAGAGTAGGTGTAATTAGTTTAAAATTGTTGTAATATTTTTCTTATGTTTGTAAATATTTTTTTATTTTTTGTAACTTAGTTCTTTTTTATTTTTTGTACTTTAGCTAGTTTATTTAATTGTATTTATTTGTAGCAATTGTATTTAATTAATTTATTGATAGTGTAGTGTTAGGTTAATTGTAGGTAATTGCAGGTAGTTTATTTAATTAATTTATTGATAGTCTAGTGTTAGGTTTATTTGTAACTTAGGTTAGGCAGGTGGAGGCGACGTTGTGGGGGGCAGATTAGGTGTTAATAAATATAATATAGGGGTCGGCGGTGTTAGGGGCAGCAGATTAGGGGTACATAAGGATAACGTAGGTGGCGGCGCTTTGCGGTCGGCAGATTAGGGGTTAATAAGTGTAGGCAGGTGGAGGCGACGTTGAGGGGGGCAGATTAGGGGTTAATAAATATAATACAGGGGTCGGCGGTGTTAGGGGCAGCAGATTAGGTGTACATAAGGATAACGTAGGTGGCGGTCGGCAGATTAGGGGTTAAAATTTTTTTTAGAGTGTCGGCGATGTGGGGGGACCTCGGTTTAGGGGTACATAGGTAGTTTATGGGTGTTAGTGTACTTTAGAGCACAGTAGTTAAGAGCTTTATAAACCGGCGTTAGCCCAGAAAGCTCTTAACTACTGACTTTTTTCTGCGGCTGGAGTTTTGTCGTTAGATGTCTAACGCTCACTTCAGAAACGACTCTAAATACCGGAGTTAGAAAAATCCCATTGAAAAGATAGGATACGCAATTTACGTAAGGGGATCTGCGGTATGGAAAAGTCGCGGCTGGAAAGTGAGCGTTAGACCCTATTTTGAGTGACTCCAAATACCGGCGGTAGCCTAAAACCAGCGTTAGGAGCCTCTAACGCTGGTTTTCACGGCTAACGCCAAACTCTAAATCTAGGCCATACTTAGCAAAGGATTATCGTTTGCTTCATCAACCAAACTCAATAAATGTGAGCATCTTATTAACATCAACCAGTTTGTAAGGAAATTAACCCTCAAGAAACATTTTATTAAAAATCCTATTCTGAAAAATTCAAGTAATGGAAATCAACACTTAAAATCAGTAGAAGCATTTACACATACCAATTTTAAACAGAAATCTACATTTTTTCCAAGCAATGAAAATGGAAGCTTTATCCAAACATTTGAAAAACTAGTCAAACAAGATATTGACGCAATTGAACAGTCTAAAGCAATGAATAAAAGTATGAATTGGAATCTGACATTGAAAGAAAAATACATTTTGAGAGATCTACAAAGAAGAGATGATCTAGTGATCAAACAGGCAGATAAGGGTGGAGGGATAGTGATAATGAATCAAAATTATTACTTAGAGGACGCCAATAGATTATTAGAGGACCCCAAAACTTACAAAAAACTATTGAATGATCCAGGGGACTTATATTTTACTCAAATACAAGAGCTACTTAAAATAGCACATTCTATTGGTTTGCTCATTGATTCAGAGTTTAATTTTGTGTTAATCAAAAACTTTAGAACACCTATCTTTTATTTTATACCAAAAATTCATACAAATTTACATTGTCCACCTGGACGTTCAATAATATCGGGTATAGACTCCATAACCTCTAATCTATCATGTTACATAGATCATTTTCTTCAAAAATACGTTAAAGATCTACCTTCTTATTTAGCAGATTCCACTCAATTTTTAAATATACTGAGTACTGTCAAATGGACAAACGATTATATATTTGTCACTTGTGATGCTAGTGCACTATATACTGTAATATACACTTTAGAAATCTTTGAAAATTGTTTACTCTAAAGTGAGTTTTGTAGCTGGAAATATATTTTATTATCTGATAATCCAATTCCCAGCAAGTTTATAAAGTAACAAAAAACCTCAAGATAATGTTTCAAGAGGTGAGACTTGTGTGAGAGACAAATGTATCAGCTTGAAACAATCCATTTGCACTGCTGTGATCAATTAAAGCAATCTCTTAAACATGCTTAAGACTGTGTATAAACTTGTTCAAAGAGTGAGTTCATAAGTTTATAACAGAATTCTTCAACAGTAGATTTACACAAGTTCAGCAGTAATATATTTTAAGTAGTTCCTTGTCAGGATAGTTTACACAGCAAACAAGTAATTGAGCAGTTTAGTTAAAGAAATATACTTGCGGTTTAAATTCTGATCCTGTTTGATGAGATGTGCAAAAGGAGTTCTGCAAGGAAATCCTGTGTGACAAGAAAGCTGAATGACAGCAAAAGTTAGTTGTGAGCTGTGAATATAAGAAGTAGTTTCTGCAAAAAATACTTTGTGTAGATAAACAAAGTTATAACTTGAGATGAGCTGAAAAGTACTGCAGCACAAGCAAGAGGCAACAGCACAAAATAATTAAGCAAAGGTGTGCTGTAAGAAGTGAGGTTTTATAGCCAGGTAAAAAAGGAAGTGGAATGTCTTAAAGGGATATCACATACCCCCCCTTCAAGGCATCCTCTCCGAGGATGAGGATGAAGGTTTTGCAGGTTATCGCTGATGAAACTCTTTCAGTAGTAATGGCCCATGTACCTGAGACTTAGGTACCCAGGAATCCTCCTCTGGTCCATATCCTTTCCATCATAAGAGATATTCCAATCGTCCTCGCATGATACGTGAGTCAAGGATAGTCTCGAGCTCATATTCCTCATGATCTTCTAGCTGGATTGGTGGAGGTGGTACCTTCTTGCGAGTAACATCGGTATTTGCTACAAATGGTTTAAGAAGTGATACATGAAATGTGGAATGGATTCTATACTGTTTTGGCAGATTTTAACACTACAGATGTTGGATTTAGGATGCATTTAATGGAAAATGGTCCAATAAATTGATGTCCTAATTTCCTGGAAGGTGATGCAAGCTTCAAATATTTTGTTGAGAGCCAAACTTGATTACCTAATTTGTAGTTGGGGCATGGCCTATGTTTCAGCTTGTAATAGTGTTTCTGGCCAACTTTTGCTGTATGCAAATGTTCTTTTAGGACCTGTAAGGCCTCTTTTAAATTGGTGAGGTATGAAGTGGCTGCAGGATTTGCAGTTCTAGTTTGAGTGAGATGAATGGATTGTGGATGGAAGCCATATGTTGCATAGAAAGGTGTTAATTTGGTAGAGGATGATACAGAGTTATTGTAGGAATATTCTGCTATCGGTAATAGCGAAAACCAATCATCCTGTAGATGGGTTACATAACAGCGTAAGTATTGTTCGAGGATTCCATTTACTCTTTCGGTTAGGCCATTTGCTTGAGGATGGTATGACAATGTCAGTCTGGATTGAATATGTAATGTTGTACAAAGTGCTTTCCAAAAATGTGAAGTAAACTGACTCCCTCGATCAGTGATGATGCTCTTTGGCAGACCATGAAGTCGTACTATATTATTCAGAAATGCTTCTGCAGTCTCTTTTGCAGTTGGTAAGGATGTAAGAGGGATAAAATGTGCCAGCTTTGTGTACTATATTATTCATAAATGCTTCTGCAGTCTCTTTTGCCATTGGTAAGGATGTAAGAGGGATAAAATGTGCCAGCTTTGTGAGATGGTCTATCACTACCATTATTGTATTATTATTTTGCGAAGGAGGTAGCTCAACTATAAAGTCCATGGAAATCATGGACCATGGGAGATCTGGTATAGGTAACGGAGTAAGAAACCCGATGGGTTTTTTCTTTTCTGTCTTATTCCTTGCACAAACTTCACATGAATTTATATATTCTTGGATTGATTGAGCCATATTTGGCCACCAGAAATCCCTTTGAATAAGTTCTGTGGTTTTGTTTATACCTTGATGTCCAGATAATGGAGCATCGTGACAATGAGTGAGGATAACATTTTTAAGTTGTGATGGAATATACAATTTAGCATGATATGTGAATAATCCTGTGCTTTCCTTTATAAGATGTTTTAAGTTAGGTAAGTTATCTGTTTGAAGTGCTTTGAGAATATCTTGTTCAAAGGATGTTAAAGTACCTATTATTTTGTGTTATTTTAAGCTCATCTCGTTTTCTGGCCTAGAATTTTGTTCATGAAGACATGATAATGAATCTGCCTTTGTGTTTCATTTCCCGGGTCTATAAGTAATTAAAAAATTGAATCTATCTAGAAATAATGCCCAACGTACTTGTCTGGAAGAAAGTGTTTGTCAGCCTGTGGAAGATAATCTCACCCCTGTAAAGGAGAGAGGGAATTTTTTGGACCACAACTGCAGGCTTAGGAGTGTAGTGAAAGTATCAGTGATTCTGTGTAGGTGAGGGAAGGCAGCAAGGTTCAGAATCAATAGATACAGTTCACTTTTATTATAAGGATAGGTGTGACAATGGCTGAGACCTCAGAGCCTTTAGCCCCACTCAGTATTGTCAAACTGGTTCCCACATATAAGAACATGCAATTGCAAGTTAAAGTTTTAGACAGACCATATCTAATCTTTATTGGCAGCAGACATAGTGTACAACTTTAAAGCAACAAATAAAGCTACTGAGATTTAGGCAGTAGTTAGGTATTGAGAGTGAACAATTAAGAATATAGGTAGAATAGAGCGTTTAAATATGAAGGAAACCTAACTAAGATTCTGAGGCATGTCAGGAGTAATTACTGAATAATCGTAAGTTACTGCGGTATGAGTATGAAGGAAGCGCTTTTGAGACTTACTAGTAGTAGTAAAGGGTGAGGTCTGTCCGGACAGAGTGGAGTTCCCCTGCAGAGTTTGGGGAAATTGCAGCGTGTGCGATGGCGTGTGACGTCACCGCTTGCCGGTTCTGGTCCTGTGTTTGGTAGAGAGGTGAGCAGCGTCTGTCTCAAAGGTTGCAAGGAGGTTAGAGGGTGAGAAGCTGGATTCAACAATCAAGCAATTTGGTATGAGTAGGAGGGAAATTTAAACTGCTTGTTGGGGAGGAGTTATGTAAGTGTGAAAAGACACAGCTATACAAAGGATAAGGCAAAGAACTTAGGCAGTTTATGACAGGACCCCCCCCCCAAAGATCAACTCCGGGGATCGAGTCCAGGACGATCAGGATAACGTTCATGGAACCTGGCCACCAATCGGGGGGCAGAGAGATTGGAAGCCGGTTCCCAGGAGTCCTCCGAATCAGGGTAGCCCTTCCAATGGACCAGATACTGAAGCTGCCCACGAAAACGTCGGGAGTCCAAGACATCTTGTACCTCATACTCCAGGGCGGCATCCGGTAGATGAGGAAGTAGAGGAATAGAAGGATCATGGTGACGAAGTTGTCTATAAGGCTTGAGGAGAGACACATGAAAGGTAGGATGGGATTTCAGATTTGCTGGTAATGCGAGGGTAACAGCGTTCATATTCACAATTTTTATGATGGGAAATGGTCCAATGAAGCTGGAAGATAATTTCCTGGAAGGAAGGGGTAAATGTAGATTACGTGTTGATAACCAAACATAGTCACCTACTCTATATTTAGGCGAGGAAATCCTTTTTTTATCAAAATGGAATTTATAGCGATCCTTGGCGATGCGAATATTTTCAGCAGTTAGTGAAAAAGATTCACTAATAGTGTTGATGAGGTCATTCACAACAGGACAGCTGTTGCTGTCCATAGAATGCCATTCAAAAGAAGGATGGAAACCATAATTAATGAAGAACGGTGTGAACTTTGTAGAGGAATGGATGGAATTGTTGAAGGCGAATTCTGCGTATGGTAGTAGTTGCGTCCAGGTATCTTGTTTAGCTGAAATGAAACATCTCAAATATTGTTCAATGCACTGGTTTGTCCTTTCAGTCTGGCCATTAGTTTGGGGATGGAAAGAGGTACTGAGACGTCTAGAAATACCCAATGAGTGACAAAGTTGTTTCCAGAATTGGCTGGTGAATTGAGTTCCCCTATCTGAGGTGATACTATTCGGGAGTCCGTGATACTTGAATATATGATGTATCATTAAGGAAATGGTTTCAGAAGAAGTTGGGAGCTTATGGTAGGGCACGAAATGTGCCATTTTACTAAATAGGTCTACGACTACTAATATGGTGTTATTCCCTTCAGAAATAGGTAGGTCGACTATGTAGTCGATTGCTATGTCCTTCCAAGGACGGTCAGGAGTCGGTAATGGGATCAATTTCCCGTAAGGGGGAGTCCTCCCTTTTTTTGTAGTTTCGCAGATTAAGCAGGTTTTAACGTAATCCTCAACATCAGTGAGGCAGGTAGGCCACCAAAAGAATCTGGAGACTAATTCTTGAGTTTTCTTTATGCCCATGTGTCCAGCAGATGGAGAATCATGTAAAGTTTTTAAGACTGTTGCTCTGAGACTGTTGGGTACATAAATTTGTTGTTGATAATAATACAACCCATCCGAGTGTAAATCCAAGACCTGTAATGGTTTATTTGAGTCAGCCTGTTGTGCTGATTTGAACTGAATGTTTTGTTCTGTAGTTAAAGCTAAGAATCTGTCAAGAGGAATTAGAGGTGAAAGGTTTGGATGTGACACTTGGTCCACCAAGTGTCTTGAAAGGGCATCAGCCTTCTTGTTCTTGTTTGCAGGACGGTAGGTGATAAGATAATTAAATCTAGCCAAGAATAGGTTCCATCGGACCTGTCGTGCGCTGAGAGTCCTATTAGATTGTAGGTATTCTAGATTTTTGTGATCCGTGTAAATCAAGATTGGAAGAAGGGTCCCTTCTAGAAGGTGTCTCCATTGTTCCAATGATGTTTTGATTGCTAACAGTTCTTTATCACCTATTGGGTAGTTTATTTCAGCTGAATTAAGAATTCGTGAATAGAAGGCAACAGGATGCAGAGGATCTTTTGGAGTCTGCCTCTGTGAGAGGATTGCTCCTAAAGCATAATTAGATGCATCCACTTCCAAGATGTACTGCAACTCAGAATTAGGGAATTGGAGGATAGGGGCCGTAGTGAAAGCTTTTTTTAAGAAGTTGAATATTTCTTCTAAATCATCGTTCCATATGAAGTGTGTGTCAGATTTGGTCAAGTTAGTTAATGGTCTAGTCAAGTCAGCAAAATTTTTAATAAACTTTCTGTAGAAATTGGCGAAACCCATGAACCTTTGTATATCCTTTTTACTTTTTGGGGAAGGCCAATTTTGAATTACCGATATCTTATCATTATCCATCTGGATACCTTGGGGTGATACAATATAACCTAGGAATTTAATTTCTTTGGAGTGAAATAGGCATTTTTCTAGTTTAACATAAAGAGAATTCTCTCGTAACCGTGTTAATACTAGGGTGACATGTTTGATGTGTTCAGTAAGTGAGGTAGAGAATATGAGTATGTCATCCAAATATATTACCATAAATAAATCCAAAAAATCCTTGAAAATATCATTTATGAAGTACTGAAAGGTAGCCGGGGCATTACAGAGGCCAAATGGCATCACAGTATATTCAAAAAGGCCGTAACGTGTACGGAATGCTGTAAGCCATTCATGACCCTCCTTTATTCGTACCAAGTTGTAAGCCCCTCTTAGATCTAATTTAGTGTATATAGTAGCATTTTGTAATCTATCAAGGAGTTGAGGAATTAAAGGCAGTGGATAGCGGTTTTTTATCGTACGCTTGTTTAACTCTCTGTAATCAATAATGGGTCTTAGGGATTGATCTTTATTTTTAACAAAAAAGATACCAGCCCCAGCTGGGGAGGTGGAAGGACGTATAAAGCCTTTCTTCAAATTATCTGCCAAATAAGTTTTTAGATGTTGTAACTCAGGATCAGAGAGGGGAAATATATGGCCGTAAGGTATATCAACTCCTGGTAGGAGATCTATAGGGCAGTCATAAACCCTATGAGGGGGTAGATTCTCTGATTCTTTTTTGTCAAAGACATCAGCGAATGTTATGTATTCCTTGGGGATTTGTAAAGGAACATCAAGTAAAATTTGTTCATGATGGAGACACAAATTTTTACAATAAGGAGAATCAAAGATGACATGTGAAGTTGACCATTGTATAGTGGGATCGTGTTGTTTAAACCAACTGATACCAAGTATAATGGGATATAGAGGTGAGGGTATAACATCAAAAGTAAGAAACTCTGTGTGTTGGTCATGTGTGGTAAGCCTTAAAGGTATGGTGTGGTATAAGATGGGTCCTGATGTAATTTCTTTACCATCAATAAAACGAAGTACACTAGGCACCATTTTCTTAACTAGTGGAATTTTATTTACAGTAGTGAATTGGTAATCTATATAATTGTGGCTGGCACCAGAGTCAAGGATTGCTTGTGAGTTGAGTCTTTGCTGATCCCACTGTAATAAGATAGGAAGGGAGCAATGATTAGATTGTGTTTGTTTAGCAGATAAACATATACTTGTGGTGTTCATCTTACCCTTCCTACGCTGTAATTGAGAGCAGTCCTTTACAGAGTGATCGATCCCTCCACAATACATACAGAGATCTAAAGCTTTTCTTCTTAATTTTTCCTGTAGAGTTAATGGACCTCTGATGAACCCGAGTTCCATAGGGATTTCAGAGGCTTTTGTAGTTGTCTTAGGTGGATGCAGAGTAGTAACTGTTTGTTTAGTGGATGTTTCTAAGTGTGACTTTTCTGAGCGTCTCTCTCTGATGCGTCTATCTAATGTGATGCTAGCATCTATTAGGAGTTCTAAAGTCTCTGGGAGGGGTTGTCTGGCTAGCTCATCCTTGAGAGTATCTGAGAGGCCTAGGCGGAATTGATTGCGCAAGGAAAGGTCATTCCAGTGTGTATCAGGGGACCATTTCTTAAACTCTGCGATGTAGTCCTCCACAGGCCTTTTATGTTGTCTCAGAGACCTCATTGCTGTCTCAGCAGACAGCTGTTTGTAGGGATCATCATAAAGCTGTCCCATTGCTTTAAAAAACTGATCAAATGAGTACAGCAATGGGTCATTGGTTTCAAAAAACAAATTTGCCCATATACGTGGTTCGCCACGCAGATAGGAGATTGTGGTGAGAACCTTCAAATGATCATTGAAGTATGTTTTAGGTTTTAATTGAAAATATAAGGAACATGAGTTTTTGAATTCCCTAAATTCTGAACGAATACCACTAAATGTTTGTGGGGGATTAGGTTGGGGTTCACTAGAACTAATACGTGTAGTGAGGGTATCAATTTTTTCATTGATGTATTGCTTTAGGGCAGAGTTTTCTAATTGTAGTGTATTTAACCCTGTTGTAAGGTTATCTACAGTTTGAGTTAATTTCTCTACATGAGATAATAAGGCTGCTGGGTCCATAGTATAGGCTTGATTGTTATTGTCAGCCTGTGGAAGATAATCTCACCCCTGTAAAGGAGAGAGGGAATTTTTTGGACCACAACTGCAGGCTTAGGAGTGTAGTGAAAGTATCAGTGATTCTGTGTAGGTGAGGGAAGGCAGCAAGGTTCAGAATCAATAGATACAGTTCACTTTTATTATAAGGATAGGTGTGACAATGGCTGAGACCTCAGAGCCTTTAGCCCCACTCAGTATTGTCAAACTGGTTCCCACATATAAGAACATGCAATTGCAAGTTAAAGTTTTAGACAGACCATATCTAATCTTTATTGGCAGCAGACATAGTGTACAACTTTAAAGCAACAAATAAAGCTACTGAGATTTAGGCAGTAGTTAGGTATTGAGAGTGAACAATTAAGAATATAGGTAGAATAGAGCGTTTAAATATGAAGGAAACCTAACTAAGATTCTGAGGCATGTCAGGAGTAATTACTGAATAATCGTAAGTTACTGCGGTATGAGTATGAAGGAAGCGCTTTTGAGACTTACTAGTAGTAGTAAAGGGTGAGGTCTGTCCGGACAGAGTGGAGTTCCCCTGCAGAGTTTGGGGAAATTGCAGCGTGTGCGATGGCGTGTGACGTCACCGCTTGCCGGTTCCGGTCCTGTGTTTGGTAGAGAGGTGAGCAGCGTCTGTCTCAAAGGTTGCAAGGAGGTTAGAGGGTGAGAAGCTGGATTCAACAATCAAGCAATTTGGTATGAGTAGGAGGGAAATTTAAACTGCTTGTTGGGGAGGAGTTATGTAAGTGTGAAAAGACACAGCTATACAAAGGATAAGGCAAAGAACTTAGGCAGTTTATGACAGTGTTTTACTTTGTTGTAGATACTGAAGATTTTTGTGATCAGTATAAATTAGGAAGGGTGTGTTTGTTCCTTCTAATATATGTCTTCAAATTTCCAGAGCTGATTTAATAGCTAGTAGCTCCTTATCACCTACTGAATAATTTACTTCTGCAGGTTGTAAGGTTCTTGAGTAGTATGCTATGGGGTGTTGTGTTTTTTCATGTTCTTTCTTCTGAGAAAGAACAGCCTCAATACCAGTGTCAGAGGCATCTGTCTCTAGTATGAATTGGCATGTGTGATCAGGAAGACTAAGTATAGGTGCGGACATGAATCTTTGTTTCAGTGTGTTAAATGCTTGTTCAGCTTCAAGCGACCAAATAAACTTAGTATGTTTTTTAGTTAAGTTAGTTAAAGGTTTGATAAGAGTCGAGAAGTTGAAAATAAATTTACGGTAAAAATTGGAAAAGCCTAAGAACTGCTGTAGGGCTCTCACAGTGTTGGGTCTTGGCCAATCTCTAATCGCAGATAGCTTATCTGGGTCCATTTGGATCTTATCTGGTGTAATAATGTAACCAAGAAACTTTATTTCTTTGACATGGAAGAAACATTTTTCCAATTTGGCAAACAATCTATGTTAATGGAGACGGGTTAATACCCACCTGACATATTTTATGTGGTCAGATGCTGTTCTTGAGTATATGAGTATATCGTCAAGATAGATTATAACGCAAACGTCAATTAGGTCTTTGAATATCTCATTTATGAAATATTGAAACATTGCAGGGGCGTTACATAGCCCAAATGGCATAACCTTATATTCAAATAGACCATAACGAGTTCTGAATGCAGTCTTCCACTCATCGCCTTTCTTGATCCTAATCAGATTGTATGCACCCTTTAAATCTAACTTAGAGAAGATGGTAGCTCCAGTGAGGCGCTCTAGGAGTTCAGGGATGAGTGGGAGTGGGTATCATTTTTTTACCGTTACTGCATTCAGAGCTCTATAGTCTATAATGGGCCTTAGTGATTGGTCTTTGTCTCTCACAAAAAATATACCAGCTGCTGCGGGGGAGACAGAGGGTACAATAAATCCCTTCCTAAGGTTCTCGTCTAGGAATTCCCTTAGATGACAATTCATTTTGAGAAAGTGGGAACATTTTTCCATATGGAACTTTGGTACCTGGTATAAGATCGATAGGACAATCGTATAATCTGTGAGGTGGAAGCGTCTCAGCTTCTTTTATATCGAATACATCACTTAGGTCTTGATAACAAGTGGGTAAGAAAGTGTCTAATGTTCCTATAGTCTGATGTGGGAAACAGGTAGCTTGGCAGTAGTGAGAGTTAAATAACATCTTGGCATGTTCCCAATCTATGTCTGGATTATGTTTAACCAACCAAGGGTAACCTAGAATGACTGTGTGCAATGCTGTAGGTATTATGTAAACACTTTGGTGGTATTCAGTATGACCATCTGTAGTTGTTACTAATAAAGGAATGGTGTTTTGTGCTATAGGACCTTTGTGGATTAAAGACCCATCTATAACTTTAATAAAGAGAGGTTTTTGCTTGATAACATAGGGAATTTTATTTTTATATACATAAGTGGCGTCCATGAAACAACCGAATGCCCCAGAATCTACTATGGCATCAGTCTTGACTTGCTGATGATCCCACTGTAAAGACAAAGGTAATGTGAGTGCATAGTTATCTTTAGTTAGTGAAGTGCTTCAAATATGATATGGCTTACCCTTCTTTGATCTCTGTAGGATTGGACAGGCTGCTACAGGATGGTCTTTACTTGCACAGTAAAGACAGAGATTAGAATTACGCCTCCTGGCTTTTTCCTCTGTTGTAAGAGGAGCCTTTATCACTCCTATCTCCATAGGTGTGGGCAATTGGCTTGCCCTTTCAGAATAAGAGGTTATGGTTCTCCTTTGTATAGAATCAGTAGCTAGTTGTTCTGTGCGGCGTTCCCTTAATCTGCGATCCAGTGTGGTTGCTAATTTAATGAGTCCATTTAGGGAGTCAGGCATCTCCAACCTTAATATTTCGTCCTTTAACGTTTCACTGAGTCCTAAACGGAATTGATTCCTTAGCGTAATGTCATTCCACAGAGTGTCAGTTGCCCACATCTGAAACTCTGTAATAAAATTCTTCCACAGGGCGTTTTCCCTGCTTTAGTGCTCTTAATTTAGTTTCAGCATTAATTTGGGTGTTGCTATCCTCATAGAGAGCTGCCATTGAGGAAAAATTGATCAAGTGAATTCAATATGTCATTATTAGTCTCAAAGAAATGGTTAGCCCATGTCCTAGGTTCACCTGTTAAATAGGATATAGTTGTACAAATTTTTACTCTCTCTGACTGATAAGTCCTAGGCTTCATAGAAAACAAAAGGAGACAAGAATTCTTGAAATCTCTAAACTCTGTTCTTTTCCCTGAAAACACAGCAGGGGGATTGATCTGTATTTCTGGTGGGTCTGGAGTGCAACTATATAATAACATTTTTCAATGCTGTATTTTCTGCCTGTAGATCTGTGAGACCTCTTGCCAGATAATCAGTTTTCTGGTTTAATGTATTAAATTCAGTCTTTATCTCTTCAGGGTTCATTTCCTTATATATATTTTTTACGGGCTTGATTATTATGTAATATACACTTTAAAGATCTTTGAAAATTGTTTACTCTAAAGTGAGTTTTGTAGCTGGAAATATTACTCAGAATAATATATATTTTATTATCTGATAATCCAATTCCCAGCAAGTTTATAAAGTAACAAATAACCTCAAGATGATGTTTCAAGAGGTAAGACTTGTGTGAGAGACAAATGTATCAGCTTGAAACAATCCCTTTGCACTGCTGTGATCAATTAAAGCAATCTGTTAAACATGCTTAAGACTGTGTATAAACTTGTTCAAAGAGTGAGTTCATAAGTTTATAACAGAATTCTTCAACAGTAGATTTACACAATTTCAGCAGTAATATATTTTAAGTAGTTCCTTGTCAGGATAGTTTACACAGCAAACAAGTAATTGAGCAGTTTAGTTAATATAAAATATTAAATATACTTTTGGTTTAAATTCTGATCCTGTTTGATGAGATATGCAAAAGGAGTTCTGCAAGGAAATCCTGTGTGACAAGAAAGCTGAATGACAGCAAAAGTTAGTTGTAAGCTGTGAATATAAGAAGTAGTTTCTGCAAAAAATACTTTGTGTAGATAAACAAAGTTATGACTTGAGATGATCTGAAAAGTACTGCAGCACAAGCAAGAGGCAACAGCACAAAATAATCAAGCAAAGGTGTGCTGTAGGAAGTGAGGTTTTATAGCCAGGTAAAAAAGGAAGTGGAATGTCTTAAAGGGATATCACATATACCAACATACAACACACTTTGGGCCTAATAGCAGTTGAACACTACCTACAAGTTGATCCTGAAATGTCATCTACACAACAGAGATTTCTACTAGATTGCATAGAGTTCATTCTCAACAAGAATTATTTCAAATTTAATGAAAAATACTTCTTACAAATAATAACTAAATTACACATTAAAACCTAACCCCACTAAATAATATTTAATCTACTCAATATTTTTTTTTTATTTTTTTCACCAAAGTAAATAAAGGGTTAAATCAGCCTATAAAATGGAGGAGCGGTAGAATAAGAACATCTTGATAAAGGTTTTGGATAGCTGAAACGCGTAGACGTTCGATTATACAGCTCCTGACCTGAGGATACCTAATAAAGAAACACTCCCATAACCGATTCTTTCAACGTGCCAAAATTGCACAAACTGAAGCGGTAGGAGTATTCACCAACAGTCTTCAATTTCAAAAAGTGCGCGCACTTCGACCATCCTTCACTGATTGGATCCGACACACTGGCAGCTCTCACAGAGTAAGCAAATCATTCAGGCAAGGACGCTGAAGAAAGAGTGAGTAAATCTAACAAGCTCATGTCTGAAAGTATAACAATGCTATTGTAATAACAGTATCAACTTTGGAAACTAAAAGAACTGTATAACCACTTTGGCTAAGAAGTACCTTTGTATTTACGATACACCTAAACCTAAATGTTTGATTACACTTTGGAATACACGTATTAACCTGTAATTTATGCATCGCTGTTTTGATTTGGTCAAATAAATTCCAACCAGCTAACTATATATCATATAGTAACCAAGCTGTTTACCTCAAGACAACACTGATGAATTATATGTGAACTTTCAATACAAGTGTTTATCCTTCAACAGTATCTTATTGTGACCTCATTGAATTACACAAATACAGTTCAATATTGTTTCTACCATTTGGCTACACTCTGTCAATGTTAGCTACAGCAAGCCGTTTATTATTGAATCTATGAATATATGGTTTTATTCTACTTGATTATCTGTAAAGCAGAGATTGTTAGACAGTAAATACTGTTCAAACATCAAGTCAGTTTTATGTATGTTTTTTAACTGAGACACCGGTGTCAACATATTGTCAATATTTGATATATATATTGTCAATATTCAAATATATATTTGAAGTTTTAGATTTATCTGATATAGTTTTATTAAATTATTTTTACTTTCACCGTATCTGTATTTGCATTTGTAACACCCTTTCCTGACCTTCCCTGAGGTGGGTGATAGTGTAATGCTGTCTACCTGTTTTGTGTATGAGAACTAAGCCTCCGCAGAGTGGGAGTAGGAGGGGGGTTGAAATCAGGTATATAAGGGGTGCCTGTATGACGCAGTGCCTCCACCTATAGGGGACACCCTAGAATAATAGGGTGTGGGGTCCTATAAGATTTTAGTACAAAAAGAAAACAAGTAATAACCACACAAGAAATCTTCAAATAAAATGTTGCTTTGATTATTATAAAGTGTTTAACCAATAACATACAGTGCAACAAATACAAATAATAATATTAATCACAATAGCTTCTTATGACATCAGTATACCTTTTTTTAACTCAGAAGTCCTTCATGAGCTCATGAAATAATATCATAACTGTTGTTGTAAAATACTTTGAGGTGGTGCTGTACAATGCAATTTCATATACTTAATAGAATTTAGTTGAGGTAATTATCCCTTGCTGCTTGTGAACGAAGCTAGAGAGTGCTGCTTGTGATCGATGCAGTGCTCAAGAAAACTTCTCCTCAGAAATACTGAATAACATAAGTCTCTACCTTATTACTGAATTTCAGCAATCCAATTTCCTTATACTGCAAAGTCAGTCACTCTTTAACTACAAACAGCTGCAGAAATCTCACAGTTATTCCCTTATGTAATGTAGCTTTATAAATCCAGTCAGTGTATTTGTGCAAACTGTTCAGGCAGAATAACTTATAAGATATTCTCTGGGTTATCTCTTTAATATACATCACACTCAGTTACTTCCTTATGTAATGCAGCTGTGCAATCCATTTAGTGTATTTATGCAAACTGTTTAGGCAGAATAACTTCTAGAATATTCTCTGGGTTATCTCTTTAATATACAACTCTGCAGCACATCACAATCAGTTACTTCCTTATGTAATGCAGCTGTGCATTCCATTTAGTGTATTTATGCAACTGTTTAGGCAGAATAACTTCTAGAATATTCTCTGGGTTATCTCTTTAATATACAACAACTCTGCAGCACATCAGATATGACTAGTATATCTTTTCTCTTGCATTTAGTTAACATGAAGTTATGGAGATCTTAAAACAGCAGATAATGGCTGACACTCACAGTACAAATAAAAGGATTTGCAGCAGCCACAGTCCGATAGTCAATGCACAAACGTATAGACCCATTCTTCTTTCTAACCACTACAATGGGTGAAGCCCATGGACTGCGAGAAGGAACAATTATTCCAGCTTTTTCCATCTCAGCCAAAACGGCACGAACATCCTCAACATCACGAGGAGGCAATCTCCTAGAGCGTTCCCTAAAAGGGGCAGAATCTGTTAGGCGAATGGTATGAAGCATATGTTTTGAACGTCCTACATCCATTTCTGAGGCAGAAAAAACTCCTGCACGGGCCTTCATAGCCTTCTGCAACCGCTCACATGCCTCCTTAGGCATTGTAGATCCTTCAAAGTTAAATTGTAGTTTTTCAGTTTCTGTTTTTGAGAGAGATAAACATTTACGAATAGCCAATGATGAGTCTACTACTGGATACAGATATCCCAAAGTCTGATTAAAATCAATACCAACAGGGTATGGGGCCAAATTTTGGACCTTAACACTTAGCCACTGTGGTGGAGGCCCATCCTTTCTTCTGTGTAAGATTTCAGGTACCAAAATCCAACCCTGCTTGGTTGCTTCTTCATCTGGCGTTTCAAGAATAAAACAGTCCTCTTTGGGTCTGCCATCAGGGTACACCACCAAACATTTTAACTCTTTCATCCCTCCTGGGGAAATGTAAGTCACTCCGGCAGACTCAAAGATATCTTTTCAACCTCCTGACGTAAAGTTGGGTGTAATGACTTGTCTATGTCTTGCCCCCAAACCTCCATCATGAATTTCCGTAGCAAAGATTGTACATATTTTGTGTTGGTCCCTAGAATTATAGGGGCTTCGGAATCTTTGCAGGTTTCTGGGCAGATTAAAGCCTTCACTTTCATGGGGTATATCATACTAGTATGTAACTGGACTATACTAATGACTACAGTGACAACTCCATCAACAGCACACCTATTTCCACCCACACCTCTTAAATCAATTTGAGAGGGAGGCTTGATTTTAAGATGTTTAAGGTAAGTAGCATAAAAACTACGATAGATTATGGTGCACTGAGATCCAGTGTCCAACAGCGCCTGTGTAGAAATGTTACAAACTTTTACTCCAATAAAAGCCCTTGGCCCAGCTACATCATCTTCAGATAAATCAAAGGAAATATCAGTCATTCCCTTCTTCTGAGGGACAGTAAGGCTTCCCAAAAAATCACCAGCATATGAATGTATTTTGCTGGGGCAATCCTTTAAGAAATGGCCTATCTCTCCACAAGTGAAACAACTCCCTTTTGGTCGAGTAGTATTTTGGAGTTTTACAGGTAGTTTTGCTCTCTCCAACTCAGCCTTTACTTGGTCAGACAGTCCATTCTCCATAAGCTCTTTCAACAAAGAATCTGCATTTCTGGAGTCTTCTAATTTTTTTTTTAGTCTCACTTTTACCTATGCAAGCTTCGCCAGACTTACGCACAGTGTGGAAACTCATTTCCTCTTCTTGAGTCCTTATCATAGGCATAAGGGCCTCCAATTCTTTTGGTGCTTGAGAGTGCAATTGGGCTCTAAGAAAGATGGCTATTGGGTGGTCTGGTATAATGCCACAAAGGAACTGATCTTGCCTCCATTTATTCATATCTTGGCAGGTCACTACCCCTTTTTGAAACAATAATACAAGCTGCTCATGTAATCTTAATAGAAAATCAGACATCTTCTCTGTCTCTCGCTGCTTAAGTAACCGAAACTTATACAAGAGATCTTCTGGATCTTCAAATAGACTATATAAGGTCTTTAAGAAAGAGATTAACTCTACAGCAGTAGCTTCAGGGTGTTCCTCTCTATGGTGTTGCAACAATACTTGTGCTGGTGGCCTAACACTCTCTAAGAGGCGGGCACGCTTCACTGTCTCTGGGCAACTCCATTCTTGCAGCACCATGTTAGCATGATCACACCATGCTGCAATACCCTCCTCTCCTAAGGGTACAGGAAGGTTTCCTGAAAATATCTTAAGTTTCCGGTAACTGTTTGTATGTGAGCTGTCTGTGATGCTTGTAGCCAACATCTTCAGAACTTCAGATAGACTAGACTCCATATTAGATTCATTTTGAGATCCTCTAACACCCTGAACTTCATTTTCCTTGATTATATGCAGTTCTGATTTTATGGCATAAATGAGGGGTAGTCTGACTGAAGGTAGCCCTAGTAGCTGTAGCTCAGAGGGGTTGGGTACTTCTAAGAAACATTGGTTGGTGTCTATTAATATGCTACCCCAAGTGTCATCTGGTACTCTTTTGAATGCTACTATCTTAGGGTACTCTCTTAGTTGAAGTGCTCTCTGGAGTGACTCACATAGTTTATCTTGACTGGTTCCTACTGGTATCCAAATCACAGCCACTGCCTGCTCAATTGGTACCTTTTTCTGCATTGCCCACTCTCTCACCTCTTCTAATTTTAAAAGATGCATCTCTTCTGATTTTGCCCCGCCTCTCGATCTCAGCAGTGCCTCCATCTGTAACACCCTTTCCTGACCTTCCCTGAGGTGGGTGATAGTGTAATGCTGTCTACCTGTTTCGTGTATGAGAACTAAGCCTCTGCAGAGTGGGAGTAGGAGGGGGGTTGAAATCAGGTATATAAGGGATGCCTGTATGACGCAGTGCCTCCACCTATAGGGGACACCCTAGAATAATAGGGTGTGGGGTCCTATAAGATTTTAGTACAAAAAGAAAACAAGTAATAACCACACAAGAAATCTTCAAATAAAATGTTGCTTTGATTATTATAAAGTGTTTAACCAATAGCATACAGTGCAACAAATACAAATAATAATATTAATCACAATAGCTTCTTATGACATCAGTATACCTTTTTTTTAACTCAGAAGTCCTTCATGAGCTCATGAAATAATAACATAACTGTTGTTGTAAAATACTTTGAGGTGGTGCTGTACAATGCAATTTCATATACTTAATAGAATTTAGTTGAGGTAATTATCCCTTGCTGCTTGTGAACGAAGCTAGAGAGTGCTGCTTGTGATCGATGCAGTGCTCAAGAAAACTTCTCCTCAGAAATACTGAATAACATAAGTCTCTACCTTATTACTGAATTTCAGCAATCCAATTTCCTTATACTGCAAAGTCAGTCACTCTTTTACTACAAACAGCTGCAGAAATCTCACAGTTATGCCCTTATGTAATGTAGCTTTATAAATCCAGTCAGTGTATTTGTGCAAACTGTTTAGGCAGAATAACTTATAAGATATTCTCTGGGTTATCTCTTTAATATACATCACACTCAGTTACTTCCTTATGTAATGCAGCTGTGCAATCCATTTAGTGTATTTATGCAAACTGTTTAGGCAGAATAACTTCTAGAATATTCTCTGGGTTATCTCTTTAATATACAACTCTGCAGCACATCACAATCAGTTACTTCCTTATGTAATGCAGCTGTGCATTCCATTTAGTGTATTTATGCAACTGTTTAGGCAGAATAACTTCTAGAATATTCTCTGGGTTATCTCTTTAATATACAACAACTCTGCAGCACATCAGATATGACTAGTATATCTTTTCTCTTGCATTTAGTTAACATGAAGTTATGGAGATCTTAAAACAGCAGATAATGGCTGACACTCACAGTACAAATAAAAGGATTTGCAGCAGCCACAGTCCGATAGTCAATGCACAAACGTATAGACCCATTCTTCTTTCTAACCACTACAATGGGTGAAGCCCATGGACTGCGAGAAGGAACAATTATTCCAGCTTTTTCCATCTCAGCCAAAACGGCACGAACATCCTCAACATCACGAGGAGGCAATCTCCTAGAGCGTTCCCTAAAAGGGGCAGAATCTGTTAGGCGAATGGTATGAAGCATATGTTTTGAACGTCCTACATCCATTTCTGAGGCAGAAAAAACTCCTGCACGGGCCTTCATAGCCTTCTGCAACCGCTCACATGCCTCCTTAGGCATTGTAGATCCTTCAAAGTTAAATTGCAGTTTTTCTGTTTCTGTTTTTGAGAGAGATAAACATTTACGAATAGCCAATGATGAGTCTACTACTGGATAAAGATATCCCAAAGTCTGATTAAAATCAATACCAACAGGGTATGGGGCCAAATTTTGGACCTTAACACTTAGCCACTGTGGTGGAGGCCCATCCTTTCTTCTGTGTAAGATTTCAGGTACCAAAATCCAACCCTGCTTGGTTGCTTCTTCATCTGGCGTTTCAAGAATAAAACAGTCCTCTTTGGGTCTGCCATCAGGGTACACCACCAAACATTTTTTTTTTTTTTTAAATCAGCTTTATTGAATGATCAGACATCATATTACAATCATTATCACACAGTGGCATATCAAAATACACGGAGCTCAACATATTACAGAATAACATTGTGTTGTGCGTATCTTAAAGCATTATGAGCATTATGTAATAACAAGACATCCGATCATTTTTTAAATCAGAAAAACTCTTAACACAGAAAACAATTTAGTCATCCCTAGCCGAATGTTTCGGTATAACTCTGTTATATAAAACAAAACTGTTTGTAATCTGAGGATCTAAGTTTGCCTTATACTATAGCTAGTTGGTTATTCGGCACACTCAGCCTGGTCAGGTCTTTGTAAGGAGGTTGAAGAAGTGTTAAGTAAAGGTGTATAGGGGAGGGTATGAATAAGAGGGGTATCAGTAGAGGGACAAAGGTATCAGCAAGGGGATTAAGAAGTTCAGGTGGGGGGGGGGTAGGCGAAGGTCAGAAAGGGGGAGAAGAGAAGGAAAAAAAAAAAAAAAAAAAAAAAAAGGGGGGGGGGGGGGGGGGGGGGGGAGGAGAGGGGAGAGGTTTCCACTCTTCATGGGCTCATCTCATTAACTCACGCAAGTCAGGTCCTGTATACTCTGCCAAATCGGCAATGGCTTATATGTCTCTACCTTCCCAAATTAGAGTCATGTACTCATGCAGCACCACCAAACATTTTAACTCTTTCATCCCTCCTGGGGAAATGTAAGTCACTCCGGCAGACTCAAAGATATCTTTTCAACCTCCTGACGTAAAGTTGGGTGTAATGACTTGTCTATGTCTTGCCCCCAAATCTCCATCATGAATTTCCGTAGCAAAGATTGTACATATTTTGTGTTGGTCCCTAGAATTATAGGGGCTTCGGAATCTTTGCAGGTTTCTGGGCAGATTAAAGCCTTCACTTTCATGGGGTATATCATACTAGTATGTAACTGGACTATACTAATGACTACAGTGACAACTCCATCAACAGCACACCTATTTCCACCCACACCTCTTAAATCAATTTGAGAGGGAGGCTTGATTTTAAGATGTTTAAGGTAAGTATCATAAAAACTACGATAGATTATGGTGCACTGAGATCCAGTGTCCAACAGCGCCTGTGTAGAAATGTTACAAACTTTTACTCCAATAAAAGCCCTTGGCCCAGCTACATCATCTTCAGATAAATCAAAGGAAATATCAGTCATTCCCTTCTTCTTAGGGACTGTAAGGCTTCCCAAAAAATCACCAGCATATGAATGTATTTTGCTGGGGCAATCCTTTAAGAAATGGCCTATCTCTCCACAAGTGAAACAACTCCCTTTTGGTCGAGTAGTATTTTGGAGTTTTACAGGTAGTTTTGCTCTCTCCAACTCAGCCTTTACTTGGTCAGACAGTCCATTCTCCATAAGCTCTTTCAACAAAGAATCTGCATTTCTGGAGTCTTCTAATTTTTTTTTTAGTCTCACTTTTACCTATGCAAGCTTCGCCAGACTTACGCACAGTGTGGAAACTCATTTCCTCTTCTTGAGTCCTTATCATAGGCATAAGGGCCTCCAATTCTTTTGGTGTTTGAGAGTGCAATCGGGCTCTAAGAAAGATGGCTATTGGGTGGTCTGGTATAATGCCATGAAGGAACTGATCTTGCCTCCATTTATTCATATCTTGTCGGGTCACTACCCCTTTTCGAAACAATAATACAAGCTGCTCATGTAATCTTAATAGAAAGTCAGACATCTTCTCTGTCTCTTGCTGCTTAAGTAACCGAAACTTATACAAGAGATCTTCTGGATCTTCAAATAGACTATATAAGGTCTTTAAGAAAGAGATTAACTCTACAGCAGTAGCTTCAGGGTGTTCCTCTCTATGGTGTTGCAACAATACTTGTGCTGGTGGCCTAACACTCTCTAAGAGGCGGACACGCTTCACTGTCTCTGGGCAACTCCATTCTTGCAGCACCATGTTAGCATGATCACACCATGCAGCAATACCCTCCTCTCCTAAGGGTACAGGAAGGTTTCCTGAAAATATCTTAAGTTTCCGGTAACTGTTTGTATGTGAGCTGTCTGTGATGCTTGTAGCCAACATCTTCAGAACTTCAGATAGACTAGACTCCATATTAGATTCATTTTGAGATCCTCTAACACCCTGAGCTTCATTTTCCTTGATTATATGCAGTTCTGATTTTATGGCATAAATGAGGGGTAGTCTGACTGAAGGTAGCCCTAGTAGCTGTAGCTCAGAGGGGTTGGGTACTTCTAAGAAACATTGGTTGGTGTCTATTAATATGCTACCCCAAGTGTCATCTGGTACTCTTTTGAATGCTACTATCTTAGGGTACTCTCTTAGTTGAAGTGCTCTCTGGAGTGACTCACATAATTTATCTCGACTGGTTCCTACTGGTATCCAAATCACAGCCACTGCCTGCTCAATTGGTACCTTTTTCTGCATTGCCCACTCTCTCACCTCTTCTAATTTTAAAAGATGCATCTCTTCTGATTTTGCCCCACCTCTCGATCTCAGCAGTGTCTCCATCTGTAACACCCTTTCCTGACCTTCCCTGAGGTGGGTGATAGTGTAATGCTGTCTACCTGTTTCGTGTATGAGAACTAAGCCTCCGCAGAGTGGGAGTAGGAGGGGGGTTGAAATAAGGTATATAAGGGATGCCTGTATGACGCAGTGCCTCCACCTATAGGGGACACCCTAGAATAATAGGGTGTGGGGTCCTATAAGATTTTAGTACAAAAAGAAAACAAGTAATAACCACACAAGAAATCTTCAAATAAAATGTTGCTTTGATTATTATAAAGTGTTTAACCAATAGCATACAGTGCAACAAATACAAATAATAATATTAATCACAATAGCTTCTTATGACATCAGTATACCTTTTTTTTAACTCAGAAGTCCTTCATGAGCTCATGAAATAATAACATAACTGTTGTTGTAAAATACTTTGAGGTGGTGCTGTACAATGCAATTTCATATACTTAATAGAATTTAGTTGAGGTAATTATCCCTTGCTGCTTGTGAACGAAGCTAGAGAGCGCTGCTTGTGATCGATGCAGTGCTCAAGAAAACTTCTCCTCAGAAATACTGAATTACATAAGTCTCTACCTTATTACTGAATTTCAGCAATCCAATTGCCTTATATTGCAAAATCAGTCACTCTTTTACTACAAACAGCTGCAGAAATCTCACAGTTATGCCCTTATGTAATGTAGCTTTATAAATCCAGTCAGTGTATTTGTGCAAAATTTTCAGGCAGAATAACTTATAGGATATTCTCTGGGTTATCTCTTTAATATACATCACACTCAGTTACTTCCTTATGTAATGCAGCTGTGCAATCCATTTAGTGTATTTATGCAAACTGTTTAGGCAGAATAACTTCTAGAATATTCTCTGGGTTATCTCTTTAATATACAACTCTGCAGCACATCACACTCAGTTACTTCCTTATGTAATGCAGCTGTGCAATCCATTTAGTGTATTTATGCAACTGTTTAGGCAGAATAACTTCTAGAATATTCTCTGGGTTATCTCTTTAATATACAACAACTCTGCAGCACATCAGATATGACTAGTATATCTTTTCTCTTGCATTTAGTTAACATGAAGTTATGGAGATCTTAAAACAGCATATAATGGCTGACACTCACAGTACAAATAAAAGGTTCTGCAGCAGCCACATGCAGCAATGTCTGAACTGTCTCTGGAATCCATGCATTAGTCTGAATAACTTATTTCAGCTTGGAAACAGCAACTTTCTCCCCCCCCCCCCCATATCAAAGTCTGTGCAAGCTCCACACTTCTCCTAACACCTAAGAAAATCTCCTCAGCACTAACAACTCCTCCCCCTTTCCTGATGGCATTTCTCTTCCTCAATACAACTATTACAGCAGCCATCTTGGGTAAGGGCAAGGTCCTTACATATTCATTTTGGCCAATTCTGTATACTTCCTTATAGAGAGTCCAAGATTATCTCTGTCTTCCTTTATGCGCTATTAGAGCATATTTCCATAGAATTAGCAACGGTTACAACTTACAGTTCGCACTAAGTGTGAACAGTTAGTAGGCCAGTACTGTTTTCTCTTCCAAGTTCAGTGTACACACCGTTAATGTAAAAGGCTTGTGGTACAGCTATACCGACAAGACTCGTAATGGCTGCGTTGCTGTTAAAATGCTGAAATGGCCATTTTTTCAGCGTTAAAATCCGAACGCAAAGCTCGTAATCTAGGTGAATATTATTTATTTTTGTTCACAGTTTAAAAAAAGTGAGAGCATAGTTTACAAAAAGAAGAGTGAAAGAAAGAAGTTGGCATTAGACTGTATACATATATACATATTAATGAAACAAAAAGAGATAGAACTAAATCGTCCCAGATAATGCCACCCTTACTGGTTACACACCTCACAACATGTGTAACAAAACAAAAAATTGAAAATATATGGTGCGAAGGGGGCCCCCAGGGTTCTTTGGATAAGTAAAAATAAAAACACTTTCTAGTGATATTTTTAAGATAATATGTATAATATAATAGTTGGATTAAAAAGATAGATACGTTGGGGCTAGATTTTAAAAAAAACATACATTTTATTACCTGAGGAACAGTTGTTAAAATTAATGAAATTAATAAACCTGAATAATATAAAAACCTGATATATCAGTGACCTTTAAAAATGACACCGGTGTCCCTGTGATTCTAAATTAACTCCATCCACGTTATACAGGTCACATGTTCAAATGGTAGACAATAAGGTTTATAACCCAAAACACCAAAACAATTCAAATTGGTATAATAACCTCAGTTTACAATATTAATTATAACTGGTATACAAATAATTAAAGTGCAGAGTGTACAGAAAATATATATAATAAATACAAAGAATATGTGATTAGAAGTGATGCTTAATATCACATGTGATAAATAATAAATTAATAAAATGTCTCTGAGTTTGAGCTGAGCTGTGTATGATCATACACAGCTCAGCTCGAACTCAGAGACATTTTCACTCCCAGGACCGCTACGAAAAGATATTTGTTGCTGATATCCCTCTGAGCGAGGGCGGACGATATCTTTTAGCGGTAGGAGAAGCAAATTGCTATATAACAATCAGTTACATACTTCAGGTAATACCTTAAACAAGTTCCCACTCCCAGGACCGCAACAATAAGATACTTGTGCTGGAACCCTCTACGAGAGGGCGATCAATATCTTTAAGTTGGCGGTAGGAGAGGTGAACTACGATATAACAAACAAACAACTGCTGACTCCCAAGATCACATAATTAAGTAAGCTTGTACAAAAGACGTTAGGAGTTGAAGATTTAAATACATAAAGTGTGCGCACACTCGGAAGACCTGTAAAAACTAATGGGATATTAACCAATCCTAAAATTTGATACATCATGAAACACTAACTTTTTCCTGGACTTCACATCAAAGTTTCATCAAACACTATCTATCACACAATTCCTTTTGGCAACAGGATACTATTAAACAGCACGGATCATATCAAGACCATTTCAATAGCACCAAATCACCTAAAAGGTATTTCAAATGAAACGGATCATTTAAGGTAAAACGAATATTAATCTACACTTGATGGGAACATTTTTATAGATCTCAAAGAGAGAACATTTTATTAATTTATTATTTATCACATGTGATATTAAGCATGGCTTCTAATCGCATATTCTTTGTATTTATTATATATTTTCTGTACACTCTGCACTTTAATTATTTGTATACCAGTTATAATTAATAGTGAAAACTGAGGTTATTATACCAATTTGAATTGTTTTGGTGTTTTGGGTTATAAACCTTATTGTCTACCATTTGAACATATGACCTGTATAACTTGGATGAAGTTCATTTAGAATCAGAGACACCGGTGTCATTTTTAAAGATCACAGATATATATTATTCAGGTTTATTAATTTTAACAACTGTTCTGCAGGTAATAAAATTTATGTTTTTTTAAATCTAGCCCGAACGTATCTATCTTTTTAATCGAACTATTATATTATGCATATTATCTTAAAAATATCACTAGAAAGTGTTTTTATTTTTTCTTATCCAGAGAGCCTTGAGCGCCCCTTTTGCACCATATTTTTACATATATACATATACACTATATACATATACACCAATATATACATATGCACCAATATGTATACATATACACCAATATATACATATACACTTTATACAAATATACACTGTATAACATACACCAATATATACATATACACTTTATACAAATATACACTGTATAACATACACCAATATATACATATACACCAATATATACATATACAGATACACCAAAATATACATATACACCAATATGTATTCATATACACCAATATATAAATATTCATATACACTGTATACATACACATTGTATACTTATAGACCAATACGATTTCCATTTATTAACGGTATTGTTCATTTTATAGTTGTATGGTATATTCTGAATTTCCCCCACTGCCTCAAAATGCATCTCATAAAGTAAAAGAAAAATATAATTGCATCTGCTATAAGGTACCTGATAAGATATATTATGAAGAGATGTTTCAACTTTATTACCATTCAGGGGACCAGCCATATTTGCCATAAATGTCATGTGAATTTTATTTTTTTAATCTGGCATTTTACTTGTACAAAGCAAGCATTGGTGATTTTTCAATATATCACTTCTTTATTATCTTCAAAGGGATACATTGTGCAATGTTATATATTTATGTTAAAGCTAAAACATAGCTGCATAGTAATAAATTGAGTGTCAAATCAAACTCAAAAACTGTGTATATACCACCAACCTTTTTTTTAAGATGACACAAATTCTAAACAATTTATCATATCCCAATATCACACTCAAGGACAGATTCCATTAATTACAGTATTTACTAAGAGGATTGGCAACTTGTTCTTTCACTTCCAAAAACTGTTTTTTCCCCCTAATAAATATGAGTAAAGGACCTGATAAACAATATTGGCCTAGGTTACAAGTGGAGCACAATCAATAGCATGTGGTGCTTCAACTATTTTGTCTAGTGCAAACTCGGTCTTGCATTAAGAATACGTTTTTATTTTAACTTGAGCATCTTAACCTGTGCCCTTTACTTTTTATATATAGCACAGGGGGCTCTATTACCACACTCATTGCATTTATATTAAACGTGGTAAGTTATGTGTTGCTCTTGGGCGCAATTCAAAATGCCGCTGGAAAATGTAGTGCTTTTTGGGACCTGAAGTAAACCATTATTATTGATAGAATAGCACAGAAATATATGAAGAATTCCAGTACTTGCGCACAATCAACTTGAAGTTCAAGTGATATTAGACATGAATTTTACTGCATGCCCCCCATATAAGTCTATTATATGAGGCATTAAACACACCTGCAGATGCCTAGACTATCACTGGAATTGTAATATGTTAACCTCATACGATTAGCTGAAATGCCATGGAAGAATGTCACAGACCTATCATAAGCTTTACAAAATAACAGTACAGAAAGGAAGGAAGATGTTCTCAAGAGACTAAGAGGCCGATTTATCAAGCTCCGTTATCAGGCTCGCCGGAAACAGAAGTTATTAAGCAGCGGTTTAAAGACCGATGCTCCATAACCTGTCCACCTGCTCTGATGCCGCGGACAGAAATCAACTCGATTGAATACGATCGGGTTGATTGACACCCCCTGCTAGCGGCCAATTGGCTGAGAATCTACAGGGGGCGGCATTGCACCAGCAGTTCACAAGAACAGCTGGTGCAATGATAAATGCCATGAGCGTATGCTGTCGGCATTTATCGATGTGCAGTGAACATGATACGCTACATTGTATCATGTCCGCTCGCACTCTGATAAATCTACCACTAAACATTTTTATTAGGAAATAATGGATTAGGAGAAAACAGCTTACCACTGAGATAGCAGGATAAGGTTGGATTTGTGCATTAATTAGAAACACTCACCTAGATTATGAGTTTTGCGTTAGAGGCTATGCGGTGCTAACGAGCAGTTTTTTCTCCCCGCTCACTTACATGCAGCGCTGGTATTACGAGTTTTTTGCTCATTACCGCACTCCAATACCAGCGCTGCTTAAGTCAGCTGTGAGCTGGTGTAACGTGCTCGTGTACGATTTCCCCATAGGGATCAAAGGGGAGAGCCGGCTGAGAAAAAGTCTAACACCTGCAAAAAAGCAGCGTAAAACTCAGTAACGCAGCCCCATTGATTCCTATAGGGAAATAAAAGTTATTTCTACACCTAACACCCTAACATGAACCCCGAGTCTAAACACCCCAATCTTACACTTAGTTACCCCTAATCTGCTGCTCCGGACACCGCCACCTACATTATAGTTATGAACCCCTAATCTGCTGCCCCCAACATTGCTGACACCTACATTATTTTTATTAACCCCTAAAATGCCGTCCCCAATGTCGCCGCAACCTACCTAAACTTTTTAACCCCTAATCTGCTGCCCCCAACGTCGCCTCCACTATAATAAACATATTAACCCCTAAACCGCTGCACTCCTGCCTCGCAAACATTAGTTAAATATTATTAACCCCTAATCTGCCGCCCCCAATGTCGGCGCAACCTACCTACACTTTTTAACCCCTAATCTGCCGCCCCCAACGTCGCCACCACTATAATAAACATATTAACCTCTAAACCGCTGCACTCCCGCCTCACAAACATTAGTTAAATATTATTAACCCCTAATCTGCCGCCCCCAACGTCGCCGCCACTATATTAAAGTTAATAACCCCTAAACCTAAGTCTCACCCTAAACCTAACACCCCCTAACTTAAATATAATTTAAATAAATCTAAATAAATATTCCTATCATTAACTAAATTATTCCTATTTAAAACTAAATACTTACCTATAAAATAAACCCTAAGATAGCTACAATACAACTAATAGTTACATTGTATCTAGCTTAGGGTTTATTTTTATTTTACAGGCAAGTTTGTATTTATTTTAACTAGGTAGAATAGTTATTAAATAGTTATTAACTATTTAATAACTACCTAGCTAAAATAAATACAAAAGTAACTGTAAAATAAAACCTAACCTAAGTTACAATAACACCTAACACTACACTATAATTAAATAAATTAACTAAATTAAATACAATTAAATAAATTACATACAATTTGCTAAATTAAATTAAATTAGCTAAAGTACAAAAACAAACAAACACTAAATTACAGAAAATAATAAACAGATTACAGATATTAAACTAATTACACCTAATCTAATAGCCCTATTAAAATAAAAAAGCCCCCCCCCAAAAAAAAAAAAACCCTAGCCTAAACTAAACTACAAATAGCCCTTAAAAGGTCATTTTGCAGGGCATTGCCCCAAAGTAATCAGCTCTTTTACCTGTAAAAAAAAAATACAAACAACCCCCCAACAGTAAAACCCACCACCCACACAACCAACCCCCCAAATAAAATACTATCTAAAAAAGACCTAAGCTCCCCATTTGGATGGGCATTGCCCTTAAAAGGGCAGTTAGCTCTTTTGCAGCCCAAAGTCCCTAAAGTAAAAATAAAACCCACCCAATACACCCTTAAAAAAACCTAACACTAACCCCCTGAAGATCGACTTACCGAGAGAAGTCTTCATCCAAGCCGGGCCGAAGTCCTCAACAAAGCCGGGAGAAGTCTTCATCCAAGCCGGGCGAAGTGGTCCTCCAGACGGGCAGAAGTCTTCATCCAGACGGGATCTTCTATCTTCATCCATCCGGCGCGGAGCGGGTCCATCTTCAAGACATCCGACGTGGAGCATCCTCTTCTGCCGACAGACTAACGAAGATTGAAGGTACCTTTAAGTGACGTCATCCAAGATGGCGTCCCTTAGATTCCGATTGGATGATAGAATTCTATCAACCAATTGGAATTAAGGTAGAAAAAATTCTATTGATTGGAACAGCCAATAGAATGCGAGCTCAATCCTATTGGGTGATTGGACGCATCTTGGATGACATCACTTAAAGGTACCTTCATTCGTTGTTAGTCCTTCGGCAGAAGAGGATGCTCCGCATAGGATGTCTTGAAGATGGACCCGCTCCACGTCGGATGGATGAAGATAGAAGATGCCGTCTGGATGAAGACTTCTCCCCGTCTGGAGGACCACTTCGCCCGGCTTGGATGAAGACTTCTCCCGGCTTCATTGAGGACTTTGGCCTGGCTTGGATGAAAACCTCTCCCGGTAAGTCGATCTTCAGGGGGTTAGAGTTAGGGTATTTTTAAGGGTGTATTGGGTGGGTTTTATTTTTAGGTTAGGGACTTTGGGCTGCAAAAGAGCTAACTTCCCTTTTAAGGGCAATACCCATCCAAATGCCCTTTTCAGTTCAATGGGGAGCCTAGGTTTTTTTAGATAGTATTTTATTTGGGGGGTTGATTGTGTGGGTGGTGGGTTTTACTGTTTGGGGGTTGTTTGTATTTTTTTTTACAGGTAAAAGAGCTGACTACTTTGGGGCAATGCCCCTCAAAAAGCCCTTTTAAGGACTATTGGTAGTTTAGTTTAGGCTAGGTTTTTTTTTATTTTGGGGGGCTTTTTTATTTTAATAGGGCTATTAGATTAGGTGTAATTAGTTTAAATATCTGTAATTTGTTTATTATTTTCTGTAATTTAGTGTTTGTTTTTTGGTACTTTAGCTAATTTAATTTAATTGTATTTAATTTAGTTAATTTATTTAGTTATAGTGTAGTGTTAGGTGTTATTGTAACTTAGGTTAGGTTTTATTTTACAGGTACTTTTGTATTTATTTTAGCTAGGTAGTTATTAAATAGTTAATAACTATTTAATAACTATTTTACCTAGTTAAAATAACTACAAACTTGCCTTTAAAATAAAAATTTAATGTAACTATTAGTTATATTGTAGCTAGTTTAGGGTTTATTTTATAGCTAAGTATTTCGGTTTTAAATAGGAATAATTTAGTTAATGATAGGGATATTTATTTAGATTTATTTAAATTATATTTAAGTTAGGAGGTGTTAGATTTAGGGTTAGACTTAGGTTTAAGGGTTAATAACTTTAATATAGTGGCGGCGACGTTTGGGGCAGCAGATTAGGGGTTAATAATATAATATATAATGTAGGTGTCGGCGACATTGGGGAAGTCAGATTAGGGGTTAAAAGATATACGGCTAGATTTAGAGTTTGGCGGCCAAAGGGGTTAGCTACGCGTGCTTTTTCTCCCGCACCTTTTAAATACCGTTGGTTCACAGAATGGCTGGGTTTTCAGTGCGTTAGGCTCCAAAAAGGGAGCGTAGAGCATAATTTAACGCCACTGCAACTCTAGATACCAGCTGTGCTTACGGACGAGGCCAGCTTCAAAAACGTGCTCGTGCACGATATCCCCATAGAAAACAATGGGGCAGTTTGAGCTGAAAAAAAACCTAACACCTGCAAAAAAGCAGCGTTCAGCTCTTAACGCTCTTAACGCAGCCCCATTGTTTTCTGCACCTAACACTCTAACATGTACCCCGAGTCTAAACACCCCTAACCTTACACTTATTAACCCCTAGTCTGCTGCCCCGCTATCGCTGACCCCTGCATATTTTTTTTAACCCCTAATCTGCCGCTCCGTAAACTGCTGCTACCTACATTATAGTAATGTACCCCTAATCTGCTGCCCCTAACACCGCCGACCCCTATATTATATTTATTAACCCCTAATCTGCCCCCCACAACGTCGCCGCCAGCTACCTACAATAATTAACCCCTAATCTGCCGATCGGAGCTCACCGCTACGATAATAAATGTATTAACCCCTAAAGCTAAGTCTAACCCTAACACTAACACCCCCCTAAGTTCAATATAATTTTTATCTAACGAAATAAATTAACTCTTATTAAATAAATTATTCCTATTTAAATCTAAATACTTACCTGTAAAATAAACCCTAATATAGCTACAATATAAATTATAATTATATTGTAGCTATTTTAGGATTAATATTTATTTTACAGGCAACTTTGTATTTATTATAACCAGGTACAATAGCTATTAAATAGTTAATAACTATTTAATAGCTACCTAGTTATAATAATTACAAAATTACCTGTAAAATAAATCCTAACCTAAGTTACAATTAAACCTAACACTACACTATCAATAAATAAATTAAATAAACTACCTACAATTATCTACAATTAAACCTAACACTACACTATCAATAAATAAATTAAATACAATTCCTACAAATAAATACAATTAAATAAACTAACTAAAGTACAAAAAATAAAAAAGAACTAAGTTACAAAAAATAAAAAAATATTTACAAACATTAGAAAAAAATTACAACAATTTTAAACTAATTAAACCTACTCTAAGCCCCCTAATAAAATAACAAAGACCCCCAAAATAAAAAAAATGCCCTACCCTATTCTAAATTACAAAAGTTCAAAGCTCTTTTACCTTACCAGCCCTTAAAAGAGCCCTTTGCGGGGCATGCCCCAAAGAATTCAGCTCTTTTGCCTGTAAAAAAAAACATACAATACCCCCCCAACATTACAACCCACCACCCACATACCCCTAATCTAACCCAAACCCCCCTTAAATAAACCTAACACTAAGCCCCTGAAGATCTTCCTACCTTGTCTTCACCATGCCAGGTATCACCGATCGTTCCAGGCTCCGAAATCTTCATCCAAGCCCAAGCGGGGGCTAGACATCCATCATCCGGCTGAAGTCTTCTATCAAGCGACGGCTGAAGAAGTCCCGAAGAGGCTCCAAAGTCTTCATCCTATCTGGGAAGAAGAGTAGATCCGGACCGGCAACCATCTTCTTCCAAGCGGCATCTTCTATCTTCATCCGATGAGGACCGGCTCCATCTTGAAAACCTCCACCGGGGACCCATCTTCTTCTTCCGACGACTTCCCGACGAATGACGGTTCCTTTAAGGGACGTCATCCAAGATGGCGTCCCTCGAATTCCGATTGGCTGATAGGATTCTATCAGCCAATCGGAATTAAGGTAGGAAAATTCTGATTGGCTGATGGAATCAGCCAATCAGAATCAAGTTCAATCCGATTGGCTGATCAATCAGCCAATCAGATTGAGCTCGCATTCTATAGATACATATGACAGATATGTATCTATCACATATTTACAGAGTAACATATATGAAATTAAAAATGCTAAAAAAGAAATACACAACAAAAATATTCTATTAAAAACTCCTCATTTTAGATATCTTAATATGTTTAAAATAGACCATATAAGCACTATACCAATTATTACAAATATCAATCGCATTTACCATTAGCATCCTATAGTAAATCGAGTTATTTCTAATTTGATCATATTTTAGATGTAATTATTACATTGTTTGAATAATAATAATGAGATATATAATGGAATAAGGACATTCCATCTTAAACAGACAGTGCAATAAGAATATATAGGTTATTTTGTATAACCTCACAGTACCAGAAAAGGGGACAAATCCATTTCTGAATTTAACCCTTTAGGAAAGAGAGTATCCAATTTATATATTATTTCTGATTCTTTCCTCAAAAGTTTATTTTCAAAATTGCCCCCTCTCCAATTTACCTTAACTATACATATACCCCAAAATTTAAAATGCTTTAAGTTGTTATTGTGGGTCTCTCTAAAATGCTTGTATAAGTGGGTGTCAAGATTACCTTTCTCTATATTGCAGAGATGTTCTCTGATCCTATCTCTCAGAACCCTAGTGGTTTCACCAATGTAAAATAAATTACATTAACATTTTATTAAATATGCGATCTCTTTTTGGGAACATCTAATTGTGTCTCTAATGTTAAAACTATCCCCAGTTCTAGGTAAGTGGATCAAATTACTTTTTGTACTATATCTACAAGCTCTGCATGTATTACATGGAAACCCCCCCTCATATTTAACCCTTTTAGGTCTTTATCAACTTTAATTTTACTTTCTTTCTGAAGTTCACTAGGGGCTCATATTTGTTTCAGATTGTTTGCCTTTCTGAATATCAGTTTTGGTTTATATGTTAGAGCGTCTCCTATCAAAGGGTACTTTTTTAAAATATGCCAATGTCTATTAATTATTTTTCTAATAGCCAGATGGTTTTCACTATAGTCTGTTATAAAGGCTACCTTGAACCCATTACTGTTTTCTTTAATGACAGGTGTATTGTCTTTATATTGAAGTAGAGAACTTCTTTCTGTATCATATGCGCTATTAATGGCTCCTCCTAACTCCTGATCTGTGTAGCCCCTATCATTGAACCTTTTTTATAAGTTCTTTCTAATTCTCAAAAACTGTCCAGTTGGTATATTTTACTTCCATCTTTTGAGATGGCAACTGTTTTTGTGTACATAATTATTACAATCTACTGTTTTAAAAAAGGTTCTTGTAGCAAAATTACCTTGGTCTACAAATATCTCTAAATCTAAGAATAAAATTGATTCTTTACTATGTTCATAAGTAAAATGTAAGCCCCTATTGTTAGAATTCATATTTTGAAAAAAGGTTTTTAGGTTATCTTCAGATCCTCTCCAGATTATCAAGATGTCATCTATGTACCTTTTGAAGAGCATGAGGTCCGCACCAAACTCATGCGCACTTAGGAACTGGTCTTCCCAGTCCCCCATAAAAATGTTCACATATCTTGACGCAAACCTTGTGCTCATCGCGGTACCATCAATCTGTAAATAATATTTATTATTAAATTCAAAATAATTATTTTCCAAAATAAACCTAATACTTTCTAAAATAAACTGACCCATTTCTGTGCTTACTTCCTCGTCTTTACGTAAAATACTCTCTACTGCCTGTAATCCCTTGGTATGATCTATATCCGTATACAGTGAAGTAACATCACTAGTGGCCAGGATGAAATTTTCTTCCCATTGGATGTTTTCAACTAGCTGTAACACTTGTGTGGAATCTCGTAAATATCTACATTACCTAGATTCCTTACATATTTTCGAAGTTAAGTATCTACATATCTCGATAGATTACAAGTAATAGATCCAATTCCAGAAATTATAGGTCTCCCCAGGGGATTTTGGAGGCTCTAATGAACTTTGGGGAGATAGTAAAATATAGGAATCCTGGGAAATTCTGGGTATATGAATTTAAATTCATTTTCATTTAAAACTCCCTTATCTTTTCCTTTCTCAAGAATTTTTAAAAGATTCTTTCTGATTTTATTTGTTGGATTTAACACCAATATTTTGTAAGTCTTAGAATCATTTAAAATCCTATTCGCTTCAGTGATGTAATCAACCTTATTCATAACGACAAATCCTCCCCCTTTATCCACTGGTTTTATAACTACCTGCTTGTTCTGAAAATTTTCAATAATGTCTCTATCTTTTTTAGTTAGATTAAAGTTTGGTTTAAGTTTTTTAGGATCATAGTCCCTTAGATCTTGAAGTACCATGTTTTCAAAGGTTTCCAAATTGTATCCCTTTACGTGTAGGGGGTAAATTTTTTATTTTGTTCTTAGATTTGTATGTACAGTTTTACTATCCAATTCAGTTTCTGCTTTTGCAAATTTAGAAAAATTCACCTGTCTCTCAATAGGGTTTTTGATAAAATAAAGTTTCAATGTAAGCTTTCTTACAAATTGCTTGATATGTTGGAGCAAAGGACATACCTAAAGAGAGAACCCATTTCTCTTCCTCTTCTAATTCAATGTTACTTAAATTGAAGATACCGGTATGTTCTCCCACTACCTCACTCTTTTTGCCTTTCCTTCTATTTTTTCTTCCTCTTTGTCCTCTAACTGTCTTTTCTTTTGATTTAGCAGAATGTAAAATGTTTCTCTCCTGCCTAGGATTGAAAGATTTTTTGAACAGCCCTCTCTCAGAAGGCTGATCTCTAAAAAATCTTTATCTGTTTGGTTAGAATAGTTATTTTCATTGTCATATCTTTCATTAAAAGAAACACATAGAAGAGCAGCCTGCAAAGTTCCTTAATAAAGCATATGTACAAATAGTATAAATTGTAAATACCAGGGCTTATAAGTGAATTCCTTCTCCCCCCCATCTTACTCCTCCTACAGCAATCAAATACTGCTGACACAAGTACTTGAACACAATATATATGAAAAAGAGGATATCTTTCATTAAAACATGAAAATCTATTATTGGTCTCTGTTTTCCAACTATCTGCTCTTGGTCTATACGATATAAGGTCTTTCATTTGAATGGGAATTGGTATATGAGTTTTTGAAAAAAGGATTTTGGTTTGAATTCTAGTTTCTGTTGCTATAATTTCTGTTACTGTTATGATAGTTCCTATTGCCATTGTAATAGCTCTCAGAATTATGATACAGTAGTTGTAACCTTTAGGCTTAGCGCTGTATTTATATTCTGTTGTGTTTATGTTAGGGTGTTAGGTTTAAAGGGACAGTCAACACCAGAATTTGTGTTGTTTAAAAAGATAGATAATCCCTTTATTACCCATCCCCCAGTTTTGCAAAACCGACAATGTTATATTAATACACTTTTGACTTCTGTGACTAACTTGTATCTAAGCATCTTCTGACCGCCCCTAATCACATGACTTTTAGTTATTATCTATTGACTTGCATTTTAGCTAATTAGTGCAGTGTCTGCCACTAGCCACGGGCGTGATCACAATGCTATCTATATGGCCTACATGAGCTTGCTCTCCCCTGCTGTGAAAAGTAAATAAAATAGAGGCGGCCTTCAAGGGCTTAGAAATTATCATATGAGCCTTCCTAGGTTTGCTTTCAACTAGAATACCAAGAGAACAAAGCAAAATTGTTGATAAAAGTAAATTGGAAAGTTGTTTAAAATTACATGCCCTATTTGAAAAATGAAAGTTTTTTTTGGACTTGACTGTCCCTTTAAACATTATTTTCTTTTTCCCCATAGACATCAATGGGGCTGCATTATGGAGCTTTTGTTTCAGCGATCGCAGGTGTTAGGCTTTTTTTGATGGCTCTCCCCATTGATGTATATGGGGAAATCGTTCATGAGCATGTCAACGCAGAGCTTGTTTTCGGTGCGGTATGGAGCACAATGCACCATATCGCCCGCACAAGCCTGCTTTTTCAAAACCTGTAATAGCAGCGCTATAGGGAGGTGAAATAATGCCGCTTTTGTGGCGGTCGTTAAAATCCCTATAGCGCACAAAACTCGTAATCTAGCTGTCTGTGAGGTTATGAACTAACCGGTATATGGAATATATATATATATATATATATATATACAGATAAGTGTCTCTGCACTAATAATCTAAGCAGTCTATAGAAGCAAACTAATGACACAAAAGTGTGGCATCAAAATATAAGCAATTTAATGAACAAAAGCATAAAGCATAAAGAAAATAAAAAACTCCCTAAATCCGATACATAATCAGACACAGATGCATACAAAACAAACATTGAACAAAAGATATACTGGGCGAATAAGCTTATAAGCAAAGCAGAAGCTGCAGCAAAGTTAGATACTGGTGGTGTAGAGGTTAAACTATCCTCTAAATGATGAAACATGTGTATTAAAAGGTTTTGACAGCACCGGCCCTCCAGGACCAAAGTCCGCCAGTAGAACACATGAAATGCACTTCAATTACGCTCAGTGAGCAGTCTCACCCAATCCGTCCGGAATAGAAGGTTACTTGGCAGCAGTCCCGCTGATATAATACACACTAGTCTGGAAGTCCGACACCATAGTGATGAGAAGATAAGGCACTGGAATAAAGCAATCCTGCAGGTAGTTTCAAACAAGCCCCTTGCATCGGCTTCAGTCTGGCTGTATTTTATACCTTTATCCAGGAGTATTAAATTACTTAATCTAGAGGTTTTTCTTAGTTGACCACCTGATTGCACGTCTGTGTGGCTGGCTGTCTTTTATACCTTTATTCAGGTGTGTTCAATTACTTAATCAAGTGTTTTTATTTGTTGACCAGAATCAGGTGGTCAACTAATAAAAAAAAATAGATTAAGTAATTGAACACACCTGGATATTCCTCTGACATACTACCTATACTCAAAAACCTTCTCTCAATCACTCCCTATACTACAATCCTATTTCTGTAGTCTCCTTTGTCTTTCCTAAAAAGGCTTAGGGCCAGATTAAAAGTGGAGTGCTAAATATCGATTGCAATATTAGCGTTTCACTGAGTAATACCAGTGCATGCTAATGTGCGCTGGTATTACAAGTTAGGCGCAATGCAAACACGAGTGCACTTCTATAGGCTCCAATGGGAGCCTCGTTCTGATGCTGTACGCATATTAACACATAAATATATATCACTTAGATTACAAGTTTTTTGTTCGTGTTTTAACGCTGAAAAAATGTCCATTTCAGCGTTAAAACAGCATTGCAGCCATTACAAGTCTTGTCGGTATAGCTGTACCGCAAGCCTTTTAGCCTGTAACGCAACCTCAGTCCCGCACACGTAAAAATTAAATTTTTTCATGGTACTTCAATAGCGCTGCCATTATGAATTTTGCAGTCAGGCTAAACAGCTTGTGTCCCAGCCTATACCGACAAGATCCGTTCTGCAATCTAAAAGCAGAAGTTATGAGTTTTACGCTACAAAACTGTAACATAAAACTCATAACTAAACTGCTACAAAGTGCACTAAACACCCATAAACTACCTATTAACCCCTAAACCGAGGCCTTCCTGCATCACAAAAACTATATTAAAGTTATTAACCAATTATCTGCCGCTCCCAACATCGCCACCACTAAAAATAATTATTAACCCCTATCCCGCCGCTCCCCGACATCGCTGCCACTGTACTAAAGTTATTAAGCCCTAAACCACTGCCCTCCCGCATCGCAAACACTTTTTAAATATTGTTAAACCCTAATCTGCTGTCTGCCCACATCGCCCCCACTGTACTAAAGTTATTAATCCCTACACCGCCGCCACTATAATAAACATATTAACCCCTAAACCGCAAGCCCCCCACAACGAAATATACTAAAGTAAACTATTAACTCCTAAACTGAAAGCCCCCAACATCGCAATAAACTAAATTAAACTAGTAACCCCTAAACCTAACCCTAACCCTAAAGTAACCCTAACCCCAACACCCCCAAACTTTAACATAATTAAAATATAGCTAAATTAAACTTACAATTATTAACTAAATAATTCCTATTTAAAACTAAATACTAACCTGTGAAATAAAACCTAATCTAGCTACAATATAACTAATAGTTATATTGTAGCTAGCTTAGGTTTTATTTCTATTTCACAGATAAGTTTGTATTTATTGTAACTATGTAGACTAGTTAGTAAATAGTTATTAACTATTTACTAACTACCTAGTTAAAATAAATACAAACTTACCTGTCAAATAAAACCTATGCTGCCTTACACTAAAACCTAACATTACAAAAAATAAAAAACACTACAATTACAAAAAATAAAAAAAACTACCATTACAAAAAATAACAAACGAAATTACACAAAACAATAATAATTATTCCTTTTCTAATACCCTTTAAAAAAATAAATTATACCACCCCAAAATAAACCCCCCCTTATCTATAATAAACTACAAAGGGCCCTTTAGAGGGCCCTTTGTGTGACCTTAAAAGGAACTTTTGTAGGGCATTGCCCTAAAGTTAACAGCTCTTTTGCTACAAGACAAAATAAACACCCCCTAACAGTTTGCAAACACCCACCCCCCCAAACCCACAAAATAAAGATTAAGTAAAACTTAATATACCCATTTCCCTGAAAAGGGCATTTGTATGGGCATTGCCCTTAAAAGGGCATTTAGCTCTTTTGCTTCCCAAGCCCTAATCTAAAAATAAATACCCACCCCAAAACGAAAAAAAAATACACAAAATAACAAACAAATTATCAAAAATATTAAAAATTATTCCTATTCTAATACCCATTTTAAAAGAAAAAACACCTCAAAATAAAAAACCTAAACTGGATTAAACTACCAATAGCCCTTAAAAGTGCCTTTTGTAGGGCATTGCCCTAAGTTAAACAGCTCTTTTACCTGAAAAAAAAAATTACAAAGTCCCACTAACATTACAAACCCTCATCCCCCAAACCCACAAAATAAAAATTAAGTAAAACATAATCTACCCATTGCCCTGAAAAGGGCATTTGTATGGACATTGCTCTTAAAAGGGCATTTAGCTCTTTTGCTGCCCAAACCCTAATCTAAAATGAAAACCCACCCAAAAAACCCTTAAAAAAAACCTAACACTAACCACTGACGATCCACTTACAGTTTTTGAAGTCCCGCTTGAAAGATCTTCATCCAGACGGGGAGAAGTCTTCATCCAGACGGCCTCTTCTATCTTCATCCAGGTGGCGAGAAGTCTTCATCCAGACGGCCTCTTCTATCTTCACCCAGGCGGCGAGAAGTCTTCATCCAGACGGCCTCTTCTATCTTCATCCAGGCGGCATCTTCTATCTTGATCCTGGCGGCGCGGAGCGGGTCCATCCTGAAGACATCCGGTGTGGAGAATCCTCTTTATACGGTCGTCGCCGTACACTGAATCTTCAATGCAAGGGAGCCGTTTCAAAATGGCGTCCCTTGCATTCCTATTGGCTGAAAAATTTGAATCAGCCAATAGGAATTAGAGCTGCTAAAATCCTATTGCTGTTCAAATCAGCCAATAGGATTTAAGCAGCTCTCATTCTATTGGATGATTCATTTAATCATTTAATTGGATGATTCCTTTAATTTAGCTATATTTTAATTATGTTAGAGTTAGGGTGTGTTAGGATTAGTGCTACGTTAGGGTTAGGGTTACGGTTAGGGTTAGGCTTAGGGTTAAGTTAGGATTAGGTTTAGGGGTTAATATAGTTTAATTTAGGTTGTTGCGATGTGGGGGGCTGGCGGTTTACGGGTTAATAGGTTTATTTAGTGGTAGTGATGTGGGAGGCCAGAGGTTTAGGGGTAATAGCTTTATTTAGTTGCAGCGATGTCGGGGAGTGACGAAATAGGGGTTAATAGATTTATTATAGTGTGGGTGATGTTGGGGTGCAGGGGAATAGGGGTTAATAACTTTAGTATAGTGGCGAAGATATCAGGAACGGCAGATTAGAGGTTAATAGTTTTATTTAGGTGGCGGTGATATTGGGGGCGGCAGATTAGGGGTTAATAACTGTAGGTAGGTGGCGGCAATGTCAGTGGGGGCAGATTAGGGGTGTTTAGATGTGGGGTTTATGTTAGGGTGTTTAAACATTAGTTTTTTTCCCCTTAGACATCAATGTGGCTGCGTTACGGAGCTTTTCATTCTGCGATCACAGGTGTTAGACTTTTTTCTGACCCACTCTCCCAATTGATGTCTAAGGGGAAAGCGTGCACAAGCACGTCAAAATAGCGCTTGTATTTTGTGTGGTATGGAGATTAAAACCACCATTTTGCACGCACAAGCCAACTGTTTCAAAACTTGTAATGGCAGCGCTATAGAGGGTTAAATAACGCAACTTTTGTTGCATTCGTGAATTTCCCTATAGCGTGCATAACTCGTAATCTAGGTGTTTGTATATAAGCATATACATATATATTTACTGGGAACACACAGTTCCCATAGATCGCAATGTAAAGGCACTTTTCAGTCTGTTTTTTTTCTAACGCCCCACTCCAGTCAACTTTACCCCCAAAATACTGCCTGGTGCAGTTATTTTATTATAAATTGTACAATTTTTATTTTTTTAATGAAATATGCTACACTGTATTTTGGGGGCATTTGGAGCATATTTATAAAATTAACCAGAGATCTGTTTGTAATAGCTAGTTATTTATCACGCATCCGCAAACGGGCACATTTACCCATTTGCTGATTCGCAATAAATTAGTGCTCCACTTGTAATCTAGCCCTTAGTCTATCTAAGTAAAGTTTCCATTGAAAGTTCCTACCCCCCTTTACATAACTGTAAAGGTTACACAGTTTAGTGTTGTGTGAGATTCCCTCAATTCTTTTTCTTTTGTAACAAACACAGAGTCATAATACCAGGTGTTTCCAGATAAGCCCTATAACTCTTGTGAATATTTACATATGCAGCATTATATAATCCCACTGCTAGGAACAAACATTGCTTTATTTCTGTAGCTGAATTTCCCACCCTGACAAGCAAGTGGCATAAATAAGCTTCAGGATAGTGAATACTGCAGGATGTGGGATGGCTAAAGTAAGAACAGCCACACCAAGTATAATAAATAGCAGATTTTTTTAGGACACAGGTTGGGCTATCAAGTTTCTAGCCCTGCCTGCAAGAAACCATTTAAAGCTTCTGGATGGAGCTGCTCTTTATACTAATTATAACAGAAGAAGGAAGTAAGAGGACAAGTTAGAATTGCATAAAAAGTATTTATTAACCTAAATTTAATAATCTATATGGGCACAAAAAAAAAAAGAATATGAAAATATCAAGAGGATGTCAGAAATCATTTTTAGTTTTGGGGAACATTTGACATGGTGGGGCAGAGCCCGTGCTGCTCATATGGGTGCGCCTCCACTGGTGGAGAGGGGAATTTACAAGGTGAAGTTTGCATCATTTTTTGTGTGATGTACATTGCCTTAAGAGGCTTTTAGAGCTCCCCAAAATTGAAGATTTTTATATAGATATCATAATAACTAGTTTTACCTAACAAATGTAAAAGAATATTGTGATGCCAGTAAGTGCATTTGGCGCTAATGAATTTTGTTGCGCTATTCAAATAAATTATGATAATAACAATAACAGCATATTTGTCACTTTAAGTGGAAGTAGAAGTGATAGCAATATTCTTCTTATTGAGCCCTTCACTGGCAAATCTAGAATCTGTTTTACTACTTATAACTAGTAAGTGCAATGCTCTTGGGATATTTCCCTATCAGACCAAACAGGGCAGTCCTTAAAATCAGCAGTACAGGAAAAAACAGCAGAGAGGTCAGAGACAGGCAAGTTTTGTTTAATCAGCTCAGTGAGTGGAGCAACAATCTTGGAGAAATTCTTTATAAACTTGCTATAATAGTTGGAAAATCCCAAGAATCTCTGTAACTCCTTCAATGTGGTGGGCTGAGTTCATTCCAGAATTGCTGTTAGCTTAGTGGGATCCATGGCAAAACCTTCTTTTGAGATGATATATCCAAGGAATTGAATCCAGACTTGATCAAATTCACATTTCTCCAATTTGGCTACCAAAAATTGTTTCTGAGAGGAAGAAGCACCTGTTTCACATGCTCATTATGCTCCTCTAGGGTTGTGGAGAATATGAGGATGTTATCCAGATAGACGATGACAGTACGATTAACCCCTTAATGACCACAGCACTTTTCCATTTTCTGTCCGTTTGGGACCAAGGCTATTTTTACATTTTTGCGGTGTTTGTGTTTAGCTGTAATTTTCCTCTTACTCATTTACCGTACCCCCACATATTATATACCGTTTTTCTCGCCATTAAATGGACTTTCTAAAGATACCATTATTTTCATCATATCTTATAATTTACTATAAAAAAAATATAAAATATGAGGAAAAATTGAAAAAAAATACACTTTTTCTAACTTTGACCCCCAAAATCTGTTACACATCTACAACCACCAAAAAACACCCATGCTAAATAGTTTCTAAATTTTGTCCTGAGTTTAGAAATACCCAATGTTTACATGTTCTTTACTTTTTTTGCAAGTTATAGGGCAATAAATACAAATAGCACTTTGCTATTTCCAAACCATTTTTTTTCAAAATTAGCGCTAGTTACATTAGAACACTAATATCTTTCAAGAATCTCTGAATATCTATTGACATATATATATTTTTTTTTAGTAGACATCCCAAAGTATTGATCTAGGCCCATTTTTGTATATTTCATGCCACCATTTCACCGCCAAATGCGATCAAATAAAAAAAATTGTTCACTTTTTCACAAATTTTTTCACAAACTTTAGGTTTCTCACTGAAATTATTTACAAACAGCTTGTGCAATTATGGCACAAATGGTTGTAAATTGTTCTCTGGGATCCCCTTTGTTCAGAAATAGCAGACTTATATGGCTTTGGTGTTGCTTTTTGGTAATTAGAATGCCACTAAATGCCACTGCGCACCACACGTGTATTATGCCCAGCAGTGAAGGGGTTAATTAGGGAGCATGTAGGGAGCTTTTTGGGGTAATTTTAGCTTTAGTGTAGTGTAGTAGACAACCCCAAGTATTGATCTAGGCCCATTTTGGTATATTTCATGCCACCATTTCACCGCCAAATGCGATCAAATTAAAAAAAACGTAACATTTTTCACAATTTTAGGTTTCTCACTGAAATCATTTACAAACAGCTTGTGCAGTTATGGCACAAATGGTTGTAAATGCTTCTCTGGGATCCCCTTTGTTCAGAAATAGCAGACATATATGGCTTTGGCGTTGCTTTTTGGTATTTAGAAGGCCGCTAAATGCCGCTGCGCATCACACGTGTATTATAGCTAGCAGTGAAGGGGTTAATTAGGTAGCTTGTAGGGAGCTTGCAGGGTTAATATCACATTTAGAGTAGAGCTCAGCCTCCCACCTGAAACATCAGACCCCCTGATCCCTCCCAAACAGCTCTCTTCCCTCCCCCACCCCACAATTGTCCCCGCCATCTTAAGTACTGGCAGAAAGTCTGCCAGTACTAAAATAAAAGCTATATTTGGTTTTTTTGTGTGTTTTTAAAAAGGCATATTTACATATGCTGCTGTGTACTATCCCCCCTTATCCCCTAACCTCACTGATCCCCCCCAAACAGCTCTATAACCCTCCCACTCTAACTTAATCTGCGCCATCTTGGGTACTGGCAGCTGTCTGCCAGTACCCAGTTTAGAAGAAAAACATGCTTTTTTTAAATTTTTACTAATTTTTTCTGTAGTGTAGCTTCCCCCCACACCAAACCAACCCCCACCCCTCCACGATCTCTTTTTGTGCTTTTGCACAAACAAGATTTGGGTATTTTTTATTAAATATATTTGCCGTAGTGTAGCGGTTCCCACCCGCTCCCGCCCGTGCACGCGCCCGCCCGCCCGCCACCCTCCGTGCACGCGCGCGCGCCCGCGCGCACCCCCTAACGTTCCCGCCCCCGATCCCGCCCCCCTTGACTTCACGGCACCCACCGATGGCCGCCCACCCGCCTCCCAAGCCGGCTCCCACCCACCAACGATACCGGCCATCGATGTCCGGTGCAGAGAGGGCCACAGAGTGGCTCTCTCTGCACCGGAAGGCCATGTAAGGTTATTGCAGGATGCCTCCATATCGAGGCATCACTGCAATAACCGGAAAGCAGCTGGAAGCGATCAGGATCGCTTCCAGCTGCTTTCCACACAGAGGACGTGCAGGGTACGTCCTCAGGCATTAACTGCCTTTTTTTTGAGGACGTACCCTGCACGTCCTCGGTCATTAAGGGGTTAAGGAGGTCACTTTAGACATCATTGACAAATGCTTGAAAGACAGCAGCCCAAAAGGCATTACAAGGTACTCGTAATGCCCTGATCTTGTGTTGAAGGCAGTCTTCCACTCATGTCCCAGGAAGATACAAATGAGATTGTAGGCCCCACGAAGATCTAATTTTGTAAAGAATGAAGCCTTTAGCTAAATTCTCTTGGATATATTCTTCCATGGCTTTGGTTTCAGCTTTGGACAAGTGGATAAGTCCTTCCTTTAGGAAGTGGGGCTTCAAGAAAGAGGTCAATTTTGCAGTTGTAAGGGCGGTGAGGTGGTAACACAACAGCTGCTTTCTTTTGAAAGACATCCATAAAGTCTGCATATACTGAGGGAAGGTTAGAAGGGCTGGCTATAGGAATGTGTTGAGGTGGAGTAACCTTAGCAAGGCAGGAGTGAAAACAGGATTTACCCCAGGAGGCCAACTGTCCTCAGTCCAGTCAAACTGAAGATTGTGTTTATGTAGCCAAGGAAGACCAAGACTAACTGGCTGTGCAGGAGAATGAATGACATCAAAGTGCAACTGTTCAGACTGTAGGACCCCCACAGTCATGGTTAGGGGTGCTGATTAAAAATGGATTAAACCTGATCCAAGGGGAGTGCCATTCAGAGTGGTTATTTTTAGATATTGTTTTTTTCTGGAGAAGAGACAACCCTGCTCATTGGAGCTAGCCGAAAACATTAGTAAGTCAATGGCATGCCACATATTTGTGCAGCTACCAATCAGCAGCTAGCTCCGCCTTCTGAGCCTACCTATGTATGCTTTACATCAAAGCATACCATGCAAACTAGGCAAATTAGACAATAGAAGTAAATTGGAAACTTGTTTAAAATTGTATGCTTTATCTTAATCAGAAAGGGACATTTCTGAGTTTTATGTTCCTTGAAGTTGAGCTGGCTATACTCAGGGCACCCTTCTTGTTGTCAATTATGTTCTTGCATTGCATTAATTCATACTCCCACTGCCCACACATACCCACCCTAACAATTAACAAGAGTGGCTCCTGCTGATTAGTGAAGAGAGATATTGCTTGGCAACTTTGGGCCCTTATGATTGCTCTTACAATTCAGCTCTTAGGCTCTGGGAGCCAAATCCTTAATAATATAATTCTAGTTCTTTGGGACAATGCCAGTGTGATACTGTAGCTGGGAAAGCAAATGGACAGTCAGAGTGTAAAAAAGTGGGTGGCAACTGTGAAAAATAGGATGGAATAATGTGCACAGGCTAACCTACGAAATGGCCACATTACTTGTGCGTTGGTATTACAAGTAGAACGCTCGCATTCGCATTGCAAGGAAGCATTGTGCTCATGATAGCACTTCCATAGAATCTCGTGCAGCAAAGGGGTAAGTAGCGCAGGGAAGGGCAGCATTTTTAAATATATATATATATATAGATGACTATATACATATATATTTACATACAAAAAATAAACCTATAGTTTATAGGCACGAGGAAGAATGCTCTTAATATCATAAGAAGAGAAAATTGTAATTAAAACTTAGCTTTTAATAGGTTCACTGAATTGATAAAAGACAGCAGCAGAATAATTTGGAGTATTGTGCTGGTCTGCCGAAAATTTTAAAACACATCTCTGTTAAGGTAACTAAGTATTGAGTGAGTGCTTATAATAGGTTACACTGTTGCAGAGTTTCCGCAATTGTTTATGGGGGATTTATGATGAGAGGTAATAATGCTTCAGAAGTGAGTTAAGTAATTAGAGGCCGCTAATACTGAAGTAATGTATTAATATACAACCCTAAAAAATCTTAAGCCTAATATGATTGTGTACTGAGGAAATTACAGAAACATGTTGTAATTGTTAAAGGGACACTAAACCCAATTTTTTTCTTTCATGGTTCAGATAGAACATGCAATTTTAAGCAACTTTCTAATTTACTCCTGTTATCATTTTTTCATTTGTTCTCTTACTATCTTTATTTAAAAAGCAAAAGCAGGAATGTGATGCATATTAGCCGGTCCATTGGGGTAATCTGTTATCAATATATAATCACACCTTTAATTTTACACAACATTTTGGGGCCTATTTAACAAAGGTCTGTCGGATCAGGTTCGACACACCTCGCTGAATGCGGAGAGCGATACGCTCTCCGTATTCAGCATTGCACCACCAGCTCTTGTGAGCTGCTGGTACAAGCCGTCCCCTGCAGATTCACGGCCTATCGGCTGCCAGCAGGGGGGTGTCAATCAACCCGACCATACTTGATCGGGTTGAATTGCGGTGATGTCTTTCCGCCTGCTCAGAGCAGGCGGACAGGTTATCAAGCAGCGGTCTTTAGACCGCTGCTTCATAACTGGCGTTTCTGGCGAGCCTGCAGGCTCGACAGAAACACGGCCCTCAAGCTCCATCCAGAGCTTGATAAATGGGCCGCTTAGTGTCCAGTGACTCTAGAGAGCTATATGTGTATTCTCCTCTTGTGGGTTCTTTTCCCATCTCTGCTTTCAGATTTAAACCAAATTCACAGCACCACCTCTCCATACAGCTTATTCCAAGAATAGGAAATTGTATGATCAAGAGATATTTAGAGTCTTTTTATACGTTAAGTAGTGCCATTGGTTTCCCCATTGGTATAGTGGAGCCACTTTTGGATGGTTTTGGGTTAAGTATGTTTTCTCTGTGTCACTGATAATCCCATCTTTAAAGCTTCAGTAAGGAGTTTATTCAATTTTGCAGGTACATCTCAGTTGGGTTACCTAGTAGTTTTTTGTAACATTATTGATTGTTTAGCTGGTTATTAGCTTCCTGAAGGTACAGGCACATAGTTTTATTCCATAATACCACATTACCACCCTTGTCAGATGGGTTGACTTTGGTGTCTTCCCAAGTTTGTATCTCTTTCAGTACCTTGTTTTCTTTAAATGTAATATTGGATTTCTGTCTTTTATAGGGTACATTTTCAATTTGGTGACATACTGTTTCATTGAAGATTTGTATTTCTGGAGAATTTTGTAGAGGTGGTTTGACTTTAGATTGTGTAGCTATATTTTTTCTCCAGTTAAGTTCAGGTGTTTCATGAGGATTGCTTTCAGATAACAAATGTTGAAGGTCATCTAATGTGGCTTGATATTTTACTGACCAATCATCCCCATACTGTTTTTTCAAGAAAAAATTCTTTAATAGTAATTTTCTTTTAAAGAGATGAACATCTTTTATTATTTCAAACTTATTTAAATTGTTAGTTGGACAGAGTCCTTTAGCTAATACATTAAGATGATCTAAGGTTAATGTTTGTTGTGTTAAGTTAATTACCCTAAGGTTCCCATCCTGATCAGAGAGAATGGGCTGGGTTATCTCCTGTGGGATGTTCTGGAGGGAGGGGTAGTATTTTTTCTCTTGTTGTGTCTGCCTGGGTGTGATTGAGGCCCTGGAGTTTGAAAGGTTCTGTTGGATGGTTGTTGGGATAAAAAAGGAGTATAGGGGATATGGGATGTGGAAAGGTTATATGTTTGTGGCAGTGCAGTGGTTACTGTTTGTGATCTAGTGTTTAAATTAGTAATAGGAGTCTCAATATCTGAGTATTCTGATTCACTGTCTGATTGTTGAGTCATAAAATTATGGGATGTTGTAGTGGAATAAGAATTTCTATAGTTTCTTTGCACAACAATATACTTTTTTTTATTAAGATAGTCGTTCTGATCTCTGATATATTTGATTTTTTTTAATTTGTATTAGCTCATTTTCCAATGTATCCAGTTCTTTTTGATATTGAGCATAAAGTGTGTTAAAGGTGGCTGTTTGTTCTAATGGTTGTATTTTATCATTCTGAATTTGAATCTCTTGTTCATTTCATCTTTGTCTGATTAAATTCTAATTTCCATGGAACAGATACTTAAAGCTTTTTCCCATCTTTCAATATGATCGTGCCTCTTTAGTTCATAAGCAGGAAACATTTTAATTCTCAGACCCATGGGGATAATATTTTCTTTTTCTTTTTTTAATTTTTTTCTTATTGGATATATATTTATGTGTTAATATGTGTATATACACACATTATCACATAAATATATATGTATATATTCATATAAAACAAGGAAAGTGGAACAGTACTCCCAGACTGGACCGGGGACACATCACATGACCTTGAAACCCTGCTCAGTTATGGTGCTTAAAAGAAACTGGAAGAGTCAGTTACCACATTTAGCCAAATAGGACAAGCCCAGGTACCACGCCAAGGTCTCTTCCACAACCTGGGACGCTAATACAGCCACACAAATGCAGGCTCACACACAGGTGCAAGCTCATATTCAAATAAACGGGGAACTAGTCAGGGTTCACAGACTTTTGTAATCACCCTTAAGCACAAGCAAAACAAGGAAAGTGGAAGAGTACTCCCAGACCGAACCGGGGACACATCACATGACCCTGAAACACTGCTCAGCTATGATGCTAGAGCACTCTCACAAAGCTGCACTATTTCTAGAGTCACATGCAGTCTTGGCCCAGACCAGCCTGGGAGCAAGTCCCTAGGGTAAATTTCTAAACAGACATTACAATACACACAAGAATAAAGTCTAGCACTCGCTCACAAGCTCTCAACTACGTTTAAAAGAAACTGGAACAGTCAGTTACCACATTTGGCCAAATGGGAGAAGCCCAGGTATAACGTCAAGGTCTCTTCCAAAGCCGGGGACCTTAATACAGCCACACAAAAGCAGGCTCACACACAAGTGCAAGCTCATATTCAAACAAACTGGGGACTAGGTTTTGGAAGTAATTTTTGTTTCATCAAATTTTTATTTTGTCATTCTTTATGGAATGGATGTCATTTAAAAAAATAAATAACATTTTTTTTTAATAATTTTCTTTGTAAGCTACCTGCAATGCAAGTCAGTTTGTTTTATTTATCATTGCTGCTAGGCTAGTGCTGCAACAATAAGAAATCATTATGCATTGTGGTGATCCATACTATACAAAATAGCATGATGCTTAAATGTAAAATCTGCATTAATTGTGTCAGGTGTGAAATGCCCGATTAACCTGTCCATGAGCATTGTGCAGCCACAAAATAGCAGCCCTGAACTTAGTATGATTAACCAATTGCATGCTCTATTGCTCTTGATTGATTCAAAAGTTGAACACAAAATACATTAATTAATTAACAGCTAGATTACGAGTTTTCAGCGCTATTGGGAAATTAACGACCGCCACAAAAGTGGCGTTAATTTACCTCCGTACAGGTTTCCTTAAAGCAGGCTTGTGCGGGCGATATGGTGGCGTTGAGTTCCATACCACACCAAAATACAAGCGCTGCTTTGGCGTGCTCGTGCACGATTTCCCCATAGACATCAGTGGGGAGAACCGGCAAAAAAGAAGCCTAACACCTGCGATGGCGGAAACAAAAGCTCCGTAATGCAGCCGCATTGATGTATATGGAGAAAGAAAAAGTTATGTTAACACCCTAACATAAAAACCACATCTAAACACCCCTAATCTGCTTCCCCTAACATCGCCGCCACCTACATTACAGTTATTAACCCCTAATCTGCCACCACTAACATCGCCACCACCTACATTACAGTTATTAACCTCTAATCTGCCACCCTAGCATCTCCGCCACCTACATTACAGTTATTAACCCCTAATCTGCCGCCCCAATGTTGCTGCCACTATACTAAAGTTATTAACCCCTAAACCTCTGGCCTCCCACATCACTAACACTACATAAATATATTAACCCCTAAACCTAACCCTAACGTAACCCTAAGCATAAATCTAATCCTAACCCTAACACCCCCTAACTTAAATATAATTAAAATAAATCTAAGTAAACCTTACAATTATTACCTAAATAATTCCTATTTAAAACTAAATACAAACTTACATGTAAAAAAAAACCTAAGCTAGCTACAAAATAACTAATAGTTATATTGCAGCTATCTTAGGTTTTATTTTTATTTCACAGGTAAGTTTGTATTTATTTTAACTAGGTAGACTAGTTAGTAAATAGTTATTAACTATTTACTAACTACCTAGTTAAAATAAATACAAATGTATCTGTAAAATAAAACCTAACCTGCCTTACAATAAAACCTAACATTACAATCAAATCAAATAAATAAATTAACTAAATAAATCAAATGCAATTATCTAAATTACAAAAAACCCCACTAAATTACACAAAATAAAAAATGTAATTATCAAATAAAAAACGAAAAAAATAATAAAACCTAGCCTACACTATACTGCCAATATCCCTTAAAAGGGACTTTTGCGGGGCATTGCCACAAATAAATCAGCTCTTTAACCTGTAAAAAAAAATACAAACACCCCCCAATAGTAAAACCCACCACCCACCCAACCAAACCCCCAAATAAAACTCTATCTAAACCTTAGCTAACCATTGCCCTGAAAAGGGCATTTGGATTGGCATTGCCCATATAAGGGCATTTGGCTCTTTTACGGTGCCCAAACCCTAAGCTAAAAATAAAACCCACCCAATAAACCCTTAAAAAAACCTAACACTAACCCCCGATGATCCGCTTACAGTTTTCGAAGACCGGACATCCATCCTCATCCAGCCGGCGAAGTCCTCATCCAAGCGGGCAGAAGTCCTCATCGAAGCTGGCAGAAGTCTTCATCCAAGCGGGCAGAAGTCTTCATCAAAGTGGCCAGAAGTCTTCATCCAAGCCGGCAGAAGTCTTCATCCAAACAGCATTTTCTATCTTCATCCAGACGGCATTTTCTATGTTCATCCATCCGGTGCAGAGCGGGTTCATCTTCAAGACATCCGGCGCGGAGCATCCTCTTCTTCCGATCATCCTTGGAAAATTAAGTTAACTTTAAGTGATGTCATCCAAGATGGTGTCTCTTACATTTCGATTGGCTGATAGAATTCTATCAGCCAATAGGAATTAAAGGGGAAAAAATCCTATTGGCTGATCCAATCAGCCAAGAGGTTTGAGCTTTAATCCTATTGGCTGATCCAATCAGCCAATAGGATTGAGCTTGCATTCTATTGGCTGATTTAAAGCTCAATCCTATTGACTGATTGGATCAATCAATAGGATTTTTTCCCCTTTAATCCCTATTGGCTGATAGAATTCTATCAGCCAATCGGAATGTAAGGGACGCCATATTGGATGACGTCACTTAAAGTGAACTTCATTTTCCAGCGACGATCGGAAGAAGGGGATGCTCCGCGCTGGATGTCTTGAAGATGGACCACTCCTCACCAGATGGATGAAGATAGAAGATGATGTCTAGATGAAGACTTCTGCCCGCTTGAATGAAGACTTCTGGCCACTTTGATGAAGACTTCTGCCCACTTGGATGAAGACTTCTGCTGGCTTCAATGAGAACTTCTGCCTGCTTGGAAGAGGTCTTTGCCGGCTGGATGAGGATGGATGTCCGGTCTTCGAAAACTGTAAGTGGATTGTCAGGGGTTAGTGTTAGGTTTTTTAAGAGTTTATTGGTTGGGTTTTATTTTTAGCTTAGGGTTTGGGCACCGTTAAAGAGCTAAATGCCATTTTAAGGGCAATGCCCAACCAAATGCCCTTTTGAGGGCAATGGTTAGCTTAGGTTTATTTACATAGGTTTTTATTTGGAGGGGTTGGTTGGTTGGGTGGTGGGTTTTACTGTTGGGGGGTGTTTGTATTTTTTTTTACAGGTAAAAGAGCTGATTTCTTTGGGGCAATGCCCCACAAAATGCCCTTTTAAGGGCCATTGACAGTTTAGTGTAGGCTAGGGGTTTTATTATTTTGGGGGGCTTTTTTAATTTTGATAGGGCTATTAGATTAAGAGTAATTCGTTATTTTTATTTGATTTCAGCTTAGGTTTTTTTTTTACAGGTAAGTATGTATTTAGTTTTAAATAGAAATTATTTAGGTAATAATTGTAAGGTTTATTTATATTTATTTTAATTATATTTACGTTAGGGGGTGTTAGGGTTAGATTTATGCTTAGGGTTACGTTAGGGTTAGGGTTAGGTTTAGGGGTTAATATATTTATGTAGTGATGTGGGAGGCCAGAGGTTTAGGGGTTAATAGTTTAATTTAGTATATTTCATTGTGGGGGGCTTGCGGTTTAGTGGTTAATTGGTTTATTATAGCGGCAGTGTGGGCGGACGGCAGATTACGGGTTAATAATATTTAAGTAGTGTTTGTGATGTAGAAGGGCGGTGGTTTAAGGGTTAATAGGTTTATTTTAGTGGTGATGATGTCGGGGAGCGGCGGAAGAGGGATTAATACATTTTAATAGTGGTGGCGATGTCTGGAGCGGACGATTAGGGGTTAATCATTTTATTTTAGTATTTGCGATGCTGGAGTGCCTTGGTTTAGGGGTTAATAGGTAGTTTATGAGTGTTAGTGTACTTTGTAACACTTTAGTTTTGAGTTTCATGCTACAGCTTTGTAACGTAAAACTCATAACTACTGACTTTAGATGGCAGTATGGATCTTGTCAGTATAGGGTGTACTGCTCACTTTTTGGCCTCCTAGGCAAACTCATAATACCGGCGCTATGGAAGTCCCATTGAAAAAAGTCTTTTTTAAAAGTGCGGTGCTGATGTTGCGTGACAGCCAAAAAGGTGTGCGGTACACCTATACCTGCAAGACAAGTAATATGGGAACATAGGGAAAAAGCAGCGTTATGAAGCATAAAGATGCTTTTTCATTAATAACGCTAAACTCATAATCTAGCTGTAAATGAATAAAAAAAGTGTTTTTTAATTGTCTCTCCCAGTCCATTACTGTTTCTTTGTGTTTGTTTGTTGTCTTTCCAAAAAGATAAACTTGTCTCCCTTGACCGCCCCTATTCTATGTTGTCTATTTTTTCCTCCATCACACCACCTTATTCTAAAAATCTTTTATGTTCATTGTTCAACCAACAGCAAAGACTGCCTGTGTTGTCTCCTACTAGTATCAAGTTCACCAAAGTCAGCCAACAGCTGTGGTTCCAGAAGACTGCAGCCTGTTTCTTCTTCTACAACAGCAAGGTCATCCTCATCCTGCAGCCTGTTTCTTCTTCTAAAACTGCAAGTTCATCCACATCCTGTAGCCTGTTTCTTCTTCTACAACAGCAAGACCATCCACATCCTGCAGCCTGTTTCTTCTTCTACAACAGCAAGGCCATCCACATCCTGCAGCCTGTTTCTTGTTCTACAACAGCAAGGTCATCCTCATCCTGCAGCCTGTTTCTTCTTCTACAACTGCAAGTTCCTCCACATCCTGTAGCCTGCTTCTTCTTCTACAACAGCAAGTTCATCCACATCCTGTAGCCTGTTTCTTCTTCTACAACAGCAAGGTCATCCACATTCTGCAACCTGTTTCTTCTTCTACAATAGCAATGCCACCCTGCAAGTGCGCTCCAACTCTGCAAGTCTAGCCTGTGTCTTCTACAACATCAAGGTCAGCCATTTAGCCAGTGCCTTCTACAACAACAAGGTCAATCATCCAAAGCCAGTGTCATCTACAACAGCAAAGTCAGTCATCTAAAGCTAGCATTTTCTATAACAGCAAGGTCAGTCCTCCAGAGCCAATGTATTCTATAAATGCAAGGTCAGTCTCCTCCAGTGAAAGCCAGTATTGCCTCAGTCTCAATTAAACATGATGATGAGCAAGTCCATTGTTGTCTTCTTTATATTCAATTAATTGCAAGTATAAGCCTGTGGTGTCTTGTCTATTCACAATTAACGTGACTGCTTAATCATTAAGCCAATTGTTGTCTTATTTATATTCAAGTGCAAGCCTGTGCTCTCTTGTCTCTCAATCCAGGTGATGTCACTACATCATCAAGCCCATTGTTGTCTTCTTTATATTCAAGTGCAGGAAGCCTGTGTTCTCTTGAATCAAGGTGACTGCTTTATCAAACACATTGTTGTCTTCTTTATATTCAATTTTAAGTGTAAGCCTGTGGTCTCTTGTCTCTTCTCAAATCTCAATCAAGGTGACTGCATTATCAAGCCCATTGTTGTCTTCTTATATTCAAGTTCAGCAAGTCTGTGTTCTCTTCAATCAAGTGCAGCAAGCATGTGTTCTCTTCAATCGAGGTGACTGCTTAATAATTCACATTGTTGTCTTCTTTATATTCAAGTGCAGCAAGCCTGTGTGTTCTCTTCAATCAAGGTGACTGCTTCATCAAGCACATTGTTGTCTTCTTTATATTCAAGTGCAGCAAGCCTGTGTTCTTTTCAATCAAGGTGACTACGTTATCAATCACATTGTTGTCTTCTTAATATTCAAGTGCAGCAAGTCTGTGTTCTCTTCAATCAAGGTGACTGCTTCATCAAGCACATTGTTGTCTTCTTTATATTCAATTTCAAGTGTAAGCCTGTTGTCTCTTGTCTCTTCTCAAATCTCAATCAAAGTGATTGCATCATCAAGCCCATTGTTGTCTTCTTTATATTCAAGTGGCAGCAAGCCTGTGTGTTCTCTTCAATCAAGGTTAATGCTCCATCAAGTGCATTGTTGTCTTCTTTATATTCAAGTGCAGCAATCCAGTGTTCTCCTCAATCAAGGGGACTGCTTCATCAATCACATTGTTGTCTTCTTTATATTCAAGTACAGCAAGCCTGTGTCTTCTCTTCAATCAAGGTGACTGCTTCATCAATCACAATCGGCTAGATAACAAGTTTTGTCGGTAAAAACTTGCGGGGCTAACAAGACTTTTTTTCCAGTGCTTACTTTAAACAACGCTGGTATTACAAGTTTTCTGAATGGCTGCGTTAGCCTCAGAAAAGTGAGCGTTGAGCAAATTTAGCTCCACTTCTACCTGTAATACCAGCGTTGCTTACGGTAGCGGTAAGCTGGCTAAAACATGCTTGTGCATGATTTCCCCATAGGATACAATGGGGCTGAGCTGGCTGAAAAAAAACCTAACACCTGCAAAAAAGCAGCGTTCAACTCCTAACGCAGCCCCATTATTTCCTATGGGGAAATGAATTTTATGTCTACACCTAACACCTTAACATGAATCCAGAGTCTAAACACCCCTAACCTTACACTTATTAACCCCTAATCTGCCACCCCTGCTATCACCGACCTACATTATATTATTAACCCCTAATATGCCGCTCCAGACACCGCCGCCACCTACAATATACCTATGAACCCCTAATCTGCTTCCCCTAACATCGCTGACACCTACATTATAGTTATTAACCCCTAATCTGCCCCCCCCCAATGTTGCCGCCACCTACCTACACTTATTAACCCCTAATCTGCCGACCGGACATCGCCGCCACTATAATAAATATATTAACCCCTAAACAGCAGCACTCCCGCCTCGCAAACACTATAATACATTTTATTAACCTCTAATCTGCCCCCCCCCAATGTCGCCGCCACATACCTACAATTATTAACCCCTATTCTCCCACCCCCAATGTCGCCACTACTATAATAAAGTTATTAACCCCTAAACCTAAGTCTAACCCTAACCCTAAAACCACCCTAAGTTAAATCTATTTTTAATAAATCTAAATAAAATTTCTAAAATTAAATAAATTAATCCTACTTAAAACTAAATACTTACCGACAAAATAAACCCTAATATAGCTACAATATAATTAATAGTTACATGGTAGCTATTTTAGGATTTATGTTTATTTTACAGGCAACTTTGTATTTATTTTATATATATACTAAAGTGTGCGCAAGAGACACCAAACTATTCCAACCCTAAAGTCCCTGGCATTAGGGAAAAGAAAGATAATCAAAGAACAAAATATATGGAGAAGCGCTAAAAGAAGCTAAAGGTGCGGTAGTAAATCACAATGGAAGATATATAACTGGCTATGCAAAAGAATTTAATCAAACAATTAGATAGAATACAAAATTTGTAAAGATAGAATACATAAATGTAAAGATATTAAAAATCGGACGTCTCCGATACAATAAAAACACATGCATGGATAAAAGCATAAACCCAAATGACTACTGTTGCCAATATGGTAGAATAAGTCCCTGTATTATTCAAATAGATTGTATGGGCCCTCAAAAATAAAAGATCACATCAAAGGATCAGTTCCAGGTAAGATTCAAGAGGTCTTGAAAGAGAGATTCAGCTGCAAGTCTACACAGAGCTACAAGTCTAACCCTGCGTGCTGTGTTGCACTAAGAGCGGGGATTTTTTACTTAATTTATCTACAATATAGCGGCCGCTATACTCCGCTTGTCAGCGATCCTGGCCAATAGTATCTTCTCTTGGAGCCAACACCCCTGACCGGTGACGTCACAGGACACGCATACGCCTCACGGAGATGTTATCAAACCAACAGACGGAACTCTAGAAGCTAATACGTATGAATCTTACCTGGAACTGATCCTTTGATGTGATCTTTTATTTTTGAGGGCCCATACAATCTATCTGAATAATACAGAGACTTATTCTACCATATTGGCAACAGTAGTCATTTGGGTTTATGCTTTTATCCATTCCTGTGTTTTTATTGTATCGGAGACGTCTGATTTTTAATATCTTTACATTTATGTATTCTATCTTTACAAATTTTGTATTCTAATTGTTTGATTAAATCCTTTTGCATAGCCAGTTATATATCTACCATTGTGATTTACTACCGCACCTTTAGCTTCTTTTAGCGCTTCTCTATATATTTTGTTCTTTGTATTTATTTTACCTAGGTACAATAGCTATTAAATAGTTAATAACTATTTAATAGCTACCTAGTTAAAATAATTACAAAATTACCTGTAAAATAAATCCTAACCTAAGTTGCAAATACACCTAACACTACGCTATCACTAAATTAATTAAATAAATTAACTACAATTATCTAACATAAAATACAATTAAATAAATTAAACTATAGTACAAAAAACCCCGCTAAATTACAAAAAATAAAAATTTTTTACAAGAATTTTAAACTAATTACACCTAATCTAAGCCCCCTAATAAAATAAAAAAGCCCGCCAAAATAATAAAATTCCCTACCCTAAACTAAATTACAAAGTAATCAGCTCTTTTACCAGCCCTTAAAAGGGCTTTTTGCGGGGAGCTCTTTTACCTGAAAAAAAAACAAATACAATACCCCCCCCAACATTATAACCCACCCACCCCTACTCTAAAACCCACCCGATCCCCCCTTAAAAAAACTTAACACTACCTCCTGAAGATCACCCTACCTTGAGCCGTGCTCACCCAGCCGGGCACCACTGGTCATCCAGGGCAGAAGAGGACATCCGGACCAGCAGAAGTCTTCATCCGATCGGGGCAGAAGAGGTCCTCCATCCAGCAGAAGTCTTCATCCAAGCAGCATCTTCTATTTTCATCCATCTGGCGCGGAGCGGGTCCATCTTGAAGACATCCGACGCGGAGCATCCTCTTCTTCCCGACGACTAACGACGAATGAAGTTTCCTTTAAATGACGTCATCCAATATGGCGTCCCTCGAATTCCGATTGGCTGATAGGTGTCAGCCGCTCTGGAATCAATCCGGGATGTAACCCAACTGCTAGCGTGAATTGAAAGCACACGCTAGCACACTGAGAAATATCCAGGACGTGACCCACTCAGGAAGCAGATTAGAAGATAACTAAAATGAATATTGTTCCAGAATGCAGGAAAGCCACAAAGGATAAAACGTCCCTTTAAGTAGTACAAAGAACAAAAAGGAAATGCTCTTACTTGAAGCTTCTGAAAAAAGGTCCTCTTTAGCAGGCTTGTAAAACAAAGGAAAAGTTCTCTTTTGCAGCTTGTAAATGTAAAAGACCCTTTTAAGCAGGTGTATAACAAACAGAAAGGCAAAGTTCTCTTTTGCAGCTTGTAAAAGAAAAATGTCCCTTTAAGCAGGTTTATAACAAACAGAAAGGCAAAGTTCTCTTTTGCAGCTTGTAAAAGTAAAATGTCCCTTTAAGCAGGTTTTTGTTTATCAAAGAAAAGGTTTAAAGGTAAAGGCAAAAGCAAGGTCAGGCAGGCAGAAGTCGGCATCCAAATATCAGCAAAAGGTATAGGCAAAAGACAAGGTCAGGCAAGCAGAAGTCGGCATCCAAGTATCAGCAAAAGGGTAAAAGCTACAGGCAAGGTCAGGCAGGCAGAAGTCAACATCCAAATATCAGCAAGTAGGGTTTAGGCATGAGGCTTGGTCAGGCAGGCAGAAGTCGGTACACAAAAGAACAGAATTGATACGGTACTCACACTCCAAAGGGAAACAAACAAACGGGCCCAGATTCAGATCTCCCGCCGTGGTTTAAAGGCAGGAGCGTAACCGTCATCAGAGGGGTGTGTCGAGAAAGCGTCATGTTGCTAAGCAACATGACGTCAGACACACAGAGAAGTTCCGGGAGCCGCGGCGACACGGCGATGAACGGAGGCAATCATGACAGCACCCCCCTCCTCAAGGACCCCTCCGGGGGACAGGACCAGGTCTATCAGGATGAGTCTTGTGGAAGGTCTTGACCAAAATAGGAGCATTTACTTGATGAGCAGGTTCCCAAGAACGTTCCGTGACTGGATAACCCTTCCAATGAATGAGATAATACAATTTCTTGCCCCGCAACTTGGAATCTAGAATATGGCTGATCTCAAACTCAGGATGTCCATGCACCAATAACGGTGGAGGTTTAGAAAAAGGCTTAGAATACCTGTTAATCATCACAGGTTTTAAAAGAGAAACATGGAATACCGGATGGACTTTGAGAGACTTGGGTAAAGCCACCCGATAAGCAGTGGAACACACCTGACCCAGTATTCGGAAAGGACCCACATAACGTGGTCCCAATTTGTTAGAAGGTTGTTTCAGGCAAAGAAATCGAGAGGAAATCCAAACTTTATCACCAGGGCGATATTTGGGAGCCTTCTTCCGTCGAAGATCTGAAAAGAACTTGTAACGTCTAGAAGTTACAGAAAGAATACGATGTATCTTCTGCCAATGTCGAGTTAATCTTCGGGCTGTAAGATCAGAAGCAGGATTCACTGTGGAGGAAGTATGCAAAGGGAATGTTCTAGGCTGATATCCGTAAGCTGCATGAAAAGGAGAAGTCTGAAGGGAGGAATTGTACCGGGCATTATGAGCCAATTCAGCCAAAGGAAGGTAAGAAGTCCAGTTAGAGTGATAATGATCCACATAATGTCTAAGATATGTTTCAAGACACTGGTTTACTCTTTCAGTCTGACCATTCGATTGTGGGTGGTGAGAAGTAGAGAGAGATATAGTAGTTCCAAAATGTTTACAAAGTGACCTCCAAAATCGAGAAACAAATTGTACCCCTCTATCTGAAACAATATCTAGAGGAAATCCATGGATTCTTACAATATGTAGAATAAAAAGTTCAGAGAGTCTTTTGGCAGATGGTAATCCTGGCAAGGGTACAAAATGAGCAGTCTTAGTGAACCTGTCGACCACCACCCAGATAGTATTGTTCCCAGTGGACAAGGGAAGATCGGTAATAAAGTCCATGGATACATGAGTCCAAGGCTGGTGAGGTATAGGCAATGGTTGGAGTAATCCTGAAGGAAGTTGGCGTGGAGTTTTGTTCATGGCACATTGTGTGCATACTGAGACGTAATCCTTCACATCTTGAGAGAGTGTAGGCCACCAGACATGTTGTTTGAGGTTTCGAGTGGTAATACTGATGCCAGGATGTCCAGAAAGGGGACTATCATGAGCCCAAAATAAAATCTTGGAACGAAGGCGTTCAGGAACAAAGAGTAAACCATCGGGAGGTTTACAGGACAAAGGAAGATGCTCTTGAGCGGACTGTAATTCTTGTAACCAAGAAGTTGTTAACTGGGCAATGACTTCATGAGGTTGGAGAATGGTACCAGACTCAGGAACTGGGGTATCTTGAAATTGTCTGGAAAGTGCGTCTGCTTTAATATTTTTTGAACCAGGTATGTAAGACAAATTATAGTGAAACCGAGAGAAGAATAATGACCAGCGTGCTTGCCTGGAATTTAATCGTTTGGCTGTTTGGAGATACAGAAGGTTCTTATGATCAGTAAATATAGTAAATGGCAAAGAAGTACCTTCCAGCCAATGTCTCCATTCATCCAATGCCATTTTGATGGCAAGCAACTCTTTATTCCCTACGTCATGTTAAATTCGGAAGGAGTGAATTTTTTAGAGAAAAAAGCAACAGGATGAATCCTTCCAGTCTCTGGTATTCGTTGAGACAGAACAGCTCCAGCAGCAACAGAGGAAGCATCCACCTCCAGAATAAATTGAAACTCAGGATTTGGATGACGAAGGATAGGAGCTGAGGAAAAAGCTTCTTTGAGAGATTCAAAAGCTTCTATAGCCTCAGACGGCCATACTTTACAGTTTTGTCCTTTTCTAGTGAGAGAAGTAAGAGGAGAAGTAATAGTAGCAAAATTCTTGATGAACTTTCTGTAATAATTGGCGAAGCCTAGGAAACGTTGTAAAGCCTTCAAAGAATCAGGTCTAGGCCAATCCAAAATGGCAGAAAGTTTAGTAGGGTCCATCTCGAATCCAGATGCCGATATTACATAACCCAGAAAGGGTATGGATTTTTGATGGAAAGAACATTTCTCCAGTTTAGCAAACAGATGGAATTCTCTTAGACGTTGAAGTACTTTCTTGACGTGGTGCACATGATCCTGGTGGTTCTGAGAAAAAATTAAGATGTCGTCCAGGTATATGATAACAAAAATATTCAAAAAATCACGAAAGATCTCGTTTACAAAATGCTGGAAAACCGCCGGAGCATTGCATAGCCCGAAGGGCATGACCAAATATTCATAATGCCCAAATCGAGTGTTAAAGGCAGTCTTCCACTCATCTCCTTTGCGTATACGGATCAAGTTGTATGCACCACGTAGGTCGAGTTTGGTGAAAATGGTGGCTCCCTGAAGATAAGTAAAAAGTTCAGGAATAAGGGGCAGGGGATAACTGTTCTTGATGGTAATCTGATTCAATCCACGATAATCAATACAGGGTCTTAATCCGCCATCCTTTTTTCCCACAAAAAAGAAACCAGCCCCTACAGGGGAAGAGGAGGGCCGAATAAATCCTCTAGCCAGATTGTCTTTTATATATTCTTCCAGAGCCATGTTTTCTGGTTTAGAAAGTGGATATGTCTTGCCTCGAGGATAGGCAGCCCCAGGAAGGAGATCAATGGGACAATCAAAAGGGCGATGAGGAGGAAGACGTTCAGCTTCTTTTTTGGAGAAAACATCCACAAAGTCATGATAATGCATAGGTAAGGATTCCGGAGTTTCAACTGTGAGAGCAATAGTGAGTGGTAACTTAGTAATCTTTTGAAGACATTTAGTCTGGCATGTAGATCCCCAGGAAGTGAGTTCACCGAAAGTCCAAGAAAAAATGGGATTGTGAATCTGGAGCCAGGGTAATCCCAAGATAATGGGAAATTGCGGAGTGGGAATGACATTGAAACAAATTGTCTCGGAATGAAGTATTCCTACGGTGAGGAGTAAGGGTTGAGTAGAAAACTGAATGTATCCAGAACCCAAAGGATCTCCACTGACCGTAGAGACTGAAATGGAATACTCCTTCTTTAGTAAGGGTATAGAATGAGTAGAAACAAATGTAGAGTCAATGAACACACCTCCAGCACCAGAATCAATTAGAGCTTGGGTATAGATCTTCTTATGTCCAATTAGAAGAGTTACTGGAACAAAGAGTTTCTTGTATAGGGAATGACCACTATTTTGGCTTAACTCAGTTCCCTGGACTAGAGTTAAGCCCTGGCTTTTACTGGCCTAGTAGGACAATCCCTTAATAAATGCCCTTTAAGGCCACAGTACAGACATAAGCCAAGAGTCCGTCTTCTCAAGCGTTCAGTCTCAGTTAATTTTATACTTCCTACTTCCATGGGTTCGGCCTGATCAGTAGTAGGAGAGACTGGAGTGACTGGATTAGAAAAACGAGGAGCCAAACGAAAAGGAGTTCGAGTTGAAGTCCTCTGTGTTCTATCCTTTTCTTGTTGGCGTTCACGAAACCTGGCGTCGAGACTGATACAGAGATTTATTAAGGCTTCTAAGGACTCTGGAAGTTCACGATACACCAATTCATCCTTGAGACGCTCAGAAAGTCCTTTACGGAAAGCGGCTCTGAGTGCTCCCTGATTCCAAGTGGTTTCAGAGGCAAGGGTGCGGAACTCAATAGCATATTGAGAGACTGGTTGATTTCCTTGACGTAAATCCAGGAGAGTAGCTTCAGCAGCGGATGACCTTCCAGGTTTATCGAATACGTTTGAGAATGTAGATAGAAATGTATCAACATCCAACAGTATAGGATCATTCTTTTCTAGCAAAGGTGATACCCAAGCCAAGGCTTTTCCTTTCATTAAGGAAATAAGAAATGTGATTCTAGAAGAGGCAGTAGCAAAGAGAGTAGGGCTATTTCGGAAATGAAGACGGCATTGATTCAGAAAGCCTCTACATTCTTCAGGATTCCCATCATATTTATCCGGAAGAGGTATCCTGGGACTTAGTTGTACCTGAGACTGATTGTTAGGAATCGGAGGAGGTAATGCCTCAATCGGATTTGGATTGGGATTAGGATTGGGAGGTGCGGTAGCAACCAAATTTTGTAATAGAGCAGTAATTTGATCAAGTTTAGTGTCCAGAGACTGCAAGTGAGTGGCATGAGAACCCAAGAGCTGTCCCTGGTGAGCCACGGCCATAGATAATTCAGTGGGGTCCATTTTTGTGGCCCGTTTGTAATGTCAGCCGCTCTGGAATCAATCCGGGATGTAACCCAACTGCTAGCGTGAATTGAAAGCACACGCTAGCACACTGAGAAATATCCAGGACGTGACCCACTCAGGAAGCAGATTAGAAGATAACTAAAATGAATATTGTTCCAGAATGCAGGAAAGCCACAAAGGATAAAACGTCCCTTTAAGTAGTACAAAGAACAAAAAGGAAATGCTCTTACTTGAAGCTTCTGAAAAAAGGTCCTCTTTAGCAGGCTTGTAAAACAAAGGAAAAGTTCTCTTTTGCAGCTTGTAAATGTAAAAGACCCTTTTAAGCAGGTGTATAACAAACAGAAAGGCAAAGTTCTCTTTTGCAGCTTGTAAAAGAAAAATGTCCCTTTAAGCAGGTTTATAACAAACAGAAAGGCAAAGTTCTCTTTTGCAGCTTGTAAAAGTAAAATGTCCCTTTAAGCAGGTTTTTGTTTATCAAAGAAAAGGTTTAAAGGTAAAGGCAAAAGCAAGGTCAGGCAGGCAGAAGTCGGCATCCAAATATCAGCAAAAGGTATAGGCAAAAGACAAGGTCAGGCAAGCAGAAGTCGGCATCCAAGTATCAGCAAAAGGGTAAAAGCTACAGGCAAGGTCAGGCAGGCAGAAGTCAACATCCAAATATCAGCAAGTAGGGTTTAGGCATGAGGCTTGGTCAGGCAGGCAGAAGTCGGTACACAAAAGAACAGAATTGATACGGTACTCACACTCCAAAGGGAAACAAACAAACGGGCCCAGATTCAGATCTCCCGCCGTGGTTTAAAGGCAGGAGCGTAACCGTCATCAGAGGGGTGTGTCGAGAAAGCGTCATGTTGCTAAGCAACATGACGTCAGACACACAGAGAAGTTCCGGGAGCCGCGGCGACACGGCGATGAACGGAGGCAATCATGACAATAGGATTCTATCAGCCAATCGGAATTAAGGTAGGAAAAATCTGATTGGTTGATTTAATCAGCCAATCGGATTGAAGTTCAATCCGATTGGCTGATTGGATCAGCCAGTAGAATTGACCTCGCATTCTATTGGCTGATCCAATCAGCCAATCGGATTGAACTTCAATCGGATTGGCTGATTAAATCAACCAATCTGATTTTTCCTACCTTAACTCCGATTGGCTGATAGAATCCTATCAGCCAATCAGAATTCGAGGGACACCATCTTGGATGACATCATTTAAAGGAACCTTCATTCGTCATTAGTCGTTGGGAAGAAGAGGATGCTCCGGATGTCTTGAAGATGGACCCGCTCTGCGCTGGATGGATGAAGATAGAAGATGCCGTCTGGATGAAGACTTCTGCTGGATGGAGGACCTCTTCTGCCCCGATCAGATGAAGACTTCTGCCGGTCCGGATGTCCTCTTCTGCCCCATCGGATGACCAGTGGTGCCCAGCTGGGTGAACACGGCTCAAGGTAGGGTGATCTTCAGGGGGTAGTGTTAGGTTTTTTTAAGGGGGGATTGGGTGGGTTTTAGAGTAGGGGTGTGTGGGTGGTGGGTTGTAATGTTGGGGGGTATTGTATTTTTTTTTACAGGTAAAAGAGCTGATTACTTTGGGGCAATGCCCAGCAAAAAGCCCTTTTAAGGGCTGGTAAAAGAGCTGATTACTTATTAATTTAGTTTAGGATAGGGAATTTTATTATTTTGGGGGGCTTTTTTATTTTATTAGGGGGCTTAGATTAGGTGTAATTAGTTTAAAATTCTTGTAATATTTTTTTATTTTTTGTAATTTAGTGTTTGTTTTTTGTGCTATAGTTTAGTTTATTTAATCGTATTTTATGTTAGATAATTGTAGTTAATTTATTTAATTAATTTAGTGATAGTGTAGTGTTAGGTGTATTTGTAACTTAGGTTAGGATTTATTTTACAGGTAATTTTGTAATTATTTTAACTAGGTAGCTATTAAATAGTTATTAACTATTTAATAGCTATTGTACCTAGTTAAAATAAATACAAAGTTTCCTGTAAAATAAATATAAATCCTAAAATAACTACAATGTAACTATTAGTTATATTGTAGCTATATTAGGGTTTATTTTGTCGGTAAGTATTTAGTTTTAAATAGGATTAATTTATTTAATTTTAGAACTTTTATTTAGATTTATTAAAAATAGATTTAACTTAGGGGGGTGTTAGGGTGAGACTTAGGTTTAGGGGTTAATAACTTTATTATGGTATCGGCGACGTTGGGGGTGGGAGATTAGGGGTTAATAATTGTAGGTAGGTGGCGGCGACGTTGGGGGGGCAGATTAGGAGTTAATAACATTTATTATAGTGTTTGCTAGGCGGGAGTGCTGCGGTTTAGGGGTTAATACATTTATTATAGTGACGGCGATGTCCGGTTGGCAGATTTGGGGTTAATAAGTGTAGGTAGGTGGTGGCGACGTTGGGGGGGCAGATTAGGGGTTAATAACTATAATGTAGGTGTCAGTGATGTTAGGGGCAGCAGATTAGGGGTTCATAGGTATAATGTAGGTGGCAGCGATGTCTGGTCGGCAGATTAGGGGTTAAATAATTGTATTATAGTGTTTGCGATGTGGGGGGGCTCGGTTTAGGGGTTCATAGGTAGTTTATGGGTGTTAGTATACTTTGTAGCACTGTAGTTAAGAGCTTTATGTTCCGTTGTTAGCCCGTAAAACTCTTAACTACTGACTTTTATATGTGGTAGGAGTCTTGGAGGTAGAGGCTGTACCGCTCACTTTCTCCAAGACTTGTAATACCAGCGTTAGGCAAATCCCATTAAAAAGATAGGATACGCAATTGACGTAAGGGGATTTGCGGTAGCCAAAAGTTGCGGAAGAAAAGTGAGCGGTACACCTGTACCTGCCATACTCGTAATACCAGCGGATGTTAAAAAGCAGCGTTAGGACCCCTCAAAGCTGCTTTTTAAGGCTAACACAGAACTCGTAATCTAGGCGATTGTAAGCTTGTGGTCTCTTGTCTCTTCTCAAATTTCAGTCAAGGTGACTCAATGCATCATCAAGGACATTGTTGTCTTCCTTATATTCAAGTACAGCAAGCTTGTGTTCTCTTCATTTAAGGTGACTGCTTCATCAAGTACATTGTTGTCTTATTTATATTCAAGCGCAGCAAGCCTGTGTTCTCTTCAATAAAGGTGACTGCTTCATCAATCACATTGTAAGCCTGTGGTCTCTTGTCTCTTCTCAAATCTCAATCAAGGTGACTCACTGCATCATCAAGCCCATTGTGGTCTTCCTTATATTCAAGTACAGCAAGCTTGTGTTCTCTTCATTTAAGGTGACTGCTTCATCAAGCCCATTGTTGTCTTCTTTATATTCAAGTGCAGAAAGCCTGTGAGTGTGTTCTCTTCAATCAAGGTGACTGCTTCCACTGCGTCATTGCTGCAACTTGAAGAAGCAATACTAGCATCTTCAGAGCTAAGCTAACAGCTAATTGCATCATAAATCAAGGAGGCCATTCAATTTTTGTCTATCTTTCTATTCAAGTGCAAGCCTGTGGTCTCTTGTCTATCATTGTGCCATGGTTGCCACTGATACTGGCAGTGTGTGCGGTAGTATAATCTCCTCATTTTCTGTGGCAGCTTGCAGTGTGTGCGGTAGACTCCGGTAGTTTAAATCTTCTTATTTTTTGTGCAAGCTGGTATTTTGTGTGGCGCGTTGTACATAAAATTCAAGATGAGTTCTAAAGAGCTGTCCGTGTCCAACAATAACGATGATGATGTTGATGTTGCTAATGAATTGTTGGTGCCAAAGAATAATTCAACATCAGTTGTTTGGGAATATTTTGGATTCAGAAAAGATGATGTGAAACAGAACCAAGTAATCTGCAAGACTTGTGGAACGAGTGTTGCAGCAAAACGAAGTAACACATCAAACCTGTTCCAGCACCTTAAACAGCGGCATAAGGAAATCTTTGAACTATGTATGGCCAAAACATTTCTGATAGAGAAAAGACAACACAAACTAGCTGTGAAGCTAAAGTTGAGCAGCAACAATTAATCATAAAGGCATTTGCAAACAGTGACATCACCATTTTCAAAGACCTCTAAATGGCATGGAGAAATAACCAACGCTATTGCATATTATATATGCAAAGACATGGTGCCTGCATACACGGTTAGTAAACAAGGCTTCAAAAGAATGATACACACACTCGACAAGAGATACCAACTGCCATGTCGCAATTACTTCTGGAGAAAACTAATTTAGGTAAGAGTATCATATGTGAAACCAGTTCTGCATCTATTAAACAAACAAAAAAATGCCTCTGGAGGAAGATGATCCTGACCTTACCAAGACACTGAAATCCAAAATTCTTGAATATATGAATAGAAATTATGAAGATGAAGATACTCAAGATCTGCTAGATATGGCATCATGATCCACGATTCAAGACAACCTACATAAATGCGGATACAATTACAAGCATCAAGGCCAGGGTGATGTCTGATATGGCCATTGTGTCTGAGCAGCAAGTCATGCTGAATCCAAGTCAAGCAATCAGCAGTTCCCCATGCAAAGTAATAGATGAATGTAGAAGAAGAAACTGTGCCATAAATGCCATAACCAGGGCAGGTTCTAACTTCCAATGTTTTGTATTGTATTCTCTATATATCCTTTAAATTTGAAACTTGTACTCTGTCTTACTGTACTATGCTGCAGTGCTGCTGCTATTAGTTGATGCATGGATGTTAAAAAAGGTTGCATGATTGACCTTATCAGTGCCACATCCTTCATGTTTTCCTGGATAGTAACTCAGCTAAATGACTAACACATAAAGCAGTGTGCATTGTACTACCTAAATTACTACACTTAGAAACACAAAATCATCAGTCAGTCAAATCAATCAATCAATCAAATCAGTAAAAAATCAATCAATTATCAAATAAATCAGTCAGTCAAAAATCAAGTCAACAGCAGTTTTCAGGTTTCTCCTTGCAAACACTGTTTCATTTGTTACTCATACCACAGCTAGACTGACTGTCGAAGAAAACATGGACATAGACAAAGTGGTAAGAACTGGCCAATAGCTAATTTAATTTTTTTTTTTCAAAAGCTTTATTGATGTGAATAAACAATTTACACTCAATGAGCAAGTAAGAAGAAACATTTCGGTTACATTCTAGAGTAGTTGTCATACAAATCAATATTCATCATAACCAAACTATATTTCACATCTAAACCTATTGATTTCGGTCATCAGGATCCTTCCGATGACGAAAATTAAAATGTCCAGTTTTTAATTTTATTCAGTCTTTAAGTATTCTATATTGCAAGCTCAGAATTCAACAACAAGTTGCGTTTGGTATATGGTAGTGCAAAAGCATAGGCGGAAGGGAGAGAAGGAGAAAAAGTGGAGTTAGTGAAGAGAAAGTGAGAAAAAAAATAAGGGCGAGAGGAATAGAAAAAAAAAAAAAAGGGGGAGGGAGGGACAGGAGTTCTAATACTAGAGGGGGGACTCTAGATTGTTTTGTGCCAGAGGGCCAGTATCAACTCATATGTCTCTAGGTTGTGTGTTTTCAAGTAGTGGAATCTTTCCATGAGGAGAGTAGCGTCGATCTGAGATCGCCACTCCTCAATGGAAGGGGTAATCTGTGTTTTCCATTTTCTAGGAATTAATAACTTGGCTCCCGTGATCATTATCAGCAAAAGCGCTAAGTGCGCTGCACTTTGTGTCTTAGGCAGGTTCAGGAATAAGAGTGTTTCTGGTGAGTTAGGGACATTAATATTAAGGATTACGGACATTTCCCTGAAAACTCCCGGCCAGAAGTTCGCAAGGTTTTGCAATACCACCAGATGTGTAGCAATGAACCGTCTGCTCCACAACTCCTCCAGCAGGTGGAGCTGAGGGCCGGGAACAGTTTTTGCAGTCTCGTCGGGGTAAGATACCATCTACTAAGGAGCTTGATGTGGGACTCTTGGATATATGCTGATACCGAGGACTTTCTAGCTAGGCCAAAGGCCCTAATCCAAGCCGTACTTTCAAATTCTGAAGTCAAGTCCCTATGCCATTGGCTTGTATAGGTGGGGAGTGTGTCCGTCCCAGGGACGAGCAAAATCTTATATATCAACGAGATCAGGTGTTTGAGGGCATTTGCTGAGTGGCAAAGAGCCTCAAAAGGTGTTAGGTCCCTGCCCATGTCTTGTTTGTTTCTATGGGTTTTTATAAAGTGTGTCAGCTGGTTGTAATGTAGCCAAGAACTAAATATATCTGTGTGGATATCCCTCAATCTGTCCCATGGCATTAAGGACCCGCTTTCTGTTATGCTTCACATCAAGCCCTCCTTCAAGCTGTATGGTTTAGCCCTGCGGGAGCCCAGTTTATGGAATGGGAGGTCAGGGTTCTCTATGATTGGTGTGAGGGGGGAATATCTTGTGGATATATGTGATGTAGTGGCCAGAATGCTGTCCCATGTTCGGAGAGTCTCTGTTAGTAAGTGGTAACTTCGGATGACCCTAGATCTTTTAGAGGGGGTAGTCCAGGCCAGAGTACCCAAGTTGTTGATTTTTCTGTCTACCTGTATCCAAGCTTTCTGCTCTATATTATGTGACCACTCGACTATCCTTTGTAAGATAACCGCGGATCTGTATGCTTTTAAGTCGGGGAGGCCTAGCCCCCCCCTGTCTCTAGGTAGGTACATGGTGCGTCTGGGGAGTCGGAGCCTGACCTTGGCCCATACATATTGTTCTATTATTCTTTGGAGCTGGTCCAAGTAACCGGGCGGTAGGGCAATAGGGACCATCTGAAAGATGTAAAGAATCCTGGGGAGGATGTTCATTTTAATGACTCCTACTCTTCCCAACCATGAGATAGGGTTGTTGACCCAGGAAGAAAGATCTGCTGCTATATTATGTTTAAGATTCCCATAGTTATGTTTGAAGAGGTCAGAGGGGTCGGAGGAGAGGTATATTCCTAGGTATTTTAGCTTTTCTTTGGCGACTTTGATGTTATAATTTTTCTGTAGGGATTGTATAATTTTGGGGCATGTGTTAATATTTAGAAGTTCCGATTTGCTGAGGTTAAGAAGAAAATTGGATATATCATCGTATGCCCTCAACTCTTTGAGAAGCTCAGGGAGAGATGTGTCTGCGTTTGTAATGGTGTATAGGACGTCATTGGCATATAAGGCCTGTTTGTATTCAGCGTTATCAATCTGTAACCCAGTAATGTTTTGATTCCGCCTAACCCTCTGGGCTAGGGCCTCTATCGACAGGGCAAATAATAGAGGGGATAGAGGGCACCCCTGCCTAGTGCCATTACTAATGGGGAAATACTCAGACAGCGTCCCATTCACTCTGATCCTAGCATTAGGACTCGAGTAAAGTGCAAAAACTGTGTTTAAGAAAGCGTCTTTAAATCCCATCTTTTCCATGACCCGACGCAGAAAAAGCCAATCGACCCTGTTGAAGGCCTTCTCCGCGTCGGTTGAAAATAGAACCATTGGGGTCTTTGAGACTCTGGTGTGAGAAATTAGTTGAACAACTTTGGCAGTGTTGTCCCTAGCCTCCCTCCCAGGGACGACACCTACTTGGTCATTGGAAACAAGTTCTGGAAGATATTTATTAAGGCGATTCGCCAAAATTTTAGCTAACAATTTCATGTCCATATTGATTAGAGATATGGGTCTAAAGTTTTCAGGGGCTTCTGGTTTTTTGCCGGGCTTAGGGATGACAGTTATGTGTGCTTCCAGGAGAACTTTGGAAAGTTGTGGGCTGTCCCTAAGACTATTAAACAGTTGGAGGAGAGGACTGGAAACCTCATCCGAGAATTTTTTATAGTAGGGAATAGTGAAGCCGTCCGGACCAGGGCTTTTTCCCGACGGGGAGTTTTTAATGGCTTGAATCAGTTCTACCTTTGTGATTGGGGAATCTAAGTATTCCGAGGCCTCAGTGGTTAAGGTTGGTAACCCTATGTCTTGGAGGTATGTATCTATTTTTGAGGTCCTACAAGGCTGTGAGGAGTTGCCTCCTTGTTGTTCTGGCTCTTCCCTGATATTATATAAGGAGTAATAATATTTGTGGAACGCGGAGGCTATCTGCGAGCTACTATACAGGGAGTGCAGAATTATTAGGCAAGTTGTATTTTTGAGGATTAATTTTATTATTGAACAACAACCATGTTCTCAATGAACCCAAAAACTCATTAATATCAAAGCTGAATATTTTTGGAAGTAGTTTTTAGTTTGTTTTTAGTTTTAGCTATTTTAGGGGGATATCTGTGTGTGCAGGTGACTATTAATGTGCATAATTATTAGGCAACTTAACAAAAAACAAATATATACCCATTTCAATTATTTATTTTTACCAGTGAAACCAATATAACATCTCAACATTCACAAATATACATTTCTGACATTCAAAAACAAAACAAAAACAAATCAGCGACCAATATAGCCACCTTTCTTTGCAAGGACACTCAAAAGCCTGCCATCCATGGATTCTGTCAGTGTTTTGATCTGTTCACCATCAACATTGCGTGCAGCAGCAACCACAGCCTCCCAGACACTGTTCAGAGAGGTGTACTGTTTTCCCTCCTTGTAAATCTCACATTTGATGATGGACCACAGGTTCTCAATGGGGTTCAGATCAGGTGAACAAGGAGGCCATGTCATTAGATTTTCTTCTTTTATACCCTTTCTTGCCAGCCACGCTGTGGAATACTTGGACGCGTGTGATGGAGCATTGTCCTGCATGAAAATCATGTTTTTCTTGAAGGATGCAGACTTCTTCCTGTACCACCGCTTGAAGAAGGTGTCTTCCAGAAACTGGCAGTAGGACTGGGAGTTGAGCTTGACTCCATCCTCAACCCGAAAAGGCCCCACAAGCTCATCTTTGATGATACCAGCCCAAACCAGTACTCCACCTCCACCTTGCTGGCGTCTGAGTCGGACTGGAGCTCTCTGCCCTTTACCAATCCAGCCACGGGCCCATCCATCTGGCCCATCAAGACTCACTCTCATTTCATCAGTCCATAAAACCTTAGAAAAATCAGTCTTGAGATATTTCTTGGCCCAGTCTTGACGTTTCAGCTTGTGTGTCTTGTTCAGTGGTGGTCGTCTTTCAGCCTTTCTTACCTTGGCCATGTCTCTGAGTATTGCACACCTTGTGCTTTTGGGCACTCCAGTGATGTTGCAGCTCTGAAATATGGCCAAACTGGTGGCAAGTGGCATCTTGGCAGCTGCACGCTTGACTTTTCTCAGTTCATGGACAGTTATTTTGCGCCTTGGTTTTTCCAAACGCTTCTTGCGACCCTGTTGACTATTTTGAATGAAACGCTTGATTGTTCGATGATCACGCTTCAGAAGCTTTGCAATTTTAAGAGTGCTGCATCCCTCTGCAAGATATCTCACTATTTTTGACTTTTCTGAGCCTGTCAAGTCCTTCTTTTGACCCATTTTGCCAAAGGAAAGGAAGTTGCCTAATAATTATGCACACCTGATATAGGGTGTTGATGTCATTAGACCACACCCCTTCTCATTACAGAGATGCACATCGCCTAATATGCTTAATTGGTAGTAGGCTTTAGAGCCTATACAGCTTGGAGTAAGACAACATGCATAAAGAGGATGATGTGGTCAAAATACTCATTTGCCTAATAATTCTGCACTCCCTGTAGTGACGGTGCCATTCTTTAGTTTTAATCGAATGAATGTATGACTGTAGTTGTCTTTTTTTGATGGTCCTAGCCAAAAATTTTCCAGGTTTGTTCCCCCCCTCATAATAAAACTGCTTCAGGGAAAGTGCTTTCTTTTGGCGCATTTCCTCTAGATATTTATTCAGTTTGGCTTTTGTGGAAGTTAGTTTGTTTTTTACGTCAGTGACAGATGGGTCAGATTTGTGTGTGTTTTCTAAGGATTGTATCGCAGTGAGCAAATCAGTGTATTTCACTCAGTAGCGCTTGTTAAGTATGGCCTTGTGTTTTATGAGAAGTCCGCGTATGACGCTCTTATGGGCTTCCCATACCGTCATGAGTGGTGTGAGTGGTGAGATGTTTAGTTCAAAATATTCCCTGAGTGCCTTGCGTATGTCTTCTAGTATTAAGGGGTCGTCTAGTAGGGTGTCATCTAGTTTCCACGTATAATTTGTAATTGGGATATCCGGCCATTGGACCATGCAGGTGACCGGGGCGTGATCTGACCAAGTGATATGGCCTATGTCACATTTTTGTGTAAGTGAGAGTCCATTAGCGTCAGTGTATATGTAATCTAACCTCGAATAGCTATTATGAGGTATAGAGTAAAAGGAGTAATCCCTTGAGGTCGGGTGTAGGGTTCTCCAAGTGTCGTGCAGTGCAACCTCGTTTAAAATGGAGTTAACCTGTCGTATGGTAGAGGAGGGAGTACAAGTGACTCCCCTTGAGGAGTCTATGGAGAGGTTGGCTACCAGATTGAAGTCCCCTGCCATGAAGGTAATCCCTTTGGAGTGCTCCAAGAGGAGGTTTGTGACTTTTTTGATAAAGCCCCCCTGTGAGAGGCTGGGGGAATACACAGAAGCTAGTGTGATGTAGTGGCCATACAAGGTTCCTATAACTACTACAAATCTATCTTCTGGGTCTTTCTGAACCTGTGTTATGTGAATAGGCACTGACTTGTGAAAGATGATTCCAACCCCTCTTTTTTTGCTCGTCCCCGAGGCGAACACCGCCTTCGAGTACGTTGGGTGATGCCATTTGGGTTCTTTCCCCCTCTGGAAGTGAGTTTCCTGAACTAGAATAATTTGACTCTGTAACTTAGCAAGTTCCTTAAAGGCGATAGAACGCTTTCCAGGGCTATTAAGTCCCTTAGTGTTTATTGTGGTAATATTTATTTGATGATCCTGAAACCTACTGGCCTTAGATTGCCCAGTAGGCATGTTGGATTGTGTGAGGTGGGGGAGGGAGAAAATAAAAAAAAATTAAAAATAAGTTAGTATTTAGGGAAAAGAAAAGAGGATTAGTCTAAAAGGAGAGAGTAAGAAGAGAAGGAGATGATTAATGAAATAGTTCAAAGCAATCAAATTATGCTGTAAGCGTTAAATGCAATCTTCTCTTGCACCAACAGTTATAAAGAGGGAGATGTGACAAACAATTTTACAATGCAAAAGAAAAAACAAAAGGAATTCTTCAGCTCAACAATTTCAAAAATTCGTAAAACAAAAACAATAGGGGAAAAGCCCCTTAACTGACGTTAATTATAGAAAACTTTGTCACCCCAATTACTGCATTGGGGTGAGGTAACATATTGGCACCTAAGAATGTGACTTAACTTTTTGTGAGTTGGGTCTTGTATGGTACTAGGACTTCTAAGCACCCCAGTTACAGTGATAGAGGGAAATAAATATATATATGCGGCCTTTTGGTCTAGGTTATATAATTATGTGATTGTAAGCGTATTAAGGTTTTCTCTACATCTTATTTTGTAGACGGCCCTCGAGGAAAGCGGTCATAGGACTTGCGTTCTAAGCGGCCTGTGTATAGGGCGGCTTTTGCTATAAATGTACCTCCAAGGGGAGGGGCATAGTGTGACCTAATGTGCTGTTATTAAGGCGTGATCTTAGTATCCGTTTCTCATTTGTAGAAAAAAAAGAAAAAAAAACCCTCTGTTCCGGTTGTTGTTGCAATATGCAATAGTGTGGAAAGGGGCCATTAACCTAGCATCTAGTTTTCACCCCATGGCGTGTACGCCGTAGGGGTTTACGCGTGTGTTTCTAAATGGGAGCCCCTGCCCTTGTTATATCCCGAGAGGGATTTGAGTTGATACTGGGACTGGTAGACTGTCCTTAACCCTCTGTAAGCCAAGTTAAACCCTGTAAACATAATGTCAAACAATAAACCAATAAACTGTTAAGCTTTACATATTCATGCACTTCATAAAAGAGCTGTTTAGTGGGTGTAAGCGCTGTTTTTCAACATAGCGTCTATAGCTCTTCCAACAATGTCAATGTGGAGCTCTCTCTGGGATGAGAGCTGCTCCCAGGCCCCACTGTTAACAGATTTAGCGTACAGTACTTTACCTATTATTTACATGTCCTCGGCAACTATCCAACGGAGGACTGGGAAGAAAGAGTACCATCTTCTGCTCCTGCGTCTTGTGGTGAAGGATGTTGCAGAGACAAATTATCATAGAACTCTCTTTCGTCTGTTCCTGGCCTATATATGACAGTTTTATTGTTATTATTAGCTATAATTGATACAGGGAATCCCCAGCGATACTGGATCTTCTGCGCCCTTAGTGTGGATGTTATGTGGTTCAGTTCTCTCCTCTTCTGAAGGGTCACTGGAGACAGGTCCGTAAAGATTTGAATCTCTTCTCCAGCATGGGTTATGGGGTGTTTGCGTCTTGCCTCTTGTATGATCTCCTCTTTATCCTTAAATCTAAGGAATTTGACAATTATGTCCCGTGGCGGGGCTTTACTGGGAGGTTTGGGCCTAAGGGCCCTGTGAGCTCTTTCAAGTGGTATTTCTGGGGCAGATGGGTTGTTCTTGATAATTCTGAAGAGGGCTTGCAGATAGCCCTCGATCCCCTGCTGTGCGACAGTTTCAGAGACTCCGCGGATTCGCAGGTTGTTCCTGCGGCCCCTGTTGTCGAGGTCTTCAATTTTTTCGTTGAGATATTGTAGATTTTCAGAGTGTTGTCTCAGTGTAACGGAGTTCTGTTTTATGGAAGCAGATGCCTTACTGAAGTTTGTTTCTACCTTGAGGATTCTCGAGTCAAGCACTGCCATGTCTTTTCTAAGGTCTCCAAACAGGGTTTTCATCTCATCCATAATGCCTTTAATGTCCTCTTTAGATGATAAGTGTGTAATATCCTCTGTAGTGAGGTAAGCTGAGTGAGACACATCAGTGCTGAGAGAAGAACCCTGTGACAGCGCCATTTCCTCCCTAGTAGCCGATTTATTAGAGTCTATAGGCTTTAAGTATTGAGATAGTGGCTTTGTATGTGCAGATCTATCAATCCTGCTTGATTTCTTGTTAGGCATCACCTATTCTTGTTTGAGGAGTTTAGTGTATACCCCAGATAAATTAAATATCAGCCCCTGACCTCTGGCAGCGTGTTCATGTAATTTAGGAGACTATTGAAATTCTTTATTTGAGGAGTAGTCCTGCAGGTGATGTCCTATTAGCCCCCTGTTATACTGAGCTGATCACCTATTGTGGGTATTAACTTAATCCTTTCTAGCATCGGGTCTTGTAGCAGTGTCACTTAATTGCTGTTGTGCTACTTAGCCCTGCGTGTTAGGTGAGAGGCAAAGCCGCGGGGCTTCTGCGTGAGGTCTGAATCTTATTTCACTAAGTCACTGTGGTGAGGAGCAGAGGGCCTACCTGATGTAATTGGCAAGTGCCGATAGCGGAACTTGGGATCCGGGTGCCTTCCGATCCGGGTCTGTTGCGCTTGTGAGAGCGCTCGGTGCACAAGGGGCCCTGACGGGTCTGCAGTCTCCTGTGATTCCTCTTTTTCGGGTTGGGTCTTAGCGCAGGGTCGATGCTTCTGTGTCAAGTGTAGGCCTGAGAGTTGTGGTCCTGAAATTGATATGCGCCGTGCTTTTGAGGGCAACAGTTACTCCCTGAGATAGAGATCTGAAGGTAGGAGCTTTAACTGGTCCCACTCACTGAGATTTAGATTAAGATTGTGCCATATAGTGCTATTTTGTCAGTTTAGGAAGCAGGAGCCCTTCTAATGTGTGGCCATCTTCCTGAGCGGCCAGACTCCGCCCCCAGCTAATTTAATTTTAATTAGCTTTGTGTGACTTAAGTTCACTTGTTTGTATTATGTAGTTGTACTCTAACTATATTAGTGTTCTGTTATGTACTACAGAATAGCTGTGTGATGTAATATGACAGGCAGTGCAGGATGTCAGGATTGACCTTGTCAGTGCCACATCCTTCATGTTTTCCTGGGTGGATAATCACTCATCTAAATGAATAAAACACATGAAGCAGTGTGCATTGTACTACCTAAATTACTACACTTAGAAACACAAATCATCAGTCAGTAAAATCAATCAATCAATCAATCAATCAATCAAATTTGTCAAAAAACAATCAATCAGTAAGTCAAAAACCAAGTCAGCAGCAGTTTTTAGGTTTCTCCATGCATACACTGCTTTATTTACTACTCATACCACAGCTAGGCTGACTGCCCAGTGCTCAAGAAAACATGGAAATGGACAATGTGGTAATAACTGTCCAGCTAATTTATTTCAATTAGCTTTGTGTGTCTGGACAGTCACTCTGCTGCATTTGCTATTCATTTAGCTGTGTGTTCAAAGCATTGTACTACCTTTAGTTTATACTTGTACACAAATTATACTGCCGTAATTCATCACTTTTCAGGTTTCTACATGCATACACTGCTTCATATGTTACTCATACCACAGTTAGAATGACTTTACAAGAAAACATGACAATGGTGTGTCAGAAGACCTAAGAACTGGCTAGTTGCTACTATGTAACCACAGCACAGGCAGCTAATTTTATTTTAACAATTTTGTGGTTTGTATTTTTATGCTCCAAGAGTGTATTGGACATTAAGAAACATGTACATTAAGATTCTGTAGTGTTAAATAAACTTTTTATTGCAAAATTAAGGTGTTATAGTAATGTTTAAGAAAATCGTAATTAAATCGCAATCGCGGTTTTTGGGGAAAAAGTCACGATTTCCCCCCACATCGCCCAGCACTAGTGCTCCACTTGTAATCTAGCCCAAAATGTTTTTATCGCATCGGCTAAAGCATCTCCATTTTTCATTTTTAAAATCTAGTAACCCTGAGGATAATGCATCTACAAGTATAGCTACTAGAATTCCATTATTATCCATATTTATTCACTGGTTAATAAGAGCCAATATTCCTCAATCATTTTTACACATCCACCTTTAAAATATATTTCTTTATATTTGTTGGAAGTGCATAATTATTTATCCATTTAATTGTATTTTATCTTAAAAAGCACTTCTTGACGTTACACAGCTTAGAAATAAACACAATGGTGACATTTTGTAAATAAATTGTTATTTATGGACTCATATATGCAGCTCTAAATTTACACCATAACACACAATTTGGCAATATAATATTTGCTGCTTCTATGGAAAGATCAATCAGTAAAGATCTAGGTCACAATTGACAAGAAAGAAAAGCTTTTTTTCACTCATATAAATATTTACATCCTAATTATGTGCACATATATTTTACATCTTGCAATTGTACATGACAACCTATTCATAATATATGCAATAACCATGATCTACACTAATATGTAAAGCATCAGAGACTAGAAACAAAACCAGTCCTAGCATAATGCAGGATTAGATCTAAATTGAGCAGTATGTGCAAAAACAGAATTTATGCTTACCTGATAAATTACTTTCTCCAACGGTGTGTCCGGTCCACGGCGTCATCCTTACTTGTGGGATATCTCTTCCCCAACAGGAAATGGCAAAGAGTCCCAGCAAAGCTGGCCATATAGTCCCTCCTAGGATATATTCGACCGACGGACAGGAGGAAATATATATAGGAGAAACCATATGGTACCGTGGTGACTGTAGTTAGAGAAAATAATTCATCAGACCTGATTAAAAAACCAGGGCGGGCCATGGACCGGACACACCGTTGGAGAAAGTAATTTATCAGGTAAGCATAAATTCTGTTTTCTCCAACATTGGTGTGTCCGGTCCACGGCGTCATCCTTACTTGTGGGAACCAATACCAAAGCTTTAGGACACGGATGAAGGGAGGGAGCAAATCAGGTTACCTAAACGGAAGGCACCACAGCTTGCAAAACCTTTCTCCCAAAAAAAGCCTCCGAAGAAGCAAAAGTATCAAATTTGTAAAATTTGGCAAAAGTGTGCAGTGAAGACCAAGTCGCTGCCTTACATATCTGGTCAACAGAAGCCTCGTTCTTGAAGGCCCATGTGGAAGCCACAGCCCTAGTGGAGTGAGCTGTGATTCTTTCAGGAGGCTGCCGTCCGGCAGTCTCATAAGCCAATCGGATGATGCTTTTAAGTCAAAAGGAAAGAGAGGTAGAAGTCGCTTTTTGACCTCTCTTTTTACCAGAATAAACAACAAACAAGGAAGAAGTTTGTCTGAAATCTTTTGTAGCCTCTAAATAGAATTTTAGAGCACGGACTACGTCCAAATTATGTAACAAACGTTCCTTCTTTGAAACTGGATTCGGACATAAAGAAGGTACAACTATCTCCTGGTTAATATTTTTGTTAGAAACAACCTTATGAAGAAAACCAGGCTTAGTACGCAAAACCACCTTATCTGCATGGAACACCAGATAGGGCGGAGAACACTGCAGAGCAGATAACTCTGAAACTCTTCTAGCAGAAGAAATTGCAACCAAAAACAAAACTTTCCAAGATAGTAACTTAATATCTATGGAATGTAAAGGTTCAAACGGAACCCCTTGAAGAACTGAAAGAACTAGATTTACGCTCCAGGGAGGAGTCAAAGGTCTGTAAACAGGCTTGATCCTAACCAGAGCCTGAACAAATGCTTGAACATCTGGCACAGCTGCCAGTCTTTTGTGTAGTAAGACAGATAAAGCAGAGATCTGTCCCTTTAGAGAACTTGCAGATAATCCTTTCTCCAAACCTTCTTGTAGAAAGTAGAGAATCTTAGGAATTTTTATCTTATTCCATGGGAATCCTTTGGATTCACACCAACAGATATATCTTTTCCATATTTTATGGAAAATCTTTCTAGTTACCGGTTTTCTGGCCTGAACCAGAGTATCTATCACAGAATCTGAAAACCCACGCTTCGATAGAATCAAGCGTTCAATCTCCAAGCCGTCAGCTGGAGGGAGACCAGATTTGGATGTTCGAATGGACCCTGAACAAGAAGGTCCTGTCTCAAAGGTAGCTTCCATGGTGGAACCGATGACATATTCACCAGGTCTGCATACCAAGTCCTGCGTGGCCACGCAGGAGCTATCAAGATCACCGAGGCCCTCTCCTGATTGATCCTGGCTACCAGCCTGGGAATGAGAGGAAACGGTGGAAATACATAAGCTAGGTTGAAGGTCCAAGGTGCTACTAGTGCATCTACTAGAGTCGCCTTGGGATCCCTGGATCTGCACCCGTAGCAAGGAACCTTGAAGTTCTGACGAGACGCCATCAGATCCATGTCTGGAATGCCCCATAATTGGGTTATTTGGGCAAAGATCTCCGGGTGGAGTTCCCACTCTCCCGGATGGAATGTCTGACGACTCAGAAAATCCGCCTCCCAGTTTTCCACACCTGGAATGTGGATCGCAGACAGGTGGCAGGAGTGATCCTCCGCCCATTGAATTATTTTGGTCACTACTTACATTGCCAGGGAACTCCTTGTTCCCCCCTGATGATTGATATACGCAACGGTCGTCATGTTGTCTGATTGGAACCTTATGAATCTGGCCTTTGCTAGTTGAGGCCAACCCTGAGAGCATTGAATATCGCTCTCAGTTCCAGAATGTTTATCGGGAGAAGAGACTCTTCCCGAGACCATAGACCCTGAGCTTTCAGAGATTCCCAGACCGCGCCCCAGCCCACTAGACTGGCGTCGGTCGTGACAATGACCCACTCTGGTCTGCGGAAGCTCATTCCCTGGGACAGATGGTCCAGGGTCAGCCACCAATGGAGTGAATCTCTGGTCTTCTGATCTACTTGAATCATTGGAGACAAGTCTGTATAATCCCCATTCCACTGTTTGAGCATGCACAGTTGTAATGGTCTTAGATGAATTCGTGCAAAAGGAACTATGTCCATTGCTGCAACCATCAACCCTACTACTTCCATGCACTGCGCTATGGAAGGACGAGCAACAGAATGAAGAGCTTGACAAGAGCTTAGAAGTTTTGATTTTCTGACCTCTGTCAGAAAAATCCTCATTTCTAAGGAATCTATTATTGTTCCCAAGAAGGGAACTCTTGTCGACGGAGACAGAGAACTTTTTTCTATGTTCACCTTCCATCCGTGTGATCTGAGAAAGGCCAGAACAATGTCTGTATGAGCCTTTGCTTTTGACAGGGACGACGCTTGTATTAGAATGTCGTCCAAGTAAGGTACTACTGCAATGCCCCTCTGTCTTAGAACCGCTAGAAGGGACCCTAGCACCTTTGTGAAAATCCTTGGAGCAGTGGCTAACCCGAATGGGAGGGCCACAAACTGGTAATGCTTGTCCAGAAAAGCGAACCTTAGGAACTGATGATGTTCTTTGTGGATAGGAATATGTAGGTACGCATCCTTTAGATCCACGGTAGTCATAAATTGACTTTCCTGGATAGTGGGTAGAATCGTTCGAATGGTTTCCATCTTGAACTATGGTACCCTGAGAAATTTGTTTAGGATCTTCAAATCCAAAATTGGTCTGAAAGTTCCCTCTTTTTTGGGAACTACGAACAGATTGGAATAAAATCCCATTCCTTGTTCCTTTATTGGAACTGGGTGTATCACTCCCATCTTTAACAGGTCTTCTAAACAATGTAAGAATGCCTGTCTCTTTATTTGGTTTGAGGATAAGTGAGACATGTGGAACCTTCCCCTTGGGGGTAGTTCCTTGAATTCCAGGAGATAACCTTGAGAAACTATTTCTAGCGCCAAGGGATCCTGAACATCTCTTGCCCAAGCCTGAGCAAAGAGAGAGAGTCTGCCCCCCACTAGATCCGGTCCCGGATCGGGGGCTACTCCTTCATGCTGTTTTGTTAGCAGCGGCAGGCTTCTTGGCCTGCTTACCCTTGTTCCAGCCTTGCATCGGTTTCCAGGCTGGTTTGGGTTGTGAGGCATTACCCTCTTGCTTAGAGGATGCAGAATTAGAGGCCGGTCCGTTCCTGAAATTGCAAAAGGAACGAAAATTAGACTTATTTTTAGCCTTGAAAGACCTATGTTGTGGAAGGGCGTGGCCCTTTCCCCCAGTGATGTCTGAAATAATCTCTTTCAATTCTGGTCCAAATAGAGTTTTACCTTTGAAAGGGATGTTAAGCAATTTTGTCTTTGATGACACATCCGCTGACCAAGACTTTAGCCAAAGCGCTCTGCGCGCCACAATAGCAAACCCTGAATTTTTCGCCGCTAATCTAGCTAATTGCAAAGCGGCATCTAAAATAAAAGAGTTAGCCAATTTACGTGCGTGAACTCTGTCCATAACCTCCTCATATGGAGTCTCTCTACTGAGCGACTTTTCTAGTTCCTCGAACCAGAACCACACTGCTGTAGTGACAGGAACAATGCACAAAATGGGTTGTAGAAGGTAACCTTGCTGTACAAAAATCTTTTTAAGCAAACCTTCCAATTTTTTATCCATAGGATCTTTGAAAGCACAACTATCTTTGATAGGAATAGTAGTGCGTTTGTTTAGAGTAGAAACTGCCCCCTCGACCTTAGGGACTGTCTGCCATAAGTCCTTTCTGGGGTCGACCATAGGAAATAATTTCTTAAATATAGGGGGGGGGAACAAAAGGTATGCCGGGCTTTTCCCACTCCTTATTAACTATGTCCGCCACCCGCTTGGGTATAGGAAAAGCGTCAGGGTGCACCGGAACCTCTAGGAACTTGTCCATCTTGCATAATTTCTCTGGAATGACCAAGTTGTCACAATCATCCAGAGTAGATAACACCTCCTTAAGCAGTGCGCGGAGATGTTCTAATTTAAATTTAAATGTCACAACATCAGGTTCAGCTTGTTGAGAAATTTTTCCTGAATCTGAAATTTCTCCATCTGACAAAACCTCCCTCATGGCCCCTTCAGATTGGTGTGAGGGTATGACAGAACAATTATCATCAGCGCCCTCCTGCTCTTCAGTGTTTAAAACAGAGCAATCGCGCTTTCTCTGATAAGTAGGCATTTTGGATAAAATATTTGCTATGGAGTTATCCATTACAGCCGTTAATTGTTGCATGGTAATAAGTATGGGCGCACTAGATGTACTAGGGGCCTTCTGCGTGGGCAAAACTGGTGTAGACACAGTAGGAGATGATGTAGTATCATGTTTACTCCCCTCATCTGAGGAATCATCTTGGGCAATATCATTATCTGTGGCAGTACTGTCCTTACTTTGTTTGGACGCTATGGCACAATTATCACATAAATTTAAATGGGGAGACACATTGGCTTTCATACATATAGAACATAGCTTATCTAAAATTACCAAAATTTCACCACAGTGTCTTAAAGCATTAATAGTATTGCACACCAAATTTCAGAGCTTTAACCCTTAATATATTTATACCCCTATTTAACCCCTATACAGTCCCAGCTATAGTCTTTGCTGAGACCCAACCAAGCCCAGAGGGGAATACGATACCAATTGACGCCTTCTAGAAGCTTTTCCAGCAATTTTTAGATCCACACACATGCATCTGCATGCCCTGCTCTCAAAAAACAACTGCGCAGTAATGGCGCGAAAATGAGGCTCAGTCTACAACTAGGAAGGCCCCCTGACTGGAAAAGGTGTCTAACACAGTGCCTGCCGTTTAATAAACGTTCCCCAAGTTTATAAATGCAAATTTTCAGCATAAATATGAATAAAATGCCCAAATAAAGCAATCGATTTAGCCCATAAAAATGTCTACCAGTTTTTTAGCCCATAATAAGCCCTTTATTCTGTTTGTTTGACTAAGAAAATGGCTTACCGGTCCCCATGAGGGGAAATGACAGCCTTCCAGCATTACATCATCTTGTTAGAAATATGGCTAGTCATACCTTAAGCAGAAAAGTCTGCTAACTGCTTCCCCCAACTGAAGTTACTTCATCTCAACAGTCCTATGTGGAAACAGCAATTGATTTGAGTTACTGTCTGCTAAAATCATCTTCCTCTCACAAACAGAAATCTTCATCCTTTTCTGTTTCAGAGTAAATAGTACATACCAGCACTATTTTAAAATAACAAACACTTGATAGAAGAATAAAAACTACATTTAAACACCAAAAAAACTCTTAACCATCTCCGTGGAGATGTTGCCTGTGCAACGGCAAAGCGAATGACTGGGGTGGGCGGAGCCTAGGAGGGACTATATGGCCAGCTTTGCTGGGACTCTTTGCCATTTCCTGTTGGGGAAGAGATATCCCACAAGTAAGGATGACGCCATGGACCGGACACACCAATGTTGGAGAAATAGAGCAAGCAATGGAACAAATGAAGAAATCATATAAAACCCATTTTGGCCCAGATTACAAGTGGAGTGCTATTTAGTAATTTTGTTCGAGTGTAAACTTCGCTAGAAGTAAGATTTTTTTGTGCATATCGGGTAACATGAGTTTTACAAATTGAAGGTAAAAAGTGTGCACTTAAGCGAAACCCAATGTCCGCTAGCCAAATATCATGACCGCTTTAACAGATTCTCCCCATAGAAATCAATATGGAGAGCACAGAAAAAAAATCGAACACCTATTGCTTGCGTGCAAACCCGACAGGAGTTATGATGTGCAGCCAAGAAATGTTTGTTCTGAATCATTTCCCTGAATACTGATTGGCTGAACTATTCTGTATTCCTTTTGTTTAAACATTTAACAAAAATTAATGTAAATGTTTCAAAGCTATAGGTGAAAAGTTCACCTGTAGCAACAATACTTACCTTAATGTGCTCTGGAGAACACGGAGAGCGCACTATGGTAATTATTGGCCCCTAACAAAAAAATAAATAAATAAAGTAAACAAATGAATACTAACATACGGTTAGATTACGAGTTTTGCGTTATAGTGAAAAAGCAGCGTTATCAGGTTATAACGCTGCTTTTTCACTACCGCTGGTATTACGAGCCTTGCAGATTTAGGGGCACCGCACACTTTTTTGGCCTTACCGCAAATAAACGTACGCAAATTGCGTATAGTCTTTTTTTTCAATGGGACTTCCATAGCGCCAGTATTACAAGCTTGCCCTGGGAGGCCAAAAAGTGAGCGGTACACCCTATTATTATTATTTTTATTATTATCAGGTATTTATAAAGCGCCAGCAGATTACGTAGCGCTATACAAGAAATAATGGAACATTACAGGGATGCATTAAATACACAAACAAACAAGTACAATATTGGGGTACATTACAGTTGTAGGTGCAATAATTGAGTTATACAAAAGGAGAGGAATGCCCTGCCCTTGAGCACAATCAGTAGTAGTTCACTTTAAATACAAAGTGGCCTACAGGTAGAGAGACTCTCAAGCTTACAATCTAAAGGAGAGGGAATGGACACAAAAGGTGAGGGAGAAGGGAAATATGTCTGATATAAGGCAGTGTAAGCTGAGTGTGAGTGAAATGTGTGGCGAGTAAATGAGGGTTGGAAAAGTGTAACAGAATATGATAAAGTGTCAGTTCAGAGGCTGTGAGTGTGAAGTATTGTCTCTATCCTGGATCATTAGTGACAGCTGCACCTAATTGCTGTTAGGAGTTTATATATTAAGGTAAACACCAGGGTGGGAGGTGGAGAGAGGCTTGGTGGGCTAGTGCGTGCAGTGAGGTCTTCAAATGTTTGTTTGCAGAAAGGGATCTTTAAATGTATGTTTGCAGAGAGTCTGTAGGATTGCTTGTTGCAGTGAGGTCTGTGTGAGAAAGAGAGTTTTAAATGTAAAACTTCCTGTTGATAAAGGGTAGGTGTATGGGGGAGGGATGTGTAGCTGGGAGAGGGAAATGTTAAAACCAATTCCAAATTAGCCAAACAGATATAAAAATAAAATGCACTCATTGTCTTGATTCAAGATATATGAATTACCTTCAAATGTTTGTTTGCAGAAAGGTATCTTTAAATGTATGTTTGCAGAGAGTCTGTAGGATTGCTTGTTGCAGTGAGGTCTTCAAATCTTTGTTTGCAGAAAGGGATCTTTAAATGTATGTTTGCAGAGAGTCTGTAGGATTGCGTTTTGCAGTGAGGTCTTCAAATCTTTGTTTGCAGAAAGGGATCCCGTCAAGATCCGTAATGCATTCTAAAGTCAGTAGTTATGAGTTTTACACTACAAAGCTGTAGCATAAAACTCATAACTAAAGTGCTAAAAAGTACACTAACACCCATAAACTACTTATTAACCCCCTAAACCGAGGCCCTCCCACATCACAAACACTAAAATAAAATTATTAACCCCTAATCTGCCACTCCCGACATCGCCGCCACTAGAATAAACATATTAACCCCTAAACTGCCGTACTCCTGCCTCGCAAACACTAGTTAAATATTATTAACCCCTAATCTGCCGCCCCTAACATCGCCACCACCTACTTACATTTATTAACCCCTAATCTGCCGCCCCCAACGTCGCTGCCACTATGCTAAATTTATTACCCCCTAAACCTAAGTCTAACCCTAACCCTAACACCCCCTAACTTAAATATAATTAAAATAAATCTAAATAAAAATTACTATCATTACCTAAATAATTCCTATTTAAAACGAAATACTTACCTGTAAAATAAACCCTAATCTAGCTACAATATAACTAATAGTTACAATGTAGCTAGCTTAGGTTTTATTTTTATTTTACAGGCAAGTTTGTATTTATTTTAACTAGGTAGAATAGTTACTAAATAGTTATTAACTATCTAATAACTACCTAGCTAAAATAAATACAAATTGACCTGTAAAATAAAACCTAACCTGTCTTACACTAATACCTAACCTAACCCTACAATTAAATAAAGTCCCTAAATTAAATACAATTAACTAAATTCAATCTTTAAACTAATTACACCTAATCTAATAGCCCTATCAAAATAAAAAAGCCCACCCAAAATAAAAAAAAAACCCTAGCCTAAACTAAACTACCAATAGCCCTTAAAAGGGCCTTTTGCAGGGCATTGCCCCAAAGAAATCAGCTCTTTTACCTGTCAAAAAAAATACAACCACCCCAACAGTAAAACCCACCACCCACACAACCAACCCCCCAAATAAAAGCCTAACTAAAAAAAACTAAGCTCCTCATTGCCCTGAAAAGGGAATTTTGATGGGCAGTGCCCTTAAAAGGGCATTTAGCTCTATTGCAGCCCAAACCCCTAATCTAAAAATAAAACCCACCCAATACACCCTTAAAAAATCCTAACACTAACCCCCGTAGATCCACTTACAGTTCTGAAGAGCCGACATCCATCCTCAACAAAGCCGGGAGAAGTCTTCATCCAAGCCAGCAGAAGTGGTCCTCCAGACGGGCAGAAGTCTTCACCCAGACGGCATCTTCTATCTTCAGCCTTTCGACTTGGAGCGGCTCCATCTTCAAGACATCCGGCGTGGAGCATCCTCTTCAATCGATGGCTGAATCGGAATTAAGGTTGAAAAAATCCTTTTGGCTGATGCAATCTGAATCTAAGGGACGCCATTTTGGATGACGTCATTTAAAGGAACCTTCATTGTCTGCGTCGGAAGGATGAAGATAGAAGATGCCATCTGGGTGAAGACTTCTGCCTGTCTGGAGGACCACTTCTGCCAGCTTGGATGAAGACTTCTCCTGGCTTCGTTGAGGATGGATGTCGGCTCTTCAAAACTGTAAGTGGATCTTCGAGGATTAGTGTTAGGATTTTTTAAGGGTGTATTTGGTGGGTTTTATTTTTAGATTAGGGGTTTGGGCTGCAATAGAGCTAAATGCCCTTTTAAGGGCAATGCCCATCCAAATGCCCTTTTCAGGGCAATGGGGAGCTTAGTTTTTTTAAGTTAGGCTTTTATTTGGGGGGTTGGTTGTGTGGGTGGTGGGTTTTACTGTTGGGGTGGTTGTTTTTTTTTTTTTTTTGACAGGTAAGAGCTGATTTCTTTGGGGCAATGCCCCGCAAAAGGCCCTTTTATGGGTTATTGGTAGTTTAGTTTAGGCTAGGTTTTTTTTTATTTTGGGTGGGCTTTTTTATTTTGATAGGGCTATTAGATTAGGTGTAATTAGTTTAACGATCTTGTAATTTGTTTTTTATTTTCTGTAATTTAGTGTTTTGCTTTTTTTTGTAATTTAGCTAATTGTATTGATTTTAGCTAATTGTATTTAATTTAAGGAATTTATTTAATTGTAGGGTTAGGTTAGGTGTTAGTGTAAGACAGGTTAGGTTTTATTTTACAGGTCAATTTGTATTTATTTTAGCTAGGTAGTTATTAAATAGTTAATAACTATTTAGTAACTATTATACATAGTTAAAATAAATGCAAACTTGCATGTAAAATTAAAATAAACCCTAAGCTAGCTACAATGTAACTATTAGTTATATTGTAGCTAGCTTAGGGTTTATTTTACAGGTGTATTTAGTTTTAAATAGGAATTATTTAGTTATTAATAGTATTTTTTATTTAGATTTATTTTAATTATATTTAAATTAGAGGGGGTTAGGGTTAGGCTTAGGGTTAGGGGTTAATAACTTTAGTATAGTGGTGGGTGTTGGGGGCGGCAGATTAGGGGTTAATAATTGTAGGTAGGTGGCGGCAATGTTAGGGGCGGCAGATTAGGGGTTTATAATATTTAACTAGTTTTTGCGATGCGGGAGTGCGGCGGTTTAGGGGTTAATATGTTTATTATAGTGGCGGCGATGTCCGGAGCAGCAGATTAGGGGTTAATAAGTATAAGATTAGGGGTGTTTAGACTCGGGGTTCATGTTAGGGTGTTAGGAGTAAACATAAATTTAGTTTCCCCATAGGAATCAATGGGGCTGCGTTACTGAGCTTTGCGCTGCTTTATTGCAGGTGTCAGACTTTTTCTCAGCCGGCTCTCCCCATTGATGTCTATGGGGAAATCGTGCACGAGCATGTACAACCAGCTCACCGCTGACTTTAGCACCGCTAAATAACGTGCTGAGAATAACGTGCTGAGAATAACGTGCAAGTTAGCAAAGCACCCCTCTTACCGTGCATTCATTTGGATTGCATTTTGTAAACGAAAATCTGATTTTTATGGCACATATTTAGACATGTATATGTATGTATATACAGTGGGGCAAAAAAGTATTTAGTCAGCCACCAATTGTGCAAGTTCTCCCACTTAAGAAGATGAGAGAGGCCTGTAATTTTCATCATAGGTATACCTCAACTATGAGAGACAAAATGTGGAAATAAATCCGGACAATCACATTGTCTGATTTGGAAAGAATTTATTTGCAAATTATGGCGAAAAATAAGTATTTGGTCACCTACAAACAAGCAAGATTTCTGGCTCTCACAGACCTGTATCTTCTTCTTTAAGAGGCTCCTCTGTCCTCCACTCATTACCTGTATTAATGGCACCTGTTTGAACTTGTTATCAGTATAAAAGACACCTGTCCACAACCTCAAACAGTCACACTCCAAACTCCACTATGGTGAAGACCAAATAGCTGTCAAAGGACACCAGAAACAAAATTGTAGACCTGCACCAGGCTGGGAAGACTGAATCTGCAATAGGTAAGAGGCTTGGTGTGAAGAAATCAACTGTGGGAGCAATAATTAGAAAATGGAAGACATACAAGACCACTGATAATCTCCCTCGATCTGGGGCTCCACGCAAGATCTCACCCCGTGGGGTCAAAATGATCACAAGAATGGTGAGCAAACATCCGAGAACCACACGGGACCAACGGAACAAAGGCTACCATCAGTAACACACTACGCCGCCAGGGACTCAGATCCTGTAGTGCCAGACGTGTCCCCCTGCTTAAGCCAGTACATGTCCAGGCCCGTCTGAAGTATGCTAGAGAGGATTTGGATGATCCAGAAGTGGATTGGGAGAATGTCATATGGTCAGATGAAACCAAAGTAGAACTGTTTGTTAGAAACACAACTTGTTGTGCTTGGAGGAGAGAACACAATTCCTACTGTGAAGCATGGCGGTGGCAACATCATGCTTTGGGGCTGTTTCTATGCAAAGGGAACAGGACGAGTGATCCGTGTACATGAAAGACTGAATGGGGCCATGTATCGTGATTTTGATTTTGAGTGCAAACCTCTTTCCATCAGCAAGGGCATTAAAGATGAAACGTGGCTGGGTCTTTCAGCATGACAATGATTTCAAACACACCGCCCGGGCAACGGAGTGGCTTCGTAAGAAGCATTTCAAGGTCCTAGAGTGGCCTAGCCAGTCTCCAGATCTCAACCCCATAGAAAACCTTTGGAGGGAGTTGAAAGTCTGTGTTGCCCAGCGACAGCCCCAAAAGATCACTGCTCTAGAGGAGATCTTCATGCAGGAATGGGCCAACATACCAGCAACAGTGTGTGACAACCTTGTGAAGACTTACAGAAAATGTTTGACCTCTGTCATTGCCAACAAAGGATATATAACATAGTATTGAGATGAACTTTTGATATTGACCAAATACTTATTTTCCATCATAATTTGCAAATAAATTCTTTCCAAATCAGACGATGTGACTGTCTGGATTTGTTTCCACATTTTGGCCTAGATTTGGAGTTTGGCGTTAGCCGTGAAAACCAGCGTTAGAGGCTCCTAACGCTGGTTTTAGGCTAACTCCGGTATTTGGAGTGACTCAAAATAGGGTCTAACGCTCACTTTTCAGCCGCAACTTTTCCATACCGCAGATCCCCTTACGTCAATTGCGTATCCTATCTTTTCAATGGGATTTTTCTAACTCCGGTATTTAGAGTCGTGGCTGAAGTGAGCGTTAGAACTCTAACGACAAAACTCCAGCCGCAGGAAAAAAGTCAGTAGTTAAGAGCTTTCTGGGCTAACGCCGGTTCATAAAGCTCTTAACTACTGTACTCTAAAGTACACTAACACCCATAAACTACCTATGTACCCCTAAACCGAGGTCCCCCCACATCGCCGACACTCGATTACATTTTTTTAACCCCTAATCTGCCGACCGCCAACTACGTTATCCTTATGTACCCCTAATCTGCTGCCCCTAACACCGCCGACCCCTATATTATATTTATTAACCCCTAATCTGCCCCCCACAACGTCGCCTCCACCTGCCTACACTTATTAACCCCTAATCTGCCGAGCGGATATGAGCGCTACTATAATAAAGTTATTAACCCCTAATCCGCCTCACTAACCCTATAATAAATAGTATTAACCCCTAATCTGCCCTCCCTAACATTGCCGACACCTAACTTCAATTATTAACCCCTAATCTGCCGACCGGAGCTCACCGCTATTCTAATAAATGTATTAACCCCTAAAGCTAAGTCTAACCCTAACACTAACACCCCCTAAGTTAAATATAATTTACATCTAACTAAATTAATTGTCTTATTAAATAAATTATTCCTATTTAAAGCTAAATACTTACCTGTAAAATAAATCCTAATATAGCTACAATATAAATTATAATTACATTGTAGCTATTTTAGGATTAATATTTATTTTACAGGCAACTTTGTAATTATTTTAACCAGGTACAATAGCTATTAAATAGTTAAGAACTATTTAATAGTTACCTAGTTAAAATAATTACAAAATTACCTGTCAAATAAATCCTAACCTAAGTTACAATTAAACCTAACACTATACTATCATTAAATTAATTAAATAAAATACCTACAATTACCTACAATTAAACCTAACACTACACTATCAATACATTAATTAAATACAATATCTACAAATAACTACAATGAAATAAACTAACTAAAGTACAAAAAATAAAAAAGAACTAAGTTACAAAAAATAAAAAAATATCTACAAACATAAGAAAAATATTACAACAATTTTAAACTAATTACACCTACTCTAAGCCCCCTAATAAAATAACAAAGACCCCCAAAATAAAAAATGCCCTACCCTATTCTAAATTACTAAAGTTAAAAGCTCTTTTACCTTACCAGCCCTGAACAGGGCCCTTTGCGGGGCATGCCCCAAGAAGTTCAGCTCTTTTGCCTGTAAAAAAAAATACAATACCCCCCCCCCAACATTACAACCCACCACCCACATACCCCTAATCTAACCCAAACCCCCCTTAAATAAACCTAACACTAAGCCCCTGAAGATCTTCCTACCTTGTCTTCACCATACCAGGTTCACCGATCGGTCCTGAAGAGCTCCTCCGATGTCCTGATCCAAGCCCAAGCGGGGGGCTGAAGATGTCCATGATCCGGTAGAAGTCTTCATCCAAGCGGGGCAGAAGAGGTCTTCCATCCGATTGAAGTCTTCATCCAGGCGGCATCTTCTATCGACATCCATCTGGAACGGAGCGGCAGCATCCTGAAGACCTCCGATGTGGAACATCCATCCTGGCCGACGACTGAACGACGAATGACGGTTCCTTTAAATGACGGCATCCAAGATGGCGTCCCTCGAATTCCGATTGGCTGATAGGATTCTATCAGCCAATCGGAATTAAGGTAGGAATATTCTGATTGGCTGATGGAATCAGCCAATCAGATTTAGCTCGCATTCTATTGGCTGATCGGAACAGCCAATAGAATGCGAGCTCAATCTGATTGGCTGATTGGATCAGCCAATCGGATTGAACTTGATTCTGATTGGCTGATTCCATCAGCCAATCAGAATATTCCTACCTTTATTCCGATTGGCTGATAGAATCCTATCAGCCAATCGGAATTCGAGGGACGCCATCTTGGATGACGTCATTTAAAAGAACCGTCATTCGTTGTTCAGTCGTCGGCCAGGATGGAAGTTCCGCGTCGGAGGTCTTCAGGATGCTGCCGCTCCGTTCCAGATGGATGTCGATAGAAGATGCCGCCTGGATGAAGACTTCAATCAGATGGAAGACCTCTTCTGCCCCGCTTGGATGAAGACTTCTACCGGATCATGGACATCTTCAGCCCCCAGCTTGGGCTTGGATCAGGACATCGGAGGAGCTCTTCAGGACCGATCGGTGAACCTGGTATGGTGAAGACAAGGTAGGAAGATCTTCAGGGGCTTAGTGTTAGGTTTATTTAAGGGTGGTTTGGGTTAGATTAGGGGTATGTGGGTGGTGGGTTGTAATGTTGGGGGGGGTATTGTATGTTTTTTTTACAGGCAAAAGAGCTGAACTTCTTGGGGCATGCCCCGCAAAGGGCCCTGTTCAGGGCTGGTAAGGTAAAAGAGATTTTAACTTTAGTAATTTAGAATAGGGTAGGGCATTTTTTATTTTGGGGGTCTTTGTTATTTTATTAGGGGGCTTAGAGTAGGTGTAATTAGTTTAAAATTGTTGTAATATTTTTCTTATGTTTGTAGATATTTTTTTATTTTTTGTTACTTAGTTCTTTTTTATTTTTTGTACTTTAGTTAGTTTATTTCATTGTAGTTATTTGTAGATATTGTATTTAATTAATGTATTGATAGTGTAGTGTTAGGTTTAATTGTAGGTAATTGTAGGTATTTTATTTAATTAATTTAATGATAGTATAGTGTTAGGTTTAATTGTAACTTAGGTTAGGATTTATTTGACAGGTAATTTTGTAATTATTTTAACTAGGTAACTATTAAATAGTTCTTAACTATTTAATAGCTATTGTACCTGGTTAAAATAATTACAAAGTTGCCTGTAAAATAAATATTAATCATAAAATAGCTACAATGTAATTATAATTTATATTGTAGCTATATTAGGATTTATTTTACAGGTAAGTATTTAGCTTTAAATAGGAATAATTTATTTAATAAGATTTAATTAATTTCGTTAGATGTAAATTAAATTTAACTTAGGGTGGTGTTAGTGTTAGGGTTAGACTTAGCTTTAGGGGTTAATACATTTATTAGAATAGCGGTGAGCTCCGGTCGGCAGATTAGGGGTTAATAATTGAAGTTAGGTGTCGGCGATGTTAGGGAGGGCAGATTAGGGGTTAATACTATTTATTATAGGGTTAGTGAGGCGGATTAGGGGTTAATAACTTTATTATAGTAGCGCTCAGGTCCGCTCAGCAGATTAGGGGTTAATAAGTGTAGGCAGGTGGAGGCGACGTTGTGGGGGGCAGATTAGGGGTTAATAAATATAATATAGGGGTCGGCGATGTTAGGGCAGCAGATTAGGGGTACATAGGGATAATGTAAGTAGCGACGGTGTCCGGAGCGGTAGATTAGGGGTTAATAATAATATGCAGGGGTCAGCGATAGTGGGGGCGGCAGAATAGGGGTTAATAAGTGTAAGGTTAGGGGTGTTTAGACTCGGGGTACATGCTAGAGTGTTAGGTGCAGACGTAGGAAGTGTTTACGCATAGCAAACAATGGGGCTGCGTTAGGAGCTGAACGCTGCTTTTTTGCAGGTGTTTTTTTTTCAACTCAAACAGCCCCATTGTTTCCTATGGGGGAATCGTGCACGAGCACGTTTTTGAGGCTGGCCGCTTGCGTAAATTAAATATGCTCTACGCTCCTTTTTTGGAGCCTAACGCAGCCTTTATGTGGACTCTCAATACCAGAGTTATTTTTATGGTGCGGCCAGAAAAAAGCCGGCATTAGCTACGCGGGTCGTTACCGACAAAACTCCAAATCTAGGCCTATGTCTTTCATAGTTGAGGTATACCTATGATGAAAATTACAGGCCTCTCTCATCTTCTTAAGTGGGAGAACTTGCACATTTGGTGGCTGACTAAATACTTTTTTTCCCCACTGTATACATTCTAGCCCTTTTCAATTAAACACTGTGTTATATACCTTTTAAACCTTATAACTTTTTCGTAATATATATATATACAATATATATATATATAAAACTATTTTTTTCATATATTGTTTATATGAGTGTAACTGTAATTTTTTTATGTATTTATGCTGTTTTGAGTGCAACCTTTTTTTTTTCTCAATATTATTTTTTATTGAAATTTAACAATTAACAACATGACAGAGATTCTCAGCAACAACTTTGCCTCCAAAGTTTCAGGTACATATCGTGTGTACAGTTTCACAGTGATGGAACTTGGCTCGTGGTCTTCTCCAGGCTTCCACCTAGTCTTTGTTTTTGTTTATGGAATCAAAGTAGGAAGTCAAAGTCCATAATCAGTCTATTTTTAGGGTCTAAGAGCCTATCATGGCTCAATCAAGTACAAAGTACAACAGACAAGCACATTGAATACAGATCATGTTCAGGAATTGGAATGTGTACATTGTTCATTTGCACACCTCAACATATAAGCGGTTTATTAAAGAGGCCTAATATAGTCAGTCACATGGTTTCCCAACCTGTCTATTCTACCGTGGTAATGAGTGATTTAACTTTGGTCCAACTGTACACTCCGATCCCCTCCCCTTTTGTCAGCCTTTGCTAGGTAATGTGATTCCCAGTAAAACAACATTTCAGTATAAAAGTCTAATTTATCAATTGTATAATAAAAATACCTCTCTAGTTTCAGGTTAGTATGCATCTGAGTGGCCCACATATTTAGGGTTGGGGCAGATTCTGATTTCCATAATCTTGGTACTATCTGTTTGGCATTACAAATCGTTATTTGTAAGAGGGCAACATGTTGTTTGGAGGATAGTTTAGGTATATTGTGAAACAGATCAATCAAAGGATCTAGCTTAAATTCAGACCCCAAAATTTCCTGCATAGTAGTGTGTATGTCTTGCCAAAACTTCTCTATTTTTGGATATGTCCACCACAAGTGATATGGTGTTCTTTTCTCCGCACACCTACGCCAGCATCTGTCAGAGGCCTGCGGAAAAATGTATTTTAATCGCTGTGGTGTGAGGTACCACCTTAGTAAGACTTTATATGTAGTTTCCTGGAGTGTTGCTGAGAGGGCTGCACAATTCATTTTGTGAAATATAACCACCCATTCTTCCTCCTCAAGTGTATATGGTAACTCTTTATGTCATGAGGTGATTGTGGTGGATTGCATAATTGTGAGTGGGGTAATCAATAGTGAGTAAAGAGTTGATATAGCATGTGGGGGTGGTGAATCTAAACTGCATAATTTTTCAAACGATGTACGGTCCCTGGTGATCAGGTGTTTATTTTTATGAGTGTCAAAGAAATGTTTCAATTGCAAGTACCGAAACTATTGTGAAAATTGAGGAATGACTCGGGATGTAAAGTGTTGTTTGGGAAGCAGTTTGTCTCCCTCAATTAAAGTATAAAATGGTTGTAGGTCATGAAGATTGGTCGGTGTTGTAGGCGTCAGTGGAAGTCCTATAGGAAAGTTCGGGTTTGAGAAGATAGTTGTCAGCGGTCAGGGGTTCGAGGACAAGTGAGGGTATTTTCATAATAAACTATTCCACACCTCTAATGTCTCTTTAATCATTGAATCGTTTTTGATTGCGTATTGGTGGTTGGATGATGATTGCCAGCACAATGAACCTAAATGAGGGACATTCATGATGGTGTGTTCTAGATTTACCCACAATCTATGATCCTCTACTGTGTAAGTACACCAATCTAGAATTCTATGTAGGAATACTGAGGCCCTATATTTGGCCATATCTGGCACCCCCAAGCCCTCATTCTGTTTCGTAAGGTATAGCATAGCTCTGGCTATTCGAGGCGGTTTCTTTTTCCATCTATATGCATTGATCATTTTTTGTAGTTTAGGTATATATGAATTTGGGAGTGGGATGGGGAGGGTCTGAAACACATAAAGAAACTTGGGGAGTAGGGTCATCTTAACTACACTAATTCTTCCTATCCATGAGATATGCTTATTTAGCCAGTCGGAGGTCTCATTAGTTAAAGTGTGCAAGAGGGAGTTGTAGTTAAGTTCTACCAATTGGTGAGGGCAGGCAGTTATGTGGATCCCTAAATATTTCAAGGACCCACTCTGAAACTAGTATGGAGTCTGTTGTTGTAGGCTTAGTACCTCTCCTTCCGGGAGATTAAATGGGAGGATTTCAGATTTATTTAAATTAATAGAGTAATTAGATACTTTTGCGTATTCCGTTAGTACTATCTGTGCCATGGAGAGGGATGATCTGGGGGAAGTCAATGTAAGTAGTAGGTCATTTGCATAGAGAGCTAGTTTGTGATGAGAGTCATTTAGTTTCAGACCTTGTACGTCAGAGTTCACTCGAAGCACCGTCGCTAAAACATCCATAGATAACACAAATAAGAGGGGTGATAGAGGGCAACCGTCGGGGTCCATTTGAAATTTGGAAAGGGGTGGATAGAATTCCGTTGGCTGTTATTCTTGCTGTGGGGGATGAGTATAGAGCAAAAATTCGGTGTATAAAGCTGTCTGGCAGGCCAAATTTGTTCAAAGTCAGTTTAAGAAATGTCAAGTCTAATCTATCAAAGGCTTTTTCTGCGTCAGTCGAGAGTAAAATGAAAGGAGGATTATGTAATTTAGCGTACTGGAGAAGATGGAGAACCTTCACCGTATTATCCTTCGCCTCTCTCCATGGCACAAAACACACTTGATCTGGGTGTATGAGTAGGGGGAGAAAGTTATTTAACCTGTTGGCCAAGACCTTAGAGTAAATTTTTAAATCTATATTTAAAAGAGATATGGGTCTGTAGTTGGATAAAATGGTTGGGTCTTTATTTGGCTTAGGGATCACTGTCACAATAGCTTCCAGCATTGAAGAAGGCAAGGTGTTGCATTTATCTATGTAGTTAAAGATGGCTAGAAGGTGGGGAATTAAAATGTTTTTTAATTTCTTATAATAACTACCAGTAAAGCCACCCGGGCCAGGACTTTTACCTGACTTGAATGAGTCTATAGCTGTTTCAATTTCTTTGGCCATGAATGGTTGCTCTAATTGGTCGATGTGATTCTGTGATAAAGTAGGAAGAGTCACATTTTGTAGATAAGATTCACAGTTAAGTATATGGTCAGCGTCGTCTCTATTAGGGGAAAGGTTATACAGCTTAGTGTAAAAGCTATGAAAACTTCTACTTCTACATTGTTAGGTGGGTCTAGTATTCGTGTGATGTAATTAGTTGTTTGTTTAACTTTTAGAGCTCTTGCTAGTAGCTTACCTGTTTTATTACCTTCTATAAAATATTTTTGCTGCAATTTAAAAGCCTGGACTTGAGCTTCCCTATGGAGAAGTTCTCTTAACTTATCTGTTACTTGGTCTAGATTTAGTTTTGGTTAGTGTGTCCTTTGGGAATGCTTTGTGCTTTTTATCTCAGTAAGCTAGTTGGGCTGTTAAATCGTTATAAATTATTCTATTCTCCCTGGTTTTTGTGGATTTCTGATTGATCAGCTCTCCCCATTTGAAACATTTGTGTGTTTCCCACAGAATTAAGGGATTCATTTCTGGAGTGTTATTAATCTGGAAAAATTCTAGCAGAAGATGGTTTATCTGTTCAGGGAAAAACCTTTCAGTAAAGTATCATCCAATCACCACTGGAATGGCCTCATTGGTGTATGTGCCCAGGTTATTTTGCAAAGAACCGCCAAATGATCTGACCAGATGATTGGAAGACTTTTGGCATCGGATAAGAGGGACATTGTAACGTGAATATAGTCCATATATTGTGTGTCTGGTTAGGTGCTGAAAAATAAGTGTAATCTTTTACTGTAGGAAAAAGCTGTCTCCATGCGTCATGTACTCCAAGTAATAATATGTCATCATGTATTGATTTAAATGCCGGTTTAGATATATGTGAGTGACCAGTCAAGCTGTCCAGGGTAGGGTTAAGGGGGACATTCAAGTCTCCCCCTATGATTAATGGACCTTTGGGGAAGGAGAAAATGGAATTGGTGACTTTACGGAAAAAGGAAGCTTGTAGTTTGTTAGGGGCATATCTTGAAAAGCCAGAGCACCTGGCGAAATATGTCGATTGGAGTGTGATCTATCGCTGTCACCAAAAGAAAAGCAACTACTACCTGGGTACACCTAAGTACTAAAGTGCAGGATATACAGGAACAGAGGTAACCTACTGAATAACTTGCGCAAGTTGAAAAAAACCTATTTGTGGAGATAGCCTTCAACATACGGGCACAAGTGAGCCAAACGGAGACCGGAACTGCCCTCCTTCAATACTTGGTTGAGAACATGGAGGCGAAACCGTGATCAGAATTGGAGCCAGAAAGAACATAAAAAATAACACAGGCTGACTGTAAGGGTAAGAAAATCCCCCTAAGAACTACACCTTCCCTTAGATATAGGAACATTCGGAATAATTATTGTTTTCTAACTATGGACAATTCCACATACCTTCAGTTTTACACTTGTGCCATTTACCATTCACAGAGATTTGGAACATAACCATTGTGGGGGCTTAATAGTATTAACGGAAATTATATCCAGCATTTCTTTGACGGCCACCAGCATCTAAACCATATATTGATGTTTTAGACTGTTTGTTTATAGAGACAATCTTTTTGTATATACATATTTTTATGCATTGTTTAGGATATTGAGTTAACGGCAATAGCCATTATCTTCCTGCAGTTTTGCACACTGTTGCTATTCAGTTATTTATAAGATTAAAAGTATCTGTTAGTTGTTTAGCAACTTATTAAGATAACAATTCAATAACCTTTGTCCTAATATTTAAGCTTGCAAATTCCTGCTTTATTTTGTTTTAAATGTATATACATTCTGTTCTATAGGATAATAGTGTTGCAACACTTAGATTAACTTTTAATTTTTAATTTTTATGTTTTAGATGATATATGTATTTTTTATGTAAATACATTTTACTCACATTAAATAAGATATTCTATTTAAGATTATATTATTGTTGGGCATCATTGGTTAGAATTATAGGTTCTCAATTCCTCCCTTGAGAGAGAGGGTACCAACATTTTCATAGTATATTTACCCCTAGTGCTATATTTTTTAGCGCCCTTCCCCACCCCCCTAGTTCTGGGCATAGATGTTCACCAATGTTATTGTCCTACCAAAAAGGAGTCCGGAGATCGCAAGATATCTCCCCTCATCATCACTATCTATCCTCTGTGTCTGAAAAGGTGTGATTTTGTGTTTTATTATGCTAACTCTGCACACCTTTTTTGATTTATGGCTACTATGATGGTGTGTGGGATACGTTGTAGTGAAAAAAGATGGCTCTTTCCCTGACACAAAGTGAGTTTTCTGTAGGAACAGGATATCAATGAGTTTGTGGTTAATATCTTTGAAGGCCAGACGTCTTTTATGAGGATCGTTAAACCCTTTGACATTTAGTGTAAGGAGTTGTAAAGGCTTACCCATGACTCTGTTATGTATGTATCAATGATGAGATCTCAGCTTTGTAAGTCAGTTGTATATGTGTGTAAAACGTGGGACGGTATAAAATACTGACAGTGTGCTTGTCCCCAAGTGGACTGTACCTTGAATAGCACTCTGTTAAAAGACAATTTCTGTCAACAATATACAAACTATAAATGAACATGAAAAACAACAATAACGACATATTTCGCTAACAAGAAAAACCTCTCCTTTAACAATGCATAGAAAAAACATTATACAGGGGTTGTATAATTAAAACCATTTTTACCTGTGAAAGGAATTTTAAACTATTATTGAACTATTACTAACAATGAAAGAGACCATCTAGTACATGGGGAGACCTAGAAAAATCTAAAGGCATATCAGGCACTGGGACATTGGTACTTTACCAATTTTTATTATGTCCAGAATGTCACGTTTGCTCTTCTGAAGGGATTGTGGATTGCTTCTTTGTTTTTTTTAGCTGGGGATGTTTGCCACAGGGCTCTTGGAGGACAAGGTGGTGCAGATTGTCCCGAAGGGGGTAGATCATCTGCCGTAGGTAGCCCTTTTGGTGGTGACACACCGAGTGAGGTGTAGAAAGATTGAGCTTCCATCATCGATTTGCAGATTAATTTCTCGCCATGGTGTGTCACAATAAGGGAACAAGGAAAACCCCAACGATAATGAATTCTCTTGTCTCTGAGGATCATAGTAAGAGGCTGAAATTCCCTCCTCCTCTGTAGTGTATGAGGTGCCAGATCTGTGTAGACTTGAATTCTGCAATTCTGATATGTGATATCTTTCTTCTGTCTGGCTGATTTTAAGATTTCTTCTTTTGCCTGAAAGTCCTTTAACGTTAGAATCACATCACTTGGCGTGGCTTGATCTGGAGGCTTTGGCCTTCGGGCTCTGTGCGCTCTATCCATGTTGGTGTCATACGTTGCAGATGGGCCCAGTAGGTGCGAAAACAGACCTGTTAGATACTCAGAGAGTGTGTTGGGAAGAATATCTTCAGAGATTCTTCTGATTTGTAGATTTTGTCTCCTTTCCCTATTTTCCAAATCCTCGATTTTATCTTAAAGTTGGAGAATCTGTAAGTCATGCGTGTTAGCTGTTGTTTGTAGATTAGATATCTCTGACTGATTTAGATCATTGTCTTCTTCCTAAGCTTCTACCCTCTGACCAATCTCAGTTACTTCTTTTCTAAGGCCAGCCATTTCTTCTTTGATGCACTGACGTACTTGTGTTATCAAGTTATTGAAATCTTGTTTGGATGGCATTGAACGTAGCAGTGCGGTAGATATTTGAGTGGTATCCGTCGTTTTAGCCCCCTCATCCACAGAGGACGAAGAAACCCGCCTCTGGGTCTTTGAAATTGACTGCTTAGTAGTTGGGGTTTGATCAGGTAGCTTAAATAATGTGTTCACAGTTTGATGTGGTGTAGCAGGGATTTTGCTTGATTTGTCTGTTTTATTCAGCCTTTTAGGAGACATCATTATTCTTTAACAGGGTCAGGTATTAATAAACTTCAGTGTGAGCCCCAATGGGCACCTTTTATATTAGATAATAATAACAATGACATCCAATTGCCAGTAGGAGATCAGGTAGTTATTTAGCTATGACCGTAGGGTTATCTGTTGCCCAATTTGTATGTGGTGCATCTGGTCAAGGAGTGGCAACTGCGATCATAAGCCTCAATATTTCTATCAAGAGTGTTACATAGTCCATTTAATAAAACAGTTGATATGTAGGGCCAAGTATCAAAAGCTTCCAACTCTCATGCATTCTCTTTCAAATGAATTGTGATATATGTGGACCGGAACATCTGCAGCATAACCAAAGTTTATCATTTAGCAGGTGAAGAAAGGTTTTCTTTTTGTTACAGTGTTCCGTTATAAGTTGCCCCTTTCAGCTAGTTGTGTTCAGACCATGATTATATGTATTATCCACTAGTAGTGTTTTAACTTGCACTGTACCCCTTCAAAGATGTCTGCTATTCGGTGGTTAACCTGCGTGTACTGCGCAGCTTGTGGCATGCAAACAGCCTGTCAGGGCTTCAAGATGGCGGTGGTTAGATAGGTCCCATTGTGGAGTGGTATTATAGAGCCTGTGTATCAAGTTACGATTTAACTGTCCCCTTCCAGGTAAGTATAATACTCTGGGACAAATTTTACATGACAGGAGTTTATGGAGCTTCAGCTTGCACGCCAATACTCACATCTATCTGCTGTAGGCTCGCTTGTCAGTGTGTGTTGCGTAGTGTGCTGTTCTCATACAACCTGTCAGGGCTTCAAGATGGCGCCCGTATTATTAGGCCTGGTTAAAAGCGGCATAAAAAACTTATGCCCAGGAGCGGCGAAGAGCTCCTAATCTCTCACATTCTAGTCAGTCGAGGCTCACATGCTGGCTGTGTTGGTTTAGCTGTGGAGTTAGCCCCTGAAAACAATATCTGGAGATTCAGACCTCAGAGCTCACCTAAGGTGCGTCTATTCCTCACGGATGCCTGCTCCGCTACTGGTGCAACCTTTTTTAACGCACTACTAACCCGACGAGCGTAAAATGTTATTGCGCTCTTGCGATTGTGTTTACTTTCAACTTGTTATACACAAACAAATTTGGATGCTTGCATAAACCCTAAAATGGCTGTAGAGCGCATATAGCATATTTATGAGAAAAACAAATGAAAACATGCTTAGTAAAAATTTTGTGTTAAGGGGTGGAAAAATATATCATGATAGTTTTATATCGAAGGGAAAAAGGTATTTTTTGTAATATACATATCTTATCAAAAATGTTTCTAATAAAAGCTATAGCTGTTTCAAATGTGTATTTAGTATGCACCATGCACCAGCATTTTATACACCGCACTTGCTCAGAGAGCTGAACGTACTTGTACCATCTGGTGGACTTAATTTGGGCAAGATTACAGGTCGCGTGGCAAATCAGTTGCAAAAACACTGCACACGTTCTGACTTTTTTTGCATTAGAGATTGTGCAGCTATTACAAGTTGAGAAATAACTTATTTTGCACGCGTGTTAAGCCGCGTATTGCAAACTTTGAAATCGCGTACATGTTCACGTATTCCCATAAAAGTCAATGGAGAAGACAAAAAAAAACAACCCTAATCTGTTGCGCAAAGCCTATGATGAATTTTCCTTGAAGGTGTACACGAAAATGCAAATAGTTCATATTATACAACAGCATATGTTCTATTTAATTCTAAATAAATATTTTTCTATATATGTGATGATTTTTGGACATATATATATATATTTATACTAAGATATGTATCTGAATATATATATGTCTCGATATCTCGAGATCTATATGTGAATAAGATTGTAATGTAAAATCTTTTCATTCGCTCCATAGTTAAACATATCTCTATACATTTAAACCATGTTTCTCTATGCATGTGTATGTATGACAATGTAAAATCCCTGCGTCTGCTTTCTCGTAGCTTTGAGACCTTATAACTTTTGTGTGCAATATTTTTTTTTCTATAATTTTAATTAGACAGTGTTAATATGAGTGTAACTGTACTTTGTAATCTATTTATGAAATGTTTTGTTACCTACAGCTCTTCGAACGCGGAAAGGATTGTTGTGTAAAAGGCGAATACGTGCACACAATCGCCTTTTTTCAAGACCTGTAACACCTGCTCAATGGAAATTGATTGCATAAAGATCACATTGTGAGCGTAAAAGTCATACGGCTAGATTTAGAGTTGGGCGGTAGCCGTGAAAACCAGCGTTAGAGGCTCCTAACACTGGTTTTTACCGCCCTCTGGTATTTGGAGTCAGTCAGGAAAGGGTCTAACGCTCACTTTGCAGCCGCAACTTTTCCATACCGCAGATCCCCCTACGTCATTTGCGTATCCTATCTTTTCAATGGGATCTTCCTAACGCCGGTATTTAGAGTCGTGGCTGAAGTGAGCGTTAGAAATCTAACGACAAAACTCCAGCCGCAGAAAAAAGTCAGTAGTTAAGAGCTTTCTGGGCTAACGCCGGTTCAGAAGCTCTTAACTACTGTGCTCTAAAGTACACTAACACCCATAAACTACCTATGTACCCCTAAACCGAGGTCCCCCCACATCGCCGCCACTCTATTAATTTTTTTTAACCCCTAATCTGCCGACCGCACACCACTGCCACCTACGTTATCCCTATGAACCCCTAATCTGCTGCCCCTAACACCGCCGACCCCTATATTATATTTATTAACCCCTAATCTGCCGCCCCCAATGTCGCCGCCACCTACCTACAATTATTAACCCCTAATCTGCCGACTGGAGCTCACCGCTACTATAATAAATGTATTAACCCCTAATCCGCCTCACTCCCGCCTCAATAACCCTATAATAAATAGTATTAACCCCTAATCTGCCCTCCCTAACATCGCCGACACCTAACTTCAAACATTAACCCTTAATCTGCCGACCGGAGCTCACCGCTATTCTAATACATTTTTTAACCCCTAAAGCTAAGTCTAACCCTAACACTAACACCCCCATAAGTTAAAAATAATTTTTATCTAACGAAATAAATTAACTCTTATTAAATAAATTATTCCTATTTAAAACTAAATACTTACCTGATTAATATTTATTTTACAGGCAACTTTGTATTTATTTTAACCAGGTAAAATAGCTATTAAATAGTTAATAACTATTTCATAGTTACCTAGTTAAAATAATTACAAAATTACCTGTAAAATAAATCCTAACCTAAGTTACAATTAAACCTAACACTACACTATCAATAAATTAATTAAATAAACTACCTACAATTACCTACAATTAAACCTAATACTACACTATCAATACATTAATTAAATAAAATACCTACAAATAACTACAATTAAATAAACTAACTAAATTACAAAAAATAAAAAAGAACGAAGTTACAAAAAATAAAAAAAATATTTACAAACATTAGAAAAATATTACAACAATTTTAAACTAATTACACCTACTCTAAGCCCCCTAATAAAATAACAAAGACCCCCAAAATAAAAAATGCCCTACCCTATTCTAAATTAAAAAAGTTCAAAGCTCTTTTAGCTTACCAGCCCTGAAAAGGGCCATTTGCGGGGCATGCCCCAAATAATTCAGCTATTTTGCCTGTAAATAAAAACATTCAATACCCCCCCCCCAACATTACAACCCACATACCCCTAATCTAACCCAAACCCCCCTTAAATAAACCTAACACTAAGCCCCTGAAGATCTTCCTACCTTATCTTCACCATGCCAGGTTCACCGATCCGTCCTCGGAAGTCTTGATCCAAGCCTCCGAAGTGTTGATCCAAGCCCAAGCGGGGGGCTGAAGAGTGACGTCCATCCTCCGGCTGAAGTCTTGATCCAAGCGGGCAGAAGAGGACATCCGGACTGGCAAACATCTTCTTCCAAGCCGCATCTTCTATGTTCTTTAATCCGATGACGACCGGCTGATCTTCAAGACTTAGCTTTAGGGGTTAATCCATTTATTAGACTAGCGGCGAGATCCGATCGGCAGATTAGGGGTTAATTATTGTAGGTAGCTGGCGGTGACGTTGTGGGGGGCAGATTAGGGGTTAATAAATATAATATAGGGGTCGGCGGTGTTAGGGACAGCAGATTAGGGGTACATAACTATAATGTATGTTGCGGCGGTATACGGAGCGGCAGATTAGGGGTTAAAAATAATATGCAGGGGTCAGCGATAGTGGGGGCGGCATATTAGGGGTTAATAAGTGTAAGGTTAGGGGTGTTTAGACTCGGGGTACATGTTAGAGTGTTAGGTGCAGACGTAGGAAGTGTTTCCCCATAGAAAACAATGGGGCTGCGTTAGGAGCTGAACGCTGCTTTTTTGCAGGTGTTAGTTTTTTTTCAGCTCAAACTGCCCCATTGTTTTCTATGGGGGAATCGTGCATGAGCACGTTTTTGAAGCTGGCCGCGTCCGTAAGCAACGCTGGTATTTAGAGTTGCAGTGGGGGTAAATATGCTCTACGCTCCTTTTTTGGAGCCTAACGCAGCCATTCTGTGAACTCTAAATTCCAGCGGTATTTAAAAGGTGCGGGGGGAAAAAAGCATGCTAATAAAAACGATTGTTTTTCCTCGTCTTCTTTATGTGCTACAGAATCTTCCTCTCTTTATTTCCAGTTCAGATATTAGAAAGCTATACAGTGATTTTTCTAAATTTATCTGGAAAGATAAGAGACCAAGGATTGCACTAGCTAAACTTATGCAAAGGACAGACCGTGCTGGGTTGGCGCTGCCTGATGTCAGGTTTTACAACACGGCTGCTCTGATGAAATTTGCCGTGGATTGGGTGGCGGGAACTAATAGGTTAGCAGTTAGTCAAGAGGAAGCCTTTTACATTCGGCCTTTCGCACTTGGTGCACTGTTACATTGTAATATAAAACAGCTACCATCTAATATCAGTAAATTGATATCCTTTAAAAATGTTGTGATTGCGTGGCGGAAGTTTTGTACTTGCCTAGGTGTAGATCCCTCAGTGTCAGAATATCTACCTATTCAGGGAAACCCTAATTTTATCCCGGGTATATATCAGAAGGTGTTCAAATCCTGGGGGGACAAGGGGCTGTTGTTTGTCAAGCAATTATTGGGGGCCGATAATCTGGTGCAGACTGCGGAGTCTCTGTTTCAAACTTATGATCTCCCCAGGTCTGATCTGTTCGCGTATTTCCAGATTCGCCATTTTATGTATGAGCAAAATTGGGAGAAAAGTATGTTAGCGGAATGGTCTGTCATCAGAATGTTAATTAAGAAATTCAGTATGGGAAGTTCCTCTATCTCCTTAATATATGATATTATGCTTTCTAAACAAACTGATAAGCATCTGCACAGCATAAGTACTTGGTTGTTCCCGGCTATTAACGATATCACTGTGGAGAAGATCATTCAGAGTTGTAATATGGTCCATAAGTGCAGGGTTTCGGCGTCCTGGAAGGAATCGCATTGGAAGCTCCTGAATAATTTTTATCTGCACCCGCTTAAATTACAAAAATTTTCCGATTCTGGATTAAATAATTGTCCCAGGTGCTCAAACTCTAGGGCCGATCTATTCCATATGTTTTGGTTCTGTCCCAAAATCAACCAGTTATGGCATAAAGTGCTTCATTGGTTTAATTCGTTATTCGGGGCAAATTTTGTGCTTACACTTCAAGATGTGGTTCTACTTATAACAGAAGTACATAGAAACTCGGCAGCTATGACCTACACGTTGAATACGATTATTCTAGCAGTACGTCATCTTGTTTTGTTAAATTGGAAAGCTAAGAGAGCACCGAGCCTAGAGAGGTCTTGTAAAGAAATCCAAGGCCAAATTGTATTTGAGTCATATCATCTCTCGGAAGCTTCTGAGAAGAGAACTAATGAGTTTTTACAGGGATGGTTACCAATCATTTTGTCATATCCCCTCCAGATTCAAAAGCAGATTCTTGCCCCGGTCCGAACTACGGTCTGCTTTGCTGAATTAGTTGTATCAGGGGTATTCCCGGTATCCTGGGTAAACACGGTTGTATAATTTGGTATCTGTCGGTAGTTCTGTTTTGGACGCATTGGCAGCGGTAAGGTATTACGTTGTTGAAGGGGTGGGGAGGGAGGGCGGGAGAGTTAGGGGGGCTCTTTTCTTTTTTTTTTTTTTTTTTACTATATCTAATCAATCACACGGAAATTTATAATGTAAAGGGCTGTTTTTGTTAGTATTGATATAGATCGAATATATGTCTGATACATCTTTGTTATGTCAATTTGGTCTAAAGAATCATATTATTTGTAGGCAGGTAGCCGTTTAGAATTATTTAGGCTGGATGAAGATTGGAATTAGTGCCTGTTAATTTCCATCATGTTAATCTATTATTTGTTTTGATGTATACAGAGTTACTAGATATGTAGCGACGTGGAGCTGTGTCTCCAGACAAGATTTATGAAATGTCGTTGTTTTTTGTGTTTTTTTCTATTTTTTTCTTCTTCTGTATGATTTATCCTTTATGCACTAAATAACAAATAAACAAAAAAATGATTTAAAAAAAAAAAAAAAAAAAAAGCATGCGTAGCTAACGCACCCCTTTGGCCGCAGAACTCTAAATCTAGCCGATAATGCGCTACTTGTTATCTTGCTTCTTGTTAATTGCTGACATGATATAAGCCCCATTGACACTCTTAGCAGTAGTAGTATTTAAAATGCTGCTGCACTGAAAATATTGTTCTATACTTCACATGCAGAGAAAAATGTTAATACTAAAACAGTGATAACTTTTACTAGAAGCATTTTTGCCAGTTCGTGTATATTGCAAATATGTTTCTATTCCAATATATTATTAATCTATGTGCATTTTAGCTTTGACCAGAATATCCCTTTAATGTCTGGCACTGTGCAAATTTACACACTAACGCTAACACCCATACACATTTTTACTCAAACATGAAGAAGCATGGAAATTCCTGCTTGCTGCCCTTTCTTAAAGGGCCATGATACCCAAATGTTAAAACACTTGAAAGTGATGCAGCATAGCTGTAAAAAGCTGTCTAGAAAATATCACCTGAACATCTCTATGTAAAAAAGAAAGATATTTTACCTCAAAATGTCCTAAGTATTCAAACCCCATTGCAAAGGACTTTAATCAGTATGCCTGTCCTGGGACAGCCGAAGGATTGAGCTTACGTGCACTCTCATGTTATTTCCCTATTCAGTTTAAGGAAGTTTACAATGAAATCTCATGAGAGTTAAGTGAAATCTCATGAGATCACAGTAAAAGAGTTGATGACCTCAGCACTGCTGATGTTGATTGGCTGCTGTTCATTTTTTTTTACCTGCAACTGGGCAGTAACTGAGTATAACTTTTTACACAGAACTTACTCTGCTGGAGGAGATTGTGAGGTAAAATCAGCTTTTTACAGTTACACTGCATCAGTTTCAAGTGATTTAGCATATGAGTATTATGTCCTTTAAAGTAAAAAGAAAACCTGTCCCCTGTACACAAAGAGAGGCCCATGGATACATGGTTTGACAACTTTGGTGTGCAGGAACTTCTGCACAGAGCCCTGACCTCAACCCCACCTTTGGGATATATTGTTATAAAGGGTTTTAACATAGAGATACATATATACATGTCTAAAGAAGGGTGGCCTACAGATTTTTTATATTTACACCAAATAAATGTATGCTTTGCAAACTGGTTACTGCTTGTCCTAATCAGGTTTGCAGTGCCTGTCTAAATTTTGTATTGCTCTCTCAAATGATGTTTACTTCAGCTGTTCCTAAAGTGATTTGTCCTTCACCAGTGGTCCTTTCTTAGGCAGGCCCTATAGATTTATTTTCCAGGTTTTAAAGGACTATTTAAGGTCCACTATATCTGTGGTTTTGGCAGTTCAAGTAAGCGTAAATATATTTCCTCTAATGCCTCTGCCATAGATGCTATGCAAAATGAATCCTATCTGCCAAGACAATACAGGATTCAGACTCTTGAGGTTGCTGGTTCATCCTCAGAAGGTGAATTGTTCTCTAAGGACCTGACTTCTAACGCTTATCAGGAATTTGAGGCTGAGTCCTTTAATTTTAAGGTTGAGCATTTACTCTTGTTGCTTAAGAAGGTATTAAAGGCCTTAACGTTTCAGGACCCTATGCCAATTGAGATGTCTGTAAAACAACTTGATTTAATTTTTAAGCCTGCAACTAAGCCTATAGAGGTTTTTCTTCCTGAAATTATATCTAAGGAATGGAACAAGTTTGGGGTCCCTTTCCTTCCCTCCTTCCCCAAAATTCAAGATAATCCTGGTTCCTGCTTCTAATTCAGAGCTTTGGAAAACCATTCCAAAGCCAATGGAGCTATTTCTACTTTGGCAAAAAGAACCACTATTTCCTTGGAATATAGCACGTCTTTCGGAGATTCTGCAGTTACGAAGTTATCTCAGAAAGGCCTTTCTTAAGGAGATTTTTTTTTAAACCACCTGTAGGTATCGCTTGTGTTGCTGATGCAGCTTCACTCTGGTGAAATTCTTCACCTGAATTAGTATCGGATGAATCTTTATTAGAGGATATTCAAGATTGTTTAAGATGCAATTATGGAAATCATATGCATCAAAAGAAAGAACATGGCTCTTTCTGTCTTTAATAAATGGTCCTATGGTTAAAATCTTGGCCAGCAGATATGGTTTCAAAGAGCAGACTTTTATCTTTACCTTTTCAGGGCAAGATCTTGTTTGGGCCAGGTTTGGATTCTATTATTTCCACTGTCATTGGTGGCAATGGAGTATTTATGCCCCAGGATAACAAAACAAAGTCCAAGGGGAGATCTAATTATAGATGTTGTTCCTTTCATCCATCAAGAAACCAAAAGTCTTCTTCTTCTTCACAAAATTCAGACTCTTTTAAGTATTCCTGAAAGCCCAATCCAGTCTGGAACAAGGCTAAGCAGAATTAGAAATCCCCTCCCAATGCTGACAGAATGATAGCGTGGCCCCTAACCCAGACTCATTGCTGGTAGGGGGCAGATTAAGACTTTTCCAAATAGTCTGGTCCCAGTCTGTTTATGAACTTTGGGTATTGGATATTGTATGTCAAAGTTACAGAATATGGGGGAGGTTTCTTGTGTCACAAATATGTCCTAAAAGAGAAAAAAAGATTTTTATGGGGGGCGGGGCCTAATCATGCAGTAACATGGCCAAAAGACGCTAAGGCTCTGGAGCTCCTCTTCTCCAAAACCTTGACTATTTAACAGCTAATACCACAAAAATGGGTTTGAGACGATAGCCCTAACCTGGGGCAAAACAATAACCTGAAGCATGAATGAAGTGTGACTTCTACAAAGGAAACTGCTCACTATTTTAAAGAGGAACTTAAGTAAATCCAGCTAAACGGAGGATTACACAACTTACCTCTATTTGGGAACTGGCTGGATTCCTAATAGAAGTGAGAGATGCCATACAAACACACACAAAAAAGAGTAACCACATACATCATCAGAGTGACGTTTTTGATAAAAAAAATAATTATGGAAGTTTTTCCATTTAACATTGAAAGGCTGTGTTATTTTCAGAATATTTAAATATCAAGCTGAGGAACTAGTCTAAAAGGTGAAGGCTGGCAAGGTTTCTAAACTAAAATAAGGACAAACTAAAAAGAGAGAATAAAATCTAATTGGAAAATACACTATTGGAGTGGGCTGAACCATTCTGCACAAGGTTGGGATAGGTGACTTAGAGAATCTGGGCATAAAAATAAAATACTTTTTACAAACACCTTGGCAGCGCCACCTTTCCTAAATATCTATTTTGCTAGGGAGACCCAGACTCATTGCTGGTAGGGGGCAGATTAAGACTTTTCCAAATAGTCTGGTCCCTGTCTGTTTAGGAACTTTGGGTATTGGATATTGTATGTCAAAGTTACAGAATATGTTTTCAATCAAGGTCTCCTTGTGGTTGGTTTCTTCTGTCACAAATATGTCCTAAAAGAGAAAAAAAAAATTATGGGGGACGGGGCCTAGTTGTGCAGGAACATGGCCGAAAGACGCTTAGGCTCTGGAGCTTCTCTTCTCCAAAACCTTGACTAATTAACAGCTAATACCACAAAAATGGGTTTGAGACGATAGCCATAACCTGGGGCAAAACAATAACCTGAAGCATGAATGAAGTGTGATTTCTACAAAAGAAACTGCTCACTATTTTAAAAAGAATCTTAAGTAAATACAGCTAAACAGCGGATTACACAATTTACCTCTTTTTGGGAACCGGCTGGATTTGCTGCCACTTGCTATGAAGGAGAAGTCCCCGTGTGCTCAACCTTCCTTGCAGCAACAGGCTTTGGCCCTGTGCCCTGTGACGTAGCAGCTGAAGAGTAAATCGCCCCCGGCAAGGCAACGGGCAATTCAGGAGAAGCTGAGACCCCCAAAGGGGGAGGGATCTCTCCTGGGAAAACAGAGATAGCTGAAAGCAAATGACCTAGTGTTCAAGACGGATACAAGAGAAGAGTGTATAAGACTGATAGTCGGGCCCAGACAAACCAACAAAGAGCAGGAGGCTCAAGGGAAACTACAACTTGGCCCTAACAAACAGCCTTTGAATTCCTAACAGAAGTGAGAGATTCCATACACACACACACACAAAAAAGTAACCACATACATCATCAGAGTGACGTTTTTGATAAAAAATTAATTATGGAAGTTTTTCCATGTAACATTGGAAGGCTGTGTTCTTTTCAGAAAATTTAAATATCAAGCTGAGGAACTAGTCTAAAAGGTGAAGGCTGACAAGGCTTCTAAACTAAAAGAAGGACAAACTAAAAAGAGAGAATAAAATCTAATTGGAAAATACACTATTGGAGTGGGCTGAACCATTCTGCACAAGGTTGGGATAGGTGACTTAGAGAATCTGGGCATAAAAATAAAATACTTTTTCCAAACACCTTGGCAGCGCCACCTTTCCTAAATATCTATTTTGCTAGGGAGACCCAGACTCATTGCTGGTAGGGGGCAGATTAAGACTTTTCCAAATAGTCTGGTCCCAGTCTGTTTAGGAACTTTGGGTATTGGATATTGTATGTCAAAGTTACAGAATATGTTTTCAATCAAGGTCTCCTTGTGGGTGGTTTCTTCTGTCACAAATATGTCCTAAAAGAGAAAAATTTTTTTTATGGGGGGCGGGGCCTAGTTGTGCAGGAACATGGCCGAAAGACGCTTAGGCTCTGGAGCTTCTCTTCTCCAAAACCTTGACTAATTAACAGCTAATACCACAAAAATGGGTTTGAGACGATAGCCATAACCTGGGGCAAAACAATAACCTGAAGCATGAATGAAGTGTGATTTCTACAAAGGAAACTGCTCACTATTTTAAAAAGAATCTTAAGTAAATCCAGCTAAACAGCGGATTACACAATTTACCTCTTTTTGGGAACCGGCTGGATTTGCTGCCACTTGCTATGAAGGAGAAGTCCCCGTGTGCTCAACCTTCCTTGCAGCAACAGGCTTTGGCCCTGTGCCCTGTGACGTAGCAGCTGAAGAGTAAATCGCCCCCGGCAAGGCAACGGGCAATTCAGGAGAAGCTGAGACCCCCAAAGGGGGAGGGATCTCTCCTGGGAAAACAGAGATAGCTGAAAGCAAATGACCTAGTGTTCAAGACGGATACAAGAGAAGAGTGTATAAGACTGATAGTCGGGCCCAGACAAACCAACAAAGAGCAGGAGGCTCAAGGGAAACTACAACTTGGCCCTAACAAACAGCCTTTGAATTCCTAACAGAAGTGAGAGATTCCATACACACACACACACACACAAAAAAGTAACCACATACATCATCAGAGTGACGTTTTTGATAAAAAATTAATTATGGAAGTTTTTCCATGTAACATTGGAAGGCTGTGTTCTTTTCAGAAAATTTAAATATCAAGCTGAGGAACTAGTCTAAAAGGTGAAGGCTGACAAGGCTTCTAAACTAAAAGAAGGACAAACTAAAAAGAGAGAATAAAATGTAATTAGAAAATACACTATTGGAGTGGGCTGAACCATTTTGCACAAGGTTGGGATAGGTGACTTAGAGGATCTGGGCATAAAAATAAAATCCTTTTTCCAAACACCTTGGCAGCGCCACCTTTCCTAAATATCTATTTTTCTAAGTAGACCCAGACTCATTGCTGGTAGGGGGCAGATTAAAACTTTTCCAAATAGTCTGGTTCCAGTCTGTTTAGGAACATTGGGTATTAGATATTGTATGTCAAAGTTACAGAATATGTTTTCAATCAAGGTATCATTGAGGGAGGTTTCTTCTGTCACAAATATGTCCTAAAAAAGAAAAAAAGATTTTTATGGGGGAGGGGGCCTAGTCGTGCAGGAACATGGCCGAAAAATACTAAAGGCTCTGGAGCTCCTCTTCTCCAAATACTTGACTAATTAACAGCTAATACCAAAAAAAATGGGTTTGAGACGATAGCCATAACCTGGGGCAAAACAATAACCTGAAGCATGAATGAAGTGTGACTTCTACAAAGGAAACTGCTCCCTATTTTAAAAAGAAACTTAAGTAAATCCAGCTAAATGGCGGATTACACAATTTATCTCTATTTGGGAACCGGCTGGATTCGCTGCCGCTTCCTATGGGGGAGAAGTCCCCGGGTGCTCGACCTTCCTTGTAGCGACGGGCTTTGGGCCTGTGCCCTGTGATGTAGCAGCTGAAGAAGAGTAAATTGCCCCTGGAAAGGCAACGGGCAATTCAGGAGAAGCAGAGGCCCGCAAAGGGGGAGGGATCTCTCCTGGGAAAACAGAGATAGCTGAAAGCAAACGACCTAGTGTACAAGACTGACACAAGACAAGAGTGTACAAGACTGATAGTCGGGCCCAGACAAACCAACAAAGAGTAGGAGGCTCGAGGGAAACTACAACTTGGCCTTAACAACCAGCCTTTGAATTCCTAACAGAAGTGAGAGATTCCATACACACACACACACACACACAAAATAACAACCACATACATCATCAGAGTGACATTTTTGATAAAAAATTAATTATGGAAGTTTTTCCATTTAACATTGGAAGGCTGTGTTCTTTTCAGAATATTTAAATATCAAACTGAAGAACTAGTCTAAAAGGTGAAGGCTGACAAGGCTTCTAAACTAAAAGAAGGACAAACTAAAAAGAGAGAATAAAATCTAATTGGAAAATACACTATTGGAGTGGGCTGAACCATTCTGCACAAGGTTGGGATAGGTGACTTAGAGAATCTGGGCATAAAAATAAAATCCTTTTTCTAAACACCTTGGCAGCGCCACCTTTCCTAAATGTCTATTTTACTAAGTAGACCAGGCACACTACGGCGATTTAGGTACATGATAATTTTTGTTCTTAAAATCACATCTCACTGCTAAGATATTTATAAAACCACAGACTGATGAATAAATCTAAAATCTCTTGTAGCTGTGAAACTTGGGGCATCTGAAGGCCCAAAATTTCCAGGCACCCGTTTTTTTCTTTTTTGGGGATGCTTGCTTGGCGATCAGTACCTAGCATTTATTTAGGATACTTGGGTACAACCTCTTCTTTAATCAACTTGGAAGAGGTAACAGTATCAATAAAAATTGTTCCTGCAGATATCTGTATATGCTCACTTTGCTTGTGAAGCTAATCACTTCTGATGTGATCTCTATGCATAATTAATCTATTCCTGGATAGGCAATTACTTTTCACCTTGATACCGGTTGACCTAACTTAGCATTTATTTGGGATACTTGGGTACGACCTCTTCTTTAATCAACTTGGAAGAGGTAACAGTATCAATACAAATTATTCCTGCAGATATCTGTATATGCTCACTTTGCTTGTGAAGCTAATCACTTCTGATGTGATCTCCATGCATAATTAATCTATTCCTGGATAGGCAATTACTTTTCACCTTGATACCGGTTGACCTAACTTAGGAATTTATCCATAGTTACAATGGTGTAGGCACACATATCCTCTGAGAAGGAAAGAAACTCTTTTTTTGTGATATTTGTGAATGCTAATACTGTTTCTGAGTGTAATGTCTTTGTTGTGAGCGTCAATCTAAGACATCATACTACAACACTGCAAACAAAACCTGGATAAATATAATCTAAATAACTAGATATAAAACAAACTGATAGGCTACCAGAAAGACCTCTAAAACAGACAAACATGGGAGACTCTGTACCAACTCTTCTTCCCTAACCACATATTTTGGATCACAAGAGAATAATAAGACCGAAACAGTGTATATAACAAAATAAAAACCTCAAAGATCACCTCAGGCTTCAATATCTGAACACTCAACTATGCAACAGCAATTATTGCTATTACAGGCCTCAATAGAGAAGCTGTCATCTAAAGATATAGGTTATCTTAAAGAGTTTATACAATCTAAAATATCTACAGTTAAAAAAGAAATAACTACATTAGGAGCAAGAATGGATGCCCTGGAAACCAAACAAGATACTATGTCCTTAATGCTCTCTACAACAGAAATTGGTTTACCTCAACAGGCATCTAAGATTCAATCTCTACAAGAAAAAATAGAGGACTTAGAAAATAGGAGTAGGAGAAATAACTTGAGAATTCGAGGAATTCCAGAAAAAAATCCTAGTGGAAAATCTCTACTCCTCTCTCATACAGTTCTTCAACTATATCACTCAAACAACATCATTTACAGACCCTACAATAGAACAGGCACACAGAGTTTTAAGACCATGTCTGAACCCAGCAGGTCCGCCTAATGATGTTGTTGTTAGATTCCTCCACTTTAAAGAAAGAGAAAATATATGGCTAGCAGCAAGAACAACCCACCCGATAATATTCCAAAATAAGGAGTTACAAATATATCAGGACCTATGCCCAAAAACAATTGAAAAAAAGAAGATCATTAAAATTTGTTACCTAAGTACTACAAGTTAATAAGATTAAATACTGGTGGGGGTTCCCCTTCAGCTTAATAATTCTACATGTGGGTAAATCAAATATATACAAAGACCCCACAGATATGGATACTCTCTCTAAGACTCTAGGACTCACCTTTGACCTACCACCCCATACCATAGAGGAAGATACGACTATGACAACTTTCCAAAAAAAATACTATGAATGTAAACTTGAGACATGCATGGACTACAGTCACTAGGAAAAAAACACCCCAGACAAAATAACTTTAATATTGTTTTTTAAAAAAAAAAAAAAAAAAAGCTTAAACTACAGTAATGGCAATAATATAGAAAAAGAAAATATTCTCTGTTCTATTCCCTCCTCAATAGTACAAAAGGGTGCCAATAGTGGAGTAAAGGGAGAAAAGAGAAAAGAGAGAAGAAAATTAGAGTTTTTTTTTGTTTTGTTTTGTTTATTTCCCCTCTCAGTACAGAAGAGTGCTAATATGGAGTAGGTAAAGAGAAAAAAGAGAGAGGGGAAAGTATTATTGGAAATTCTCTGACCCATCCTATATTATAAATTATATTATATATTATATATTATATTATAAAAGACAAGTGTTTGTCTGAAGCCGTCATGCGCAGTACAGACAAACACTTGGCCTTAGATTCTATTCTCGCGCACCTCGGCATAGCTTACAGCTGACAGATTGGGAGCGCGAGGTACACAGCATACAAGCAGCTGTGAGATAGGGAGCGCAAGCTACTCAACAGCTGTGAGGTCTGCTGCGTGAGAAGCGGCAACGCGCTCCCCAGACCTCACAGCTGTTTGTGGCCGACGGGAGCGTTGCGAGGGGCGTGGCCGGGCGTCGCGAGGGGCGTGGCAGGGCGTCGCAAGGGGCGTGGCCGGGCGGGGTCCCGCGAAGACAGAGCCAGAGAGGGAGCAGGAGGGGGGGGGCAGAGAGCCAAAGAGAAGGGGGGAGCAGAGAGCCAAAGAGAAGGGGGGGGGGCAGAGAGCCAAAGAGAAGGGGGGGGGCAGAGAGCCAAAGAGAAGGGGAGGGGGCAGAGAGCCAAAGAGAAGGGGGGGGGCAGAGAGCCAAAGAGAAGGGGGGGCAGAGAGCCAAAGAGAAGGGGGGGCAGAGAGCCAAAGAGAAGGGGGGGCAGAGAGCCAAAGAGAAGGGGGGGCAGAGAGCCAAAGAGAAGGGGGGGGCAGAGAGCCAAAGAGAAGGGGGGGGGGCAGAGAGCCAAAGAGAAGGGGGGGGGGCAGAGAGCCAAAGAGAAGGGGGGGGGCAGAGAGCCAAAGAGAAGGGGGGGCAGAGAGCCAAAGAGAAGGCGGGGGGGGCAGAGAGCCAAAGAGAAGGCGGGGGGGCAGAGAGCCAAAGAGAAGGGGGGGGCAGAGAGCCAAAGAGAAGGGGGGGGAGAGAGCCAAAGAGAAGGGGGGGGGGGCAGAGAGCCAAAGAGAAGGGGGGGCAGAGAGCCAAAGAGAAGGGGGGGGGGGGCAGAGAGCCAAAGAGAAGGGGGGGGCAGAGAGCCAAAGAGAAGGGTGGGGGGCAGAGAGCCAAAGAGAAGGGGGGGGAAGAGAGCCAAAGAGAAAGGGGGGGCAGAGAGCCAAAGAGAAGGGGGGGGCAGAGAGCCAAAGAGAAGGGGGGGGCAGAGAGCCAAAGAGAAGGGGGGGGCAGAGAGCCAAAGAGAAGGGGGGGGAGAGAGAGCCAAAGAGAAGGGGGGGGGGAGAGAGCCAAAGAGAAGGGGGGGAAGAGAGCCAAAGAGAAGGGGGGGAGAGCCAAAAAGAAGGGGGGGAGAGCCAAAGAGGGGGGAGAGAGAGAGCCAAAGAGGAAAAAGAGCCAAAAAGGAGAGAGAGCCAAAGAGGGGGGAGAGAGAGCCAAAGAGGGGGGAGAGAGAGCAAAAGAGGGGGGGGGGAGAGAGCCAAAGGGGGGGAGAGAGCTAAAGGGGGGGGAGAGCCAAAGAGGGGGGAGAGAGAGAGCCAAAGAGGAAAGAGAGCCAAAGAGGAGAGCAAAAGAGGGGGGGAGAGAGAGCCAAAGAGGGGGGAGAGAGAGCCAAAGAGGGGGGGGGGAGCCAAAGAAGGGGGGAGAGAGCCAAAGAGGGAGGAAGAGCGCCAAAGAGGGGGGAGAGAACAAAAGAGGGGGGAGAGAGCCAAAGAGGGGAGGGGAGAGCAAAAGAGGGGGGGGAGAGCCAAAGAGGGGGGGGAGCCAAAGGGGAGGGGAGAGCCAAAGAGGGGGGGAGAGAGAGATCCAAAGAGGAGAGAGAGCCAAAGAGGGGGGAGAGAGAGCCAAAGAGGGGGGGAGAGAGAGCCAAAGAGGGGGGAGAGAGAGCCAAAGGGGGGGAGCCAAAGAGGGGAGAGAGAGAGCCAAAGAGGAGAGAGAGCAAAAGAGGGGAGAGAGCCAAAGAGGGGGGGGGCAAAGAGGGGGGGGGGAGAGCCAAAGGGGGGGGGAGAGCCAAAGAGGGGGGAGATAGAGCAAAAGAAAGGATGGAGAGAGCCAAAGAGGGGAGAGAGAGAGCAAAAGAGGGGAGAGAGAGAGCAAAAGAGGGGAGAGAGAGAACAAAGGAGAGGGGGGGAGAGAAAGCAAAAGAGAGGGGGGGAAAGAAAGCAAAAGAGAGGGGGGAAGAGAGAGCAAAAGAAAGGGGGAGAGAGAGCAAGGGGTGGGACCGCTGTTCTGAAAAAAATGGCCCGTGTACACGGGCTTTAGTACTAGTTACACATATATTAAACTCAAAAGGTCAGGGCAATGGAGGAGAGAGGCACTACTCTCAATGACCATTTCCACCCCACTAGAAATGTTTTTCACTTAATTTGTTTTTTCATGTATTTTCTTTTGGCTGTTTTTCATCACGTACATCCCTGAGATTTTTGTCATGTTTTGCACTTTTTTTAAATGTTCCATGTCAGACTGGATAAACACTTTTTCTTTTAATTGCACCACTTAATCTTCAGGCTTATCATTACTAAAAAAATATTAAACAAACACTTTATAACTTTATATGACTATTCAAAAAGGTAAAATGTAAATGGAAAATCTCTAAAAAATATTACCATTAATGCTAAAGGTCTCAACTCTCCTAGAAAGAGAACAACTGCAATAACTGATTTTAAAAGGTATTCAGGTGATATCATTTTATTACAAGAAACACGCGCCTAGATGACGAGTTTTGCATTAGAAGCTGTACGGTGCTAACAAGCAGTTTATGATCACTGCTCACTTACAGACATTGCTTGTATTACGGGTTTTTACAAACCCGGCGTTAACCACAAAAAAATGAGCGAAGAGCAAAATTTTGCTCCACATCTCACCTCAATACAAGTGCTGCTTACGATAGCGGTGAGCTGGCTGAATGTGCTTGTGCACGATTTCCCCATAGGAGTCAATGGGGGAGAGCCGGGTGAAAAAAACCTAATACCTGCAAAAAAGCAGCGTAAAGCTCCTAACGCAGCCCCATTGATTCCTATGGGGAAATAAAAGTTATGTCTACACCTAACACCCTAACATGAACCCCGAGTCTAAACACCCCTAATCTTACACTTATTAACCCCTAATCTGCCACCCCCAACATCGTTTACACCTACATTATAATAGTAATCCCTAATCTGCCTCTCCGGACACCGCCGCCACCTACATTATACTTATGAACCCCTACTCTGCTGCCCCCAACATTGCCGACACCTACATTATATTTATTAACCCCTAATCTGCCGCCCCCCAATGTCGCCACAACCTAACTACATTTATTAACCCCTAATCTGCCGCCCACAACGTCACCACCACTATAATAAAGTTATTAACCCCTAAACCAAAGTCTAACCCTAACCCCCCCTTACTTAAATATAATTTAAATAAATCTAAATAAAATTACTACAAATAACTAAATAATTCCTATTTAAAACTAAATACTTACCTATAAAATAAACCCTAAGATAGCTACAATATAACTAATAGTTACATTGTAGCTAACTTAGGGTTTATTTTTATTTTACAGGCAACTTTGTATTTATTTTAACTGGGTACAATTGTTATTAAATAGTTATTAACTATTTAATAACTACATAGTTAAAATAAAGACAAATTTACCTGTAAAATAAAACCTAACCTACGTTACAATTACACCTAACACTACACTATAATTAATTACCTAAATTAAATACAATTAATTACAATTAAATAAAATTATCTAAAGTACAAAAGCAAACACTAAATTACAGAAAATAATAAAGAAATTACAAGATTTTTAAACTAATTACACCTAATGTAATCCCCCTAACAAAATAAAAAAAAGTCCCCCCAATAAAAAAAGCCCTACACTACAGTAAATTACAAATAGCCCTTCAAAGGGCATTTTGCAGGGCATTGCCTCACAGTAATCAGCTCTTTTACCTGAAAAAAAATTACAATTCCCCCCCAACATTAAAACCCACCACCCACACAACCAACCCTACTCTATAACCCACCCAATCCCCCCTTAAAAAATCCTAACACTAACCCCCTGAAGATCACCTTACCGGGAGACGTCTTCACCCAACCGGGCCGAAGTCCTCAATGAAGCCGACAGAAGTGGTCCTCCAGACGGCAGAAGTGGTCCTCCAGACGGGCAGAAGTCTTCATCCAGACGGCATCTTCTATCTTCATCCATCCGGCGTGGAGCGGCTTCATCTTCTAGACATCCGACGCGGAGCATACTCTTCATCCGACGTCTTCTTGAACAATGACGTTTCCTTTAAGTGACGTCATCCAAGATGGTGTCCCTTCAATTCCGATTGGCTGATAGAATTCTATCAGCCAATCGGAATTAAGGTAGGAAAAATCCTATTGGCTTATGCAATCAGCCAATTAGATTGAAGTTCAATCCTATTGGCTGATTCAATCAGCTAATAGAATGCGAGCTCAATCCTATTGGCTGATTGGATCAGCCAATAGGATTGAACTTCAATCCTGTTGGCTGATGCATCAGCCAATAGGATTGAGCTCGCATTCTATTGGCTGATTGGATCAGCCAATAGGATTGAACTCGCATTCTATTGGCTGATCCAATCAGCCAATAGAATGCAAGCTCAATCCTAATGGCTGATTTGATCAGCCAATAGGATTGAACTTCAATCCTGTTGGCTGATTGCATCAGCCAATAGGATTTTCCCTACCTTAATTCCGATAGGCTGATAGAATTCTATCAGCCAATCGGAATTGAAGGGACGCCATCTTGGATGACGTCACTTAAAGGAACCGTCATTGTTCAAGAAGACGTCGGATGAAGAGGATGCTCCTGATCGGAAGACGTCTAGAAGATGGAGCCACTCCGCGCCGGATGGCTGAAGATAGAAGATGCCGTCTGGATGAAGACTTCTGCCCGTCTGGAGGACCACTTCTGCCCGTCTGGAGGACCACTTCTGCCGGCTTCGTTGAGGACTTCGGCCCGGTTGGGTGAAGACGTCTCCCAGTAAGGTGATCTTCAGGGGGTTAGTGTTAGGTTTTTAAAGGGGGTATTGGATGGGTTTTAGAGTAGGGTTGGTTGTGTGGGTGGTGGGTTTTAATGTTGGGGGGGAATTGTAATTTTTTTTCAGGTGAAAGAGCTGATTACTTTGGGGCAATGCCCTGCAAAAGGCCCTTTTAAGGGCTATGTGTAATTTAGTGTAGGGTATGGCTTTTTTTGTTAGGGGGATAAGATTAGGTGTAATTAGTTTAAAAATCTTGTAATTTCTTTATTATTTTCTGTAATTTAGTATTGTTTATTTTTGTACTTTAGATAATTTTATTTAATTGTATTTAATTTAGGTCATTAATTTAATTATAGTGTAGTGTTAGGTGTAATTGCAACTTAGGTTAGGTTTTATTTTACAGGTAAATTTGTCTTTATTTTAACTATGTAGTTATTAAATAGTTAATAACTATTTAATAACTATTGTACCTAGTTAAAATAAATACAAAGTTTCCTGTAAAATAAAAATAAACCCTAAGCTAGCTACAATGTAACTATTAGTTATATTGTAGCTAGCTTAGGGTTTATTTTATAGGTAAGTATTTAGTTTTAAATAGGAATAATTTAGTTAGTGATAGTAATTTTATTTAGATTTATAAATAATATTTAAGTTAGGGGGTGTTAGGGTTAGGGTTAGACTTAGATTTAGGGGTTAATAACTTTAATATAGTGGCGGCAACGTTGGGGGCGGCAGATTAGGGTTTAATAAATGTAGGTAGGTGGCGGCGATGTTAGGGATGGCAGATTAGGGGTTAATAATATTTAACTAATGTTTGAGATGCGGGAGTGTGGCAGTTTAGGGGTTAATATATTTATTATAGTGGCGGCGATGTCCGGTTCGGCAGATTAGGGGTAAAATTTTTTTATTTTAGTGTTTGCTATGTGGGGGGGCCTTGGTTTAGGAGTTAATAGGTAGTTTATGGGTGTTAGTATACTTTTTAGCACTTTAGTTAAGAGTTTTATGCTACGGTGTTGTAGTGTAAAACTCTTAACTACTGACTTTAAAATGTGGTACCAGGCTTGACAGGAGAGGGTATTTTATCAACAGATGCAGAAAAGGCCTTTGACTGTGTTGCTTGGGATTCACTTTTTGGAAGACTCGTAATACCAGCGCTATGCAAGTCCCATTGAAAATATAGTATACGCTATTGATGTAAGTGGATTTGCGGTATTTCCGAGTCTGGCCAAAAAAGTGAGCAGTACACCTGTACCTGCAAGACTCGTAATACCAGCGGGCGTTAAAAAGCAGCGTTAGGACCTCTTAACGCTGCTTTTCAAGGCTAACGCAAAACTCATAATCAAGGCCACCAGAACCCCCATCAAGTTACAGACCTATTTCACTTTTAAATTCAGATGTTAAGATATTTTCAAAGGTGATTGCAAACAGGATTAATATCCTACTACCAGAACTAATACATTTTGACCAAGTAGGTTTTTATAACAGGGAAGGAAGCAAAAGACAACACGGCCAGGACCTTTAATGTGATAAATTACGCACAAGAACAGAAAATACCATAAATTATTTTATCAACAGATGCAGAAAAGGCCTTTGACTGTGTTGCTTGGGACTCACTTTTTGGAAGACTCGTAATACCAGCGCTATGCAAGTCCCATTGAAAATATAGGATACGCTATTGATGTAAGTGGATTCGAGGTATTTCCGAGTCTGGCCAAAAAAGTGAGCAGTACACCTGTACCTGCAAGACTCGTAATACCAGCGGGCATTAAAAAGCAGCGTTAGAACCTCTTAACGCTGCTTTTTAAGGCTAACGCAAAACTCATAATCTAGGCCACATTTTCTTAAAGGTAAGAAACCCAAAATATTTCAATATAAATCTGGCAAAAGCTACTCTGCCTCTCATCCCTCCAAAAAACTCAGGGAGTAGGAATATTAGTTAAAAAATACATCATCCCCTTTCAAGAAATTTCAGTAATTAAAGAGAAGGAAGGTAGATACCTACTAATTTGAGCTCTTTTATAGGGCAGACTAATTACAATAATCTCTCTTTATGCACCCTTAACAAAACAACATTTATTTCTTAAACATGTTTCAAATATTATACTAGAAAACCATAAAGGAACCCTTATAGTTGGAGGGGACTTGAATTTAACCTTAAACCCTTTACTAGATAGCTCAACACAATGCTCCTCCACCTCTACATCATATATCACAAAATCAAATAAACTATTTAAAAAAATCTTACCTGTTTACATGTGGGGAGAACAAATCATCCATCGACTAGAGATTATACTTTCTACTCTTTCCCACATAAAGTATACACGAGAATAGACTAAATTGTTTCTGATATTACAAGCATGAGCTTGTTTAGATCAGCTCATATAACCCCAATAACTTGGTCAGATCATACAGGAGTACACTGTTCATTTACATGGCCTTCTAAACCATTTAAAGATTACATCTGTAAATTGGAGGATAGTATATTAACTGATCCGTTACTACAGGAAAAATTACAAGAACAAATAGTAGAATATTTTCAAAATAACTTACTAATAGATACCTCTTGTCAAAATAACTGGGAAGCATACAAGAGTCTAATTAGAGGGGAATTAATAGCTTATAAGGCTCATCTGAATTAGTTAAAAAAAGAGAAAGTTAATAATCTTATAAATGAAATTGCACAAATAGAACTACTTCATAAACAAAACATGAAAGATGAGGAAATATTAAAAATGTTACAAATTAAACACGTTAAATTAGTTTCTATTTTAAGCAAAGAGCAGAACTGCTTCTCCCTATATTGTAAGCAGCATGCTTATACAGAATTTAACAAAACCAGGCCGGTCATTAGCACGATATATAAAAAGAAAATCAAGAGCTTCTTATATCCTTCACTTTAAAGATAAAAATGGATTTACACATCAGTCATCTCAAACTATAGCAGAAGTCTTTTGAGAATATTATTAAAATCTTTATAATCTACCATATTCATCCCCATATTTGGATAATCTTGAATATGACCGTTTAAAGAATATTAATAAATATGTATCTTAATTACATCTACTAAAAATCTCAACGACTCAAAGAGAAAAACTAGATCAACCTTTAGAAGAAATACAGAAAGTAATTAAAGAATTACCCAATAACAAAGCACCAGGTCCAGATGGATATACATATAAATATTATAATGTGTTTTAGAACAATTATTACCTCATATTTTAACATATTTCAATACCATAGATAATCTACACCCTTTCCCAAGACAGCACTTGAAGCTCACATAGTAGTGCTTTTAAAACCAAATAAAAACCCAGAACCCCCATCAAGTTACAGACCTATTTCACTTTTAAATTAAGATGTTAAGATATTTTCAAAAGTGATTGCAAACAGGATTAATATCCTACTACCAGAACTAATTCATTTTGACCAAGTAGGTTTTTATAACAGGGAAGGGAGAAAAAGACAACACGGCCAGGACCTTTAATGTGATAAATTACGCACAAGAACAGAAAATACCATAAATTATTTTATCAACAGATGCAGATAAGGCTTTTGACTGTATTGCTTGGGACTTCCTCAAAATTACTTTGGAAAATATGGGACTTGGCCAAGGGGTGATACAATGAATATTTACATTATATAATCAACCAAGTGCGTAGATATCTTTTAACAGTATTTGATGAGAGTCCTTTCAGATAACAAATGGGACACATCAGGGGTGTCCTTTATCTACATTATTATTTGTATATGCTATTGAAATATTAGCTGAAAAAATGAGAAATTATCCTGACATTACAGGAATACCTATAGGAGATCAAAAATATATTATTTCACTATTTGGGATGAAGATCTTTCGTAAGACTCACAGCAACTGTGAGTTCTGATTTTGGGGTTAGTTTTAGGTATTTTTTTTGTTTTTTTGGGATGTTTTTTTTTTTAGATTGTTTTTTTTTTTTTAATGACCGAAAAAGAGCTGAATGCATTTTTAAGGGCAATGCCCATACAAATTACAAATGCCCTTTTCAGGGCAATGGGTAGAATAAGTTTTTTTTAGTTAGGTTTTTTTTATTTTGTGGGTTGGGGGGCAGGAGGGTTGTAATGTTATGGGGTGTTTGTTTATATTTTTTTTCAAAACAGCTGTTAACTTTAGGGCAATGCCCTACAAAAGGCCCTTTTAAGGGCCCTTGGTAGTTTATTATAGATAATGTTTTTTATTTTGGGGTGGGTTTTTTATTTTTAAAACGGGGAATTAGAATAGGAATAATTTTTATATTTTTGGATAATTACGTTTGTTATTTTTTGTAATGTTTTTTTGTAATTGTAGTGGATTTTTTATAATTGTAGTTTTAATTTTTTAGTAATCTTAGTTTTTTATTTTTAGTAATGTTAGGTTTTTTATTTTTTAGTAATTTTTGGTTTTATTAGTGTAAGCTTAGGTTTTATTTTATTTAATAGGTAAGCTTGTATTCATTTTTAAATTGGTAGTTAGTTGATAATTGTAACTTTAATTTAGGTCTATTTTAATTATGTTAAAGTTAGGGGGTGTTAGGTTTAGGGGTTAATAGTTTAATTTAGGTTGTTGCGATGTGGGGGCTAGTGGTTTTGGGGTTAAAAGGTTTAGTTAGTGTTGGTGATGTTAGGGAATGGTGGTTTAGGAATTAATAGGTTTATTTAGTGTTTCAGTTAGTGTCAGCGATGTCGGGAACTGCGGTTTAGGGGTTAATAGGTTTAGTTAGTGTCGGCGAAGGAGGGGAACTGCGGTTTAGGCGTTAATAGGTTTAGTCACTGTCTGTGATGTCGGGGAACGGCGGTTTAGGGGTTAATAGCTTTATTTAGTTATTAAGTTGGTGTTGGTGATGTCGAGGAACGGCGGTTTAAGGGTTAATAGCTTTATTTAGTGATTTAGTTAGTGTTGGTGAAGTCAGGGAAAGGCGGTTTAGGGATTAATAGCTTTGTTTAGTGATTTAGTTAGTGTTGGCGATGTCAGGGAACTGCAATTTCGATTAAAACACTGAAAAATTACAAATATGAATAATGGATCTGAAAATTCGGAAACTGTGTTATGGTGCCGATTTGGAAATTTGGCTGAAAAGAAATGCACATGTCTACTGTATATCCTTCAAACTCTACCAATCCCATTACCAGACAAATTGTGGAGTTGTTACCTTATGTTCTAACTTCCTGTGTTAATCATTAGCACCGCACTACTATATTATAGCTAAAATCCCATTTGAACTTTACCACAGTATCCACATTTGTGGACCAACATAACAGGGTTGAATATTTGTTATAAATTGTATATTTTTGTACCTCCCATATTTGATGACTTGTGTAGTTGACTATGTCTTATATAGTCAACTACACAAGTTATCTACTAGAATCAGGTGCTATGATTGCATTTTGCTTATTTACAGTTACATTGTAACACTGGTTTATTGGGGTATTCCCACACCAAGGGGATACAGTAATTTCTATTTTTGTCGCATTGATATTACCACTCTGTGTTTTTATCTTATATTTCTTTTTTATCATTTCTAGATTAATAAAAGTTAAGTTTTAACCCCTTCTTCTGTAGAATTATTTTTTTCCTCCACGTATTTATCTACCTTTAACTTACATCCAGTGTCGTAGAGTGCTATTAAGGTACATACTTTGCCAATGTTACATTGGTACTCCCCGAACAATTTTCCCTTTTATGTATAGCACCCCTCCTCAATAAAATATCACCTGATGTGATATATTTTGCTATCCATTATAAGAACATTTAGATACATGATACAGGATACAACAAGATTTCTACCTATATTACAACAGGCATTAAGTGATTTTACTTGGAATAAAAAACACCCTAGAATAAATAAAATAATTATGACCATACCCAAAACACAGGGAGGCCTAGGCCTACCTGATCTGACCAAGTACAGAGACGCAACATTTCTCCAGCGTATCACAGACTGAAATGCCCACACACAATTTAAACGATGGGTAACCTTAGAACATAATATCCTAATAATCTAAAAACCTTACGGCTAGATTTAGAGTTGGGCGGTAGCCGTCAAAACCAGCGTTAGAGGCTCCTAACGCTGGTTTTTACCGCCCTCTGGTATTTGGAGTCAGTCAGGAAAGGGTCTAACGCTCACTTTACAGCCGCGACTTTTCCATACCGCAGATCCCCCTACGCCATTTGCGTATCCTATCTTTTCAATGGGATCTTTCTAACGCTGGTATTTAGAGTCGTGGCTGAAGTGAGCGTTAGAAATCTAACGACAAAACTCCAGCCGCAGAAAAAAAAACAGGAGTTAAGAGCTTTCTGGGCTAACGCCGGTTTATAAAGCTCTTAACTACTGTGCTCTAAAGTACACTAACACCCATAAACTACCTATGTACCCCTAAACCGAGGTCCCCCCCACATCGCCGCTACTCTATAAATTTTTTAACCCCTAATCTGCCGCTCCGTACACTTCCGCCAGCTAAGTTATCCCTATGTACCCCTAATCTGCTTCCCCTAATACCGCCGACACCTATATTATATTTATTAACCCCTAATCTGACCCCCAATGTCGCCACCACCTACCTACACTTATTAACCCCTAATCTGCCGAGCGGACCGCACCGCTACTATAATAAAGTTATTAACCCCTAATCCGCCTCACTCCCGCCTCAATAACCCTATAATAAATAGTATTAACCCCTAATCTGCCCTCCCTAACATCATCGACACCTAACTTCAAGCATTAACCCCTAATCTGCCGACCAGAGCTCACCGCTACTATAATAGATGTATTAACCCCTAAAGCTAAGTCTAACCCTAACACTAACACCCCCCTAACTTAAATATAATTTAAATCTAACAAAATAAATTAACTATTATTAAATATATTATTCCTATTTAAAGCTAAATACTTACCTGTAAAATAAACCCTAATATAGCTACAATATAAATTATAATTATATTGTAGCTATTTTAGGATTTATATTTATTTTACAGGTAACTTTGTAATTATTTTAACCAGGTACAATAGCTATTAAATAGTTAATAACTATTTAATAGTTACCTAGTTAAAATAATTACAAAATTACCTGTAAAATAAATCCTAACCTAAGTTACAATTAAACCTAACACTACACTATCAATAAATTAATTAAATAAAATACCTCCAATTACCTAAAATTAAACCTAACACTACACTATCAATAAATTAATTAAATACAATACCTACAAATAAATACATTTACATAAACTAACTAAAGTACAAAAAATAAAAAGAACTAAGTTACAAAAAATAAAAAAATATTTACAAACATTAGAAAAATATTACAGCAATTTTAAACTAATTACACCTACTCTAAGCCCCCTAATAAAATAACAAAGCCCCCCAAAATAAAAAAATGCCCTACCCTATTCTAAATTTAAAAAGTTCAAAGCTCTTTTACCTTACCAGCCCTTAAAAGGACCTTTTGTGGGGCATGCCCCAAAGAATTCAGCTCTTTTGCCTGTAAAAAAAACACATACAATACCCCCCCAACATTAAAACCCACCACCCACATACCCCTAATCTAACCCAAACCCCCCTTAAATAAACCTAACACTAAGCCCCTGAAGATCTTCCTACCTTATCTTCACCTCGCCGGGTATAACACCGATCCGTACTGGCTCCGAAATCTTCATCCAAGCCCAAGCGGGGGCTGGCGATCCATAATCCGGCGGTTGAAGAGGTCCAGAAGAGGCTCCAAAGTCTTCATCCTATCCGGGAAGAAGAGGCGATCTGGACCGGCAATCATCTTGATCCAAGCGGCATCTTCTATCTTCATCCGATGAGGAACGGCTCCATCGTGAAGACCTCCAGCGCGGATTAATTTTCTTCTTCCGACGTCCAACTGAAAAATGAAGGTTCCTTTAAGGGACGTCATCCAAGATGGCGTCCCTCGAATTCCGATTGGCTGATAGGATTCTATCAGCCAATCGGAATTAAGGTAGGAAAATTCTGATTGGCTGATGGAATCAGCCAATCAGAATCAAGTTCAATCCGATTGGCTGATCCGATCAGCCAATCAGATTGAGCTTGCATTCTATTGGCTGATCGGAACAGCCAATAGAATGAAAGCTCAATCTGATTGGCTGATTGGATCAGCCAATCGGATTGAACTTGATTCTGATTGGCTGATTCCATCAGCCAATCAGAATTTTCCTACCTTAATTCCGATTGGCTGATAGAATCCTATCAGCCAATCGGAATTCGAGGGACGCCATCTTGGATGACGTCCCTTAAAGGAACCTTCATTCTTCAGTTGGACGTCGGAAGAAGAAGATTGATCCGCGCTGGAGGTCTTCACGATGGAGCCGTTCCTGATCGGATGAAGATAGAAGATGCCGCTTGGATCAAGATGGTTGACGGTTCGGATCGCCTCTTCTTCCCGGATAGGATGAAGACTTTGGAGCCTCTTCTGGACCTCTTCAGCCGCCGGATTATGGATCGCCAGCCCCCGCTTGGGCTTGGATGAAGATTTCGGAGCCATTACGGATCGGTGTGATACCCGGCGAGGTGAAGATAAGGTAGGAAGATCTTCAGGGGCTTAGTGTTAGGTTTATTTAAGGGGGGTTTGGGTTAGATTAGGGGTATGTGGGTGGTGTGTTGTAATGTTGGGGGGGATTGTATGTTTTTTTTTACAGGCAAAAGAGCTGAGTTCTTTGGGGCATGCCCCACAAAAGGTCCTTTTAAGGGCTGGTAAGGTAAAAGAGCTTTGAACTTTTTTAATTTAGAATAGGGTAGGGCATTTTTTTATTTTAGGGGGCTTTGTTATTTTATTAGGGGGCTTAGAGTAGGTGTAATTAGTTTAAAATTGTTGTAATATTTTTCTAATGTTTGTAAATATTTTTTTATTTTTTGTAACTTAGTTCTTTTTTATTTTTTGTACTTTAGTTAGTTTATTTAATTGTATTTATTTGTAGGTATTGTATTTAATTAATTTATTGATAGTGTAGTGTTAGGTTTAATTGTAGATAATTGTAGGTATTTTATTTAATTTATTTATTGCTAGTGTAGTGTTAGGTTTAATTGTAACTTAGGTTAGGATTTATTTTACAGGTAATTTTGTAATTATTTTAACTAGGTAACTATTAAATAGTTATTAACTATTTAATAGCTATTGTACCTGGTTAAAATGAATACAAAGTTGCCTGTAAAATAAATATAAATCCTAAAATAGCTACAATATGACTATAATTTATATTGTAGCTATATTAGGGTTTATTTTACAGGTAAGTATTTAGTTTTAAATAGGATTAATTTATTTAATAAGAGTTAATTTATTTTGTTAGATAAAAATTATATTTAACTTAGGGGGGGTGTTAGGGTTAGGGTTAGACTTAGCTTTAGGAGTTAATACATTTACTAGAATAGTGGTGAGCTTCAGTCGGCAGATTAGGGGTTAATGTTTGAAGTTAGGTGTCGGCGATGTTAGGGAGGGCAGATTAGGGATTAATACTATTTATTATAGGGTTATTGAGGTGGGAGTGAGGCGGATTAGGGGTTAATACATTTATTATAGTAGTGGTGCAGTTCGGTCGGCAGATTAAGGGTTAATTATTGTAGGTAGGTGGAGGCAACGTTGTAGGGGGCAGATTAGGGGTTAATAAATATAATATAGGGGTCGGCGGTGTTAGGGGCAGCAGATTAGGGGTACATAGGTATAATGTAGGTAGCGGCGGTGTACGGAGCGGCAGATTAGGGGTTAAAAAAATATGCAGGTGTCAGCGATAGCGGGGGCGGCAAATTAGGGGTTAATAAGTGTAAGGTTAGGGGTGTTTAGACTCGGGGTACATGTTAGAGTGTTAGGTGCAGACGTAGGAAGTGTTTCCCCATAGAAAACAACGGGGCTGCGTTAGGAGCTGAACGCTGCTTTTTTGCAGGTGTTAGGTTTTTTTTCAGCTCAAATGGCCCCATTGTTTTCTATGGGGGAATTGTGCACGAGCACGTTTTTGAAGCTGGCCGCGTCCGTAAGCAACGCTGATATCTAGAGTTGCAGTGGCGGTAAATATGCCTGTACGCTCCCTTTTTGGAGCCTAACGCAGCCATTCTGTGAACTCTAAATACCAGCAGTATTTAAAAGGTGCGGGAGAAAAAAAGCATGCGTAGCTAACGCACCCCTTTGGCCGCGGGAACTCTAAATCTAGCCATAAGTAACTTTTGTTGGACCATTAAAAAAACAACATATCAGATACTCACCAGAAATCCAATACTATTAGAACATTTTAGGATATGGGTTAAAGTAATGACTCATCATTCGCATCTCACTTCTAGGCCATCTCTTTTAACATCCCTTAAATCAAATAACGAGTTAAAAATATGTTTATGTCCCATATCCCATCTATTTAGTACTCATTTATCTGATTTCCCAATTTTTTGGCTTATAGACAACGAACAAATAAAATCACAGGAAACTTTAATTCAACAAGGTTTTATTTGTTTTGATAACTGGTTCACTTATAGAAAGTACATGATTTTATAAAGAAACACTCTAAGACCAGAAATATCATCAGATCACTCACGAAATTTAAACAGTTATGTGTTAGAACCCCTCCAATATCTCACACATTGTCATTTGGCTATAAAATGCTCATAACGCCACTACCAGGACACACTCTTTCATATATTGAAAGATGGGAAAAAGATCTAGGAATTATTATTCCATTACATACAAGATAAGTTCTTATAAATTCTACTCTTAAAACTTCTATATCATCTGCCGCTTTAGAAATAAACTTAAAAATGTTTTATAGGTGGTACTACACCCCCCAAAAACTACAAATTATTTCATAAAATATAAAATGCATGCTGGCAATGGAGCCACATAAATAGTGATACAACATGGGGGTTTGGTTAAGCACACCTAACAAAAACATCTTATATATTAGTACACATATTGTGGGAGTGCTGCCAAAATAACCAAAGTAAATACAAAACAAAAAACAAAGTATTGGCATACATCCAAACTAATGAGACCACATATAAAAAGCTGCAAAAAATGTCTGCAAAAAACCTTATACTTTTGAATAAAATTGGGATCTTAGTCACACAATATGGCGATATTCTGCTCAGCCAGTCACCACTTACATGGTGTCCCAAGATAGACTGGTCCTAACACTATAAATCTTAGCCTTACTGGGCTGAATCATTCGATTCTAATTTACCAAAATAGAATTCCAACACTGCAGTACTATGCCTCAAATCAAGACTGCATAGAATGAAGCTCCCTGGCTTTATATATAGCTCAATTACACTGTCTGGAACACACCTGAGCAGGCTGGTGTGCTATAACCAAAGGGATTTGGTCAATCTCCCTAAATTTAAGAAATACAACATGTGGGTTTGGTTAAGCACACCTTACAAAAACATCTTATATACTAGTACACATATTGTGGGAGTGCTGCCAAAATAACCAAAGTAAATACAAAACAAAAAACAAAGTATTGGCATACATCCAAACTAATGAGACCACATATAAAAAGCTGCAAAAAATGTCTGCAAAAAAGGTTATACTTTTGAATAAAATTGGGATCTTAGTCACACAATATGGCCATATTCTGCTCAGCCAGTCACCACTTACAAGGTGTCCCACGATAGACTGGTCCTAACACTATACATTTTAGCAATACTGGGCTGAATCATTCGGTTCTAATATAACAAAATAGAATTCCAACACTGCAGTACTATGCCTCAAATCAAGACTGCATGGACTGAGGCTCCCTGGCTTTATATATATAGCTCAATTACACTGTCTGGAACACACCTGAGCAGGGTGGTGTTCTATAACCAAAGAGGTTTGGTCAGTTTCTCTAAATGTAAGAAATACAACATGTGGGTTTGGTTAAGCACACCTAACAAAAACATCTTATATATTAGTACACATATTGTGGGAGTGCTGCCAAGATGACCAAAGTAAATACAAAACAAAAATCAAAGTATTGGCGCACATCCAAACTAATGAGACCAAATATTATAAAATGCTGCAAAAAATACCTGCAAAAAACGTTATACTTATAAATAAAATTGGGATCTTAGTCAAACAATATGGCCATATTCTGCCCAGTGACATGGCTCACATGTGGTGGTGGTGTACCTCTATTCAAAATTTATAGAGATCTATTATAACTGAAATAAAGGATATACTGGAATCTCAGATCCCACTAGACCCACTGATATGGTTATTAAATAGGCCCCCAAGTATAAAATATAAACCATTCTCTAAACTATTTTTTAATATGTCAAATAGTATAAAGTTTCTGATTGCCAAAAATTGGAAAACCAAAGAACTACCAACTAGGGAAACGTGGAAACAAAGAGTTACAGAATTATTACACCTAGAAGAAGTATATATTTTAGTTTTGTTAATTTTTTTCTCTTCTTTTTTCAATAAAGGGCACAAATTTTGATTTCAAGTATATTAATTTAAAATACTAGTTTACATAAGGGTAAAATATTAAACACCAGAGTTTTTTAAACTATCCAGTCTGATGAAGGGTTCACATATTCTAATTTTAAACACACTGTCACTTTCACTATTTTTAAATGTGATACAGCTGCTAAACAAATATTCATTATTTATATGTTATAAATAAGGAGCTGCGCCTCTATTTCTTTTTGTATATATATTTTTTAAAAATAACAATAAAGCTAAAAAACAACAACAAAAAACAAAATACAAAAATCAAATATGTCCTAAAAAAGTACTGCTTTCTTTCAGTGTGTTTAAGATTTAGAGAACATGGGGGTAATGATCCCAGTACCCTTGAAGGAAGAAGGGAAAGGTTTTTACTCTAATCCTTTAATTGTTTTCTAAAGAAGGAGGGAACCTTCTAACCCATTTTGGATCTAAACACTTTGAACAAGTTTTTGAAGATTCCCTCATTCAAAATTGAGAACAAAATAAGAACTATTCTCTTTTTAGTTTAACAGGGGCAGTTAATATCAACCATAGACTTGAATGATGCGTACCTTTAAATCCATATTCACAAGCATCATCAGTATACCGACTCCTTTAAACTTTCCCTCAGTATATGCAGACTTCGCAGATGTGTTTGAGAAGAAAGCAGCCAATGTGCTGCCACCCCACCATCCTTATGACTGCAAAATTGACCTATTTTCCAGAGCCCCACTTCCTAAAGGGAGGACTTATCCACTTTCCAAAGCTGAAACCAAATCCATGGAGGAGTACATCCAAGAGAACCTCGCTAAAGGTTTCATTCGCCCTTCCTCCTCTCCTGCTGGGACAGGCTTCTTTTTCATCAGTAAGAAGGATGGTCGGCTCATAACTTTCATCAACTACAGGGCCTTGAACAACATAACTATCAAGAATCGCTATCCCATTCCTTTAATCACCAAACTGTATGACTCACTCCAGAATGCTCGCTTCTTCAGCAAGCTGGGATTACGTGGGGCATACATTCTGATTCGTATATTCCCAGGCCACGAATGGAAGACTGCCTTCAACACAAGATCAGGGCATTATGAATACCGTGTAATGCCCTTTTGGCTGTGTAATGCCCCTGCAGTCTTCCAGGCATTTGTCAACGATGACTTCCGTGACCTCCTTAATCGCACTGTCATCGTCTACCTGGATAACTTCCTTATTTTCTCTTCCATTCTGGTGGAGCATCATAAGGACATGAGACCGGTACTTCAACATCTAAGTAACAATTCTTTGGAAGCCAAAAAAGAAAAATGTGGATTTGAACAAGTTCAGATCCAGTTTCTTGGTTATGTCATCTCCAAAGAAGGTTTTGTCATGGATCCTGCTAAACTCACCACAATTTTATAATGGCCTCAACCTACTTAATTAAAGGAATTACAGAGATTCTTGGGGTTATCCAATTATTAACACGTTTATAAAGAACTTTTCTCAAACAGTTGCTCCACTCACTGAATTGACAAAACGGAACAAGGACTGTAAACATTGGCCCCCTGAGGCCATAAATGTATTTGCCCGTCTAAAAAAGGCTTTTTGTTCTGCTCCTGTGCTCTGTCATCCTGATCCTAACCTACAGTTCGCTTTAGAGGTTGATGCCTCCGAAATAGGGGCTGGAGCAGTTCTAATCCAAAGGGATCCTATAACCTCCAAGTTGCACCCTGTAGCTTTTTTCTCCAAACGCTTTACTCCTGCAGAGAGGAATTACGATGTGGGTAATTGTGAACTCTTAGCCATTAAAATGGCCTTGACTGAATGGCGTCATTGGTTAGAAGGCACCGCCAATCCCATTCAGATTCTCACCGACCATAAGAATCTGACCTACCTAGAGACTGCTCATCGACTCAATCCTCAACAGGACAAGTGGGCCTTGTTCTTTTCCCATTTTAACTTTATAGTCTGTTGTCTTCCTGGGACCAAAAACAAGAACGCTGATGCCCTTTCCCATCAGTTTCCTCAATCAAGTGATTCCTCTGAAGCTCCTATTGAACACATCATACCTCCCTCCTGTGTGGTTGCTCAACTGAATACCACCCTTTTTCAAAGACTGCAACGTGCCCAGTCTAGTAAATCTCCTGAAGCCCCTGTGGTTTCCGATATCTTTTTTGTACCTCTGAACCTACGCACTCCTGGGTTCATGATAGTAAACTCTCAGGACATCCTGGTTTGACAAGGACTGCATCTTTCCCAACATGTATGGTGGCCTACTATGAAGTCTGATGCTCAGGATTATGTGAAAGCCGGCACAACTTGTGCTGCCAACAAAACTCCCCGATCCTTGCCTCCCGGGTTGCGCCAACCATTGTCCATACCCAAACAACCATGGGCACACATAACAATGGATTTCATTGTGGACCTTCCTTCTTCTGACCACCATACAGTTATCTGGGTTGTGGTGGATTGCTTTTCCAGACTGGCTCATTTTGTACCCCTAACAAAACCGCCTTCTGCCCAAGAATTATTGTCTCTTTTCTCCTGCATGTGGAACAACTAAATGGCATTCCTGCGAATATTGTTTCTGACAGAGGTCCACAGTTCATCTCTACCTTTTGGAGAGCCTTTTGTAAGTTGATTGGAACCACTTTTCCTTGTCTTCTGGCTACCATCCTCAGACCAATGGACTAACTGAGAGATTAAACCAGGATCACGAGGCTTACCTTAGAGCCTTTGTCAATGCTCTCCATACAAACTGGTCTGAGATGTTACCCCTAGATGAGCTGGCAAGAAACACTCATTGGTACTCTTCTCTTCAATGTTCTCCATTTCAAGCCGCAGCAGGGTATCAACCTCGTGTCTTCCCTCTTTCTGCTCAGTCCACTGGGGCTCCTGCTGCAGACCGATACGTTACTGAACTTACCACTCATTGGCAATGTATTCGCTCTCAGCTATGTTCAGCTGTCTCTAGATACAAAAAGTTTGCTGATCATCATAGAGCTTCTGTACGTGCCATCTCGGTAGGTGAACGTGTTTGAGTCTCTACTCGACATATTCGTCTACGTCAACCTTGTCACAAATTGGGGTCTAGGTTTATCGGTCCTTACAATGTCCTGAAAAGAGTGTCTCCTGTTGCCTACAAAGTGGCCTTGCCCAAAACCCTGCGCATACACCCAGTCTTCCACTTCTCACTACTCAAGCCTTACATCAAGAATAGATATACCCGGCTCCGAGCTCCTCCTCCTCTGCTCCTGGTCCGTGGTGACCCTGAATATGAGGTTGCTAAGATCCTGGACTCCAGATACAGGTGCAGACAACTTCAGTATCTGGTACATTGGAAGGGTACTCTGTGGTGGATCGTTTCTGGGTTCCTGCCCGTGATGCTCCATCTTTGGTCTCCAGATTCCATGCTGCTCATCCTTTAAGGTTGACTCTGGTTCCCGGAGGAAACCCTTGAGAAGGGGGCTATGTCACGCCGCACCACTGTAGCTTTTGCTAGGGACGCGGTGCCTGCCGTTCTGCGCGTTGTCTAGGGGGAAGTCGGCTCCTGTCTGCGTGCGGTGGTGACATCATCACCGCATGCTCCCTTTGTTCTGAAGCGGGTCAGGATCTCCTGTGGCGTGAATTCTGTGCCTATGTAAGTTACTCACTTGCTACCTATCACTGCTCAAGTATAGGCGTTTCTTTGTGTGCTCCTGGGTTTGATAGCTTACTGTATTCTGGATTGCCATATCATTATTATACTCCCCTAAAGTACTGGATTGCCTCACTGTTGATTAACTCTGCCTGTCTGACTACTCTGCTTGCTTAACCCCTAAAGTGCTGAATTGCCTCACTGTTGATAAACTCTGCCTGTCTGACTACTCTGCTTGCTTAACCTCTAAAGTACTGGATTGCCTCACTGTTGATAAACTCTGCCTGTCTGACTACTCTCCTTGCTTAATCCTTAAAGTACTGGATTGCCATACTGTTGCCAAAACATGCCTGTCTGTTCATTCAAGTGGTTTATCCTTGTACTGCGTTACTGTTGCCAAAACCTGCCTGTCTGACCATTCAAGTGGTTTATCTTTGGATTGCATTACTGTTGCCAAACCCTGCCTGTCTGACCTTTCTAGTGGTTTACCCCTGAACTGCCTTCCGCTGATTCCCTGCCTGTTGCTGCAGACTATCCTGCTTGTGGTAAGTGCTGCTTACCTCATCTTGTGTACTTTCTCTCTTCTGGGATATTCCCTATCTTTCCGGCTCGACGCCGGGATAAGAAGACTACTGACCGAGTTCAGTCTGATAGTGGAATATCTCACGAGCATTACGCGCATTAGCAGTTCGTTGGCCAATAGCATGTTCGCGTTCACCGTGGCGGGCGAACATATGCGATGTTCGATCCGCCCCCTATTCGTCATCATTGAGTAAACTTTGACCCTGTAACTCACAGTCAGCAGGCACATTCCAGCCAATCAGCAGCAGACCCTCCCTCCCTGACCCTTCCACCTCCTGGACAGCATCCATTTTAGATTCATTCGGAAGCTGCATTCTTAGTGAGAGGAGGGACAGTGTAGCTGCTGCTGATTTAATAGGGAAATCGATAGCTAGGCTAGTGTATTCAGTGTCCACTACAGTCCTGAAGGACTCATCTGATCTCTGCTGTAAGGACAGCACCCCAAAAAGCTCTTTTTAGGGCTAGAACATCAGTCTGCTTTTTTTTTTTCCTGTGTAATCTAATTGCAGTTGCCTGCCTGCCAGCCAGCGTGTGTGTCAGGCTCACACCGTATACTGTGCCCACTTGCCCAGTGCCACCACTCATATCTGGTGTAACAGTAGTGTACATTTAAAAAAAACAACACTTTTTTGACTGTGAAATAATAGCAGACAGCTGCCAGTACCCAAGATGGCCGCCAATAAGGCAGATGGGGAGGGTTAGAGAGCTGTTTAGGGGGGGATCAGGGAGGTTGGGGGCTAAGGGGGATGCTACAACACAAAATATGTAAATATGCTAAAAAAAAATTAAAACAAATTTAAAAACCTTTTATTTTAGTACTGGCAGACTTTCTGCCAGTACTTAAGATGGCGGGGACAATTATGGGGTGGGGGAGGGAAGGCAGCTGTTTGGAAGAGATCAGGGGGTCTGATGTGTCAGGTGGGAGGCTGATCTCTACACTAAAGCTAAAAGTAACCCTGCAAGCTCCCTACAAACTACCTAATTAACCCCTTCACTGCTAGCCATAATACACATGTGATGTGCAGCAGCATTTAGCAGCCTTCTAATTACCAGAAAGCAACGCCAAAGTCATATATGTCTGCTATTTCTGAACAAAGGGGATCCCAGAGAAGCATTTACAACCATTTGTGCCATAATTGCACAAGCTGTTTGTAAATAATTTCAGTGAGAAACCTATAATTGTGAAAAAATTTAAGTTTTTTTTAAATTTGATCGCATTTGGCGGTGAAATGGGGGCATTAAATATACCAAAATGGGCCTAGATCAATACTTTGGGTTGTCTACTACACTACACTTAAGCTAAAATTAACTCTACAAGCTCCCTACATGCTCCCTAATTAACCCCTTCACTGCTGGGCATAAAACATGTGTGGTGCGCAGTGGCATTTAGCAGCCTTCTAATTACCAAAAAGCAATGCCAAAGCCATATAAGTCTGCTATTTCTGAACAAAGGGGATCCCAGAGAAGCATTTACAACCATTTATGCCATAATTGCATAAGTTGTTTGTAAATAATTTCTGTGAGAAACCTAAAGTTTGTGAAAAAGTGAACAATTTTTTTTTATTTGATCGCATTTGGCGGTGAAATGGTGGCATGAAATATACCAAAATGGGCCTAGATCAATACTTTGGGATGTCTTCTAAAAAATATATATACATGTCAAGGGATATCCAGGTATTCCTGACAGATATCAAGGTTCCAATGTAACTAGCGCTCATTTTGAAAAAAAGTGCTTCTTGTATTTATTTCCCTATAACTTGCAAAAAAGCAAAGAACATGTTAACATTGGGTATTTCTAAACTCAGGATAAAATTTAGAAACTATTTAGCATGTTGTTTTTTGGTGGTTGTAGATGTGTAACAGATTTTGGGGGTCAAAGTTAAAAAAAGTGTGTTTTTTTCCATTTTTTCCTCATATTTTATAATGTTAGGTGATTTATGCTTTTTATGGATTAAAACCAGACTCTGCATCAACTATGCAATTTTCCATGGGAGTTTTGCCATGGATCCCCCTCCGGCATGCCACAGTCCAGGTGTTAGTCCCCTTGAAACAACTTTTCCATCACTATTGTGGCCAGAAAGAGTCCCTGTGGGTTTTAAAATTCACCTGCCTATTGAAGTCTATGGCGGTTCGCCCAGTTCGCCCGTTCGCGAACATTTGCAGAAGTTTGCGTTTCATCTTGTTTACCTCTATCCACCAATTGTTTTTCTTCCGAGGGTAATTGCTAGAATCAAACAGGAACACACTTCAGCCATTCTAATTGCTCCTGCATAGCCACACATGATTTAGTATGGTGGTCTAATTAAAATGTCCAGTGTTCCTCTGTGGCATCTTCCTCATTGTCAAGATCTGTTATCTCAAGAACCCTTCTGTTATCAAAATCTTCAGTCTTTAAATTTGACTGCTTGGAGATTGAACGGTATATTCTTTGTGAGAGGGATTTTTCAGTTTTAGTGGTTGCTACTCTGATTCATGCTAGTAAGCCAGTGATAATTTATCACAAGGTGTGGGAAATGCATCTCTCCTGGTGTGTAAAACAAGGTTTTAATTGGTATTCTGTTAAAACTCCTCGAATTGTCCTAATATTTCATAAGAATATTGCAAGACTTCCTGATATTCAAGCCTTTGTTCAGGTTCTTGTTAGAATCAGGCCAGTCATAAGGCCAATTATCCCTCCTTGGAATCTCAACATTTTTTTGAGGGCTTTACAGTCTACTCCATTTGGACCATGCACAAAGTGAACATTCAATTGTTGTCCTGAAAGGTTTTATTTTTGTTGGCCATCTCCTCTGCCAGGAGAGTGTATGAATCATCTGCTCTTTCCTGTGACGTGCCTTATCTTGTTTTCCATCAAGATAAAGTAGTCTTATGCAGTCATTATAGTTTTTTGCCTAAAGTTGTCTCTTCTGAGAATATTAACCAGGAAATTGGAGTTCAATCTTTATGCCTGTTAGGATATGTTAGCCTTACCAACGCCATCTTGTTTTTGTTGCCATTTTTTCTTAGACATCCATCTTGTCTAAGAAAGGTTTATTCTAACAGCTTATTAGGTATCAAGAAATATGTAGATGTTATGAATATTTGTATAGCTAGAATGGCCTTGTGAATGTTCCTGGCGATGCGCATGGAAGCCAGTTATCTCTATAAGATGCCCACACGGCCTTGCTTTGGGATGCAATAGAAATACTCCTTTTCACCCAATTATATTTTAATTAGTTTTGTTTCTTCAATGTAAAATATGGTGTGAGAAGATGTAGTTATGAATACGTCACTTTTTAACCCAATATGCTGTAATTATTGCCTATAAGAAGTGTTGTGCATCTTCTAATAAACAGAACAGATGTTAGACTGATTGCTGCATGGTCTGATTCCTGTTCTCTGGGATATCCCATCAAGTAACCCATTCATTTCCAGGTGACAGTGTATGATCCAGGCCAAGTGCTGACTGAAACTCTCCCCCCCTGAAAATAACACCTAACAATTCTGGTGTCAGATCGTGGGATTCGCACTGGGTAAGTAGATAAGTGTTTTTTACTCTACTTTTCCCTCTGTGAATCTGAGCCTAAATTTTTATTATTTAAAAAAAATGAAAAAGGGTGTTAGTGATATATGTATATATAAAGGGTTAAAGTCCTTTTATAATTGATAAGGGGTTCCTGCGGTGAAGGCGCAGGTTTTTGCAGAGGTTCCAGTCCTGCCGGCATTTATAGTGGCAAGTTTGAGTCTTGCTTGGTATTAACCCCTCTAGACAGGTTAAAGTCCTGCTAGTTTAGACATGTGTGGAGTCCTGTCTGGCGTGCATTTGACGGGCGGTTTAACATCGCTGTGTTATGGTGAGTTAGAATCTCACCTTTGTTGAAGTTTTCCCTATATATTCCTATAATAGAGTTTGAGTTACCTATCACTGGAAATGAATTGGTATTTGGTGCTGCTTTCGCTTGATCGCTTATGCTTATACTGCCATATAACTGTGATGTGCTTAGAAAATATTAAGTAATTGTGCATTGTATCACTGCTGCTGCTATTATTGTGTTGTGGAAATGGGTCTGCTCATAGTACAAATTTTGATAGTAATGCTGAGATTCAGAAATAAAAACAACAGAAAAAGGAGAGAGGCGCCGCATGTGTGAATCAATCGACAACTGAAGGAGAGTACAAAGATAGTACAGGGTACTCACATTCTGTGAAGGCACTCCAATGTGCCAATAGTTGCATGCTGGTTTTCAACAGCAGACCAGCTAGCTGATACAGGCAGTATCTGGATTCCCAAGAGAGGCAGCTCCCCAAGGTAGCGTAGAAAAATGCACTCAGCAATGAGAATGTATAGTTAAAAAAATGTTTTAATTTTACGTAAAAACAATATTAAAAACAACTCATGCTGTTATGTGCACAAACAGATCATGCAACATGTTTCACGGTTAGCACCGTTTCATCAGGCAACTTTTCCTGACTCATAATCACCAAGGACTGTGATCAAAACTGGTGACTATATCAAAAAACTTTAGATTTTGTTCTGGAGTATATTGATTTTTCTATATAGCGCCCCCTATAGGGTGTTAACTCTTTATATTATTTTGTGAGATTCAGAAATGTAATATTAAGTATAAATCTGTGCAGCATGTACAGAGCAGGTGGAAGACACTGTTGTTGCATCTTTAGTAGCTACGAAAGGGTTAACAGTCTCTGTTCAGGACAGAAGCATTTCAGGCAGAGGCATCCACTCCAGAAAGGGGGGGGGGGATTATAAAACTGTCAGTGAGCACAGCTCTGTAAACGCAGTGAAAATATGTGCTCCTGTGTTAAAGAATGTTGTGGGCATAGAAGGGGGGCCACCGAGCGCACACACCAGATCACAGATTCAGAGAAGAAAAAAAAACTGTTACAGAAGCTCCGTTTGTAAAACTCTTTCTTTTGTTGTATGTGTGTTTGCAGTAATGAAATGGAGAGTCTGTGTATTCTATGTGTAATGAGTGTTGGTCTGTCGATTCTCACTGTGTCTTGTATGACATGTAAAAGATTTATTCTTTAGATCTGAGGATGTATTATCCTGTTTAAAATTTGTTTATGTCTCAATCTGTTGGGAAAATGGCCATTCCTTGCAAATTTGAACACTTTCAGATACATTTTAAATTTGGTGGAAAGTTAATCTTATTGTATTCCTAAATGTCTTTGGTATGTTATGAAATATATGTTTTCCTGAAAGAAAGAGACTGTTAATGTGTTTTCTGTGTCACTAAAAGTTTGATGTATGTTGAAATTGCTTTAGAATAAATGTTGGGAGTGAATTTATAGTATAAAATAAAGGGGAGAGAAAGGTGCGCTAGGCCAAATCGATAACCAAACACCCCCTTAAAAAGACAAATATCCCTACAGTTGTCTAAAATAAGAGAGAAAATATACAGGTAATAAGGGAGGCGCTAAGAAAAGCCAAAGGTATCAAGCACTTAAAATTTAATAAAAACACATAAGCATACAATAACATATGTATAGGGGACGTCTCTCCAAAACGAAATACTAATAAATAAAAACTAAAATACTAAAAGATGCAATTGATAAAACTTCCACAGATTTAAAACCATATAATTTGTATAGAGCAGTCCCAATCAGTTCGTTTTAGTAGGGTCAGATAGAAATGTCTTTACTCCATATAAAATGTAACTGAGTCTGTGGTCAGCGTCTCACTAGTCAAATACCACCAAGCTGCCAAATTGATAGAGCAATAGCTGCCAAATTGATAGAGCAATAGCTGCCAAACAGTGTAAGTGGATAATAATATACTTGCAATTCCAAAGTTCTCTTACTGTGTAAGATATCACTTTAGCAGAACATTCAGCCGTGTACTTTACCAGATCCTTATCCGTGAAGTAGATGTCTTTTCCCCTCGCCCGGTATTCACCTCGAGCGGGGCCGACTGAAACTTTCCGGCGTCTGACGTCACTGAAAGATGTTCCGGTTAGGAGAAGAAGCCGATTCCTGCGCTTACTTCTATGACCTGTAGTCACGGTCCTCTCAGATGAGCCCTGCACTTAGTGCTTATAGCACGCAAGGGATTGGATACTGGGCAAAGTGAAGGATATCCCAGAAATGCTGCCAAACACAAGTCCTACAGATGATTTACTCCTATTTAGGAGAAGATAGTTCCAAAATGTATAACCCAGGTTATTAAGTAGGAATCAAAAGATATGTAGATTGTTGTCACAGAAATAAAAACAACAACACTGCCAACACATACGACGCGTTTCGCCCTCCTATGGGTTTTAAATCTGTGGAAGTTTTATCAATTGCATCTTTTAGTATTTTAGTTTTTATTTATTAGTATTTCGTTTTGGGGAGACGTCCCCTATACATATGTTATTGTATGCTTATGTGTTTTTATTAAATTTTAAGTGCTTGATACCTTTGGCTTTTCTTAGCGCCTCCCTTATTACCTGTATATTTTCTGAATTTATAGTATGCAAGTTGATTTGAGCTTGTGTGTGTGTATCACTGTAAAAATGACCTTGGTGCATTTTTCTTTCTGAATGGTAATTATTCAGGCTAGTTTCTTAGCTAAGAAATCGGACGTTGTAATGAGGTATTTTTAAGTGTTATTGTTGGAACTTGATTTTAAAGTCATATCTATGTTCTTAACTATGTGTGTTATTAATAGCATTTTTTAGTTTTAAGTGATATTTGTTTTAAGCAAATAAAGACTGTTCCCCTGTTGCGGCATATAAATATATTGTTTTTGCAAGTGAACTAATTAAGGGATTTGTAAATGTGCGGACGATTGTGTGACTTTTGGTCACGTTCTGGTAAATGAAAAAGATTAACAGGTTGATTCAAGTATGTTGTGGGAATAATGTAAGATTCATGCAAGGAGTTAAAACAGGAGAATAGAAAAGACTAAACGCTGTATGCTATTAAATTTATCTAAAGTATTTGGGTCTGTTTCTTTTGCAAGTAAATTAATTCAGTAGAAGTTTTAATATAAATGGGTATAATTTATGCTGTGATTGCTCTCATTTAAATATGCAGGTTATGATACAGTAAAGAAGTAGAATTTTAATGGTAAATAAGACAAGTGTCTTAATCAGGGCTAGGGTATACATATGTAATATACATGTAATAAATGGTTAGTCCTTAAAGGGACAGTACACTGTAAAATAGTTTTTATATTAATGTATTTTTAATGACTTGTTATACAAGCTTCATAGTATAAAATTAAGGAGAAATTGCATTTGCAAGTTTATTTGTATATATGAAGTAGCTGGTTTTGTGCTTTCAAAACACAGTTTATTGCAATGGGTTGAATTTCAGATAATAAGCATATCTCATTGTGTTCCTTATCTTATATTTGTCTGTAAAACTGGAGCTCAGTGCTCAGACAGAGCAATGGAAAATTGTCATTTTATTACTTAAAGGACCAGTTCACTCATGTGAAAGGAGTTCATGAGCAGCAATAACACTGTATTAACAAGTAAAGGAGATAAAACATAAATGTAGTAGGTTGTATAATATATTTATTTTTTGGGGGGTAAATTGTCACTTTAACTATCCTGCACCCCACTGTGAAAGGGGACATTTTTGGACAAACTGTCCTTTTAATCTATTAGTGTAAATTATTATTATTATTCTTTTAGAAAGCTCGTTTTGCTATATACAATTATTATATTTAGTCAGAGAGCTGGAAAATGGTGAATATCAAATTATATAAAAAAAATTAAATCAAATAATTGTGTATTTATTAAAATCTTGGTTATGTAGAAGTATAGACTGGATTCTAGAGCTTTTCCCAAATTATTTGTGCCAAACATGATTTATTTAACAGTGGGTTTGCACTGTGCATGCAAGCAGGGGCTATATAGAACAGTGGCTGTACCATTATTATCTGACTTTTCCCAGAATATAGTACTTAGGTGTTTGTGTGTTCCTTTATAAATTTATAGTTAGGGATTTTATTTGTAAATATGCAACTGGAGTTTATTGATCTTCTGAAGTGATTGCATTATTAGTATGATCTCATAGTATTGTGCATGGTAGAATTTGCAGAACCAAGGCATAGACGGTTGTTATAGGATTTTAATTATTTGTAGTGTTTTGCAAGTGCTGTGTTTCAGTGAATGTAAGTATATGTGTTGAATTTCAGGTTAATTGTGGTTGTTAAAAGTTTGTGCCGGCTGTTAATGTTTTGTGGAATGGACAGTTGGTTTTAAGTGTTTTCTAAGAGAATGTTATGTTTTTATTTTTAGTGAATGCGTGTGGTAGGGTGCTGTATGAATGGAATATTGAATATTGAGGTGTATTTGATTTTGCCTGATTTTAAGAATAGTATACTACGGAGTGCATGAATTATATTTTAGTTTGCTGTTAGATTGTGTTTGCGTGACACATAGGGTTTTTCACGCAAACAAAGGGGGAAATATTGCTGAGTATCCTTATGTGATTTGGGTGATTGTTTTAAGTAAGAAAATTAACCTAAAATGTTTTATTTTTCTATTTTGTTCTTAACACAATATTTGTATTTGCAGGATGAGATCATGAAGCTGTATCCAGAGAGTAAAAACACTAACTAAATTATTTTTGAGTTTTTCATATTTAGGTAAAATCTGTACAGATAAAATTCCATAGTGCACCCTCCAAAAGATTGAAGATTGAATGCAAGTAAACCTTTTAAATAAAGAAATGCCTGGTGCCTAGGTGAAGAAAAGAAAAAAGAAGATAAAAGACTTTTTGTCAAGTTTGTTTTAACCAACATACGGCAGTAAAAGTTGCTGAACTATCTTTGGATCCATTCTTTGCTTTGCATGCTGGTACCAGCCCCAGAACTGGACTCTGGGTAATCTATGACTGTTTCCTATGATGTGTGTCTTCAGAACATAAAGACTATCTTTCTCTGGACTGTGCCTTGCCTGTTGATATTGAGGACCTGTTACGCTGTTACAGAGTCATCCACAGTTAAATTAGGGGAGTATTGTTTTAACTTGTTTACTTATATTGCTTGTTTTGTGTTATTTTTGTTGATCATATTAGTTATAAGAAGTCATATAGCTTTGTCTGCTGGAAAGTATGCCTTATTTGTATTAGTACACATTGTAGTTTATGTACTTAAACAAAGTAACCCTCTAGATAAGTGTAACTCTAAACCCTGAAGTATTGTAACCTATTGAATGGTGCACTGAGTATAGAGAATATGTTTGCACCTTAATAGTTTAAAGAAAATGCTGCAATATCTCAGAATAGTCTAGACTCTTCACCATTGTAGAACACAGAAGGCTCACCCATGTTTTTAGTAGTTTATTATAGTGATATTGATGGTATATTTTCTACCTACCATGGCTCTTATTGAAGCTGTGTTATGAAAGCAAAAGTATGTTTCCCTTTTAATAACTGGTATGGTATCTACAATTTGAATTTTGTAAATGTTTGTCAATGAAAGGAATTATCTTACCATAAAGATGTGTTTACCTTTAAAAGATTTTATAGTTTTAATAATGGTATGATTGTATTCTTTCCTCATACAGGAGCGTGAGAGAATTTAGGTTGCATAAAATAATTAGTAAACTAGTAGTGTTTATATCAGATGAGACTGCTGACTATTAAGTTCATAGTTGGAGAATTATAAACATTACATATAGTAGCTTTGCAAAATAAAGGAACACTAGGTTATTTTATTTTTTTAGTAGTTCAAAGAGAAAGTGTAAAGAAATTAATTTTAAAGAAAATATTTTTATTGACTGTTTTACTTTTCATTTTTGTTGCAGGGCAGGCCTTAGCATAAGTTACTTAGCATAGCCATACAGCCTCTTGATGGAGTCTAGCAGTTTTTACTTGCTTAGTATTTATGAAGTATCATTTAAATTGTATAGAGAAGCTGTGAGTTATTCTCTTTAAAAGTTTCAATGTATTTAGTTTGTATTATATATCCACAATGTTTTCCTGGTTTTAAATTACATAGGATAAGTTAAGCTATTAAAGGAATGGTGATGCTTACAAAAAGGTGAAAGAAGTTTATTTGGACATAATTGTGATTTTATCGGGGTGTGTGCTCATCTTGTGCTGTTTTGTTTCCTTCTTAGACTCCTTCTGAGTAGAGTGTTCCCATGTCATGCTTCACTGTGGAGAATGTACAGAGCAAGAAACTGTCGGAAATATTGGGGGGGGTGCTAGCAATGCAGGTGGGGATATAAAGATGCAGCATTGTTTGGGGGTAGATAGGGGGCTGGTTGGGTCTTTGTGTAGATAGACCAGTAGTTTGAGGATGCTGGGAGGTAGACTGAGAGTATTGGAGGGGCCATACCTATGTGCATTGACAAATTGTGCCCTATTGGCCTGTAAAATCATATTAACATTATTCTCACATAGATTCATGTCATACCGAAGTATTAGGCTTATATTGTTGTTAATAGATTTACTAATTTTCTGTGCTTTTCCTTTTATGTTATTCTGGTAGAATAAAAGGGTGGTATGTTAGGATATGTTAGCCTTACCGACGCTATCTTGTTTTAGTTGCCATTTTGTCTTAGGCATCCATCTGGTCTAAGAAAGGTTTATTCTAACAGCTTATTAGGTATCAAGAAATATGTAGATGTTATGAATATTTGTATAGCTAGAATGGCCTTGTGGATGTTCCTGGCAATGCGCATGGAAGCCAGTTATCTCTATAAGATGCCCACACGGCCTTGCTTTGGGATGCAATAGAAATACTCCTTTTCACCCAATTATATTTTAATTAGTTTTGTTTCTTCAATGTGAAAATGTGGTGTGAGATAATGTAGTTATGAATACGTCACTTTTTAACCCTATATGCTGTAATTATTGCCTATAAGAAGTGTTGTGCATCTTCTAATAAACTGAACAGATGTTAGACTGATTGCTGCATGGTCTGATTCCTGTTCTATGGGATATCCCATGAAGTAATCCATTCATTTCCAGGTGACAGTGTATGATCCAGGCCAAGTGCTGACTGACACTCCCCCCCTGAAAATAACACCTAACAATGCCCTAATCCAGAAAATTCTAACGAATGGTTGTTACATAATTTGGATGAAGTTAGAGATTTGAAATATTATCTGCATGCTACTAAAGAGCTTAGACAGTCCTCAAGTTTCTTTGTTTATTTTTCAGGTAAATGCAATGGCCAGAAGGCTACCCCTTTTTCTTTGGCTTTTTGGCTAAACGGTTTAATCCATAAGGCTTACTTGGCAGGTCAGTCTTCTCCTGTGCGTATTACAGCTCATTCAACTCGTTAAGGGTCTACTTCATGGACAGTCAAGAATGAGGCTTAACTAGATCAGATTTGCAGGGCAGAGAATTGATCATCATTGCACACCTTTACAAAATGTTATCATTTTTGGTGTGTTTGCTTCTGCAGAGGTCTTCTTTTGCAGTAAGGTTCTTCAGGCAGCTGTTTCTGGTAAATAGGTGCCTGCCTATCATTTTTTGTCCCACCCATTTTTTGTGGACTTTACTGCTTGGATACCAGATCCCAACAGTAAGGATCAGTGGACTCCCACCACCTGAAGAAAACATAATTTATGCTTACTTGATAAATTATTTACTTTCTTGGTGGTGAGAGTCCATTAGCCCGCCTGATTTAATTTCTTTTTTTTAGATGGTGGCAGTCCAAGTTTGCACCTCTTTTTTTACCCTACTTTGTATTTCCTGTTTCTTGGTTATACAATAGACTGGGAGGCCTAGGGAAGTAGGAGGGATTAAGAATTCTTTGTGTAGGGTGCCTCCTCCTGGTGGCTAGAAGATGAATTCCCAAAAGTAAGGAATTGTGGACTTTTACCACCAAGAAAGAAATTAATTCATCAGGTAAGCATAAATTATGTTTTTGTGTTTCTAAATCATAGTGATATGTTATTAATAATAAAGTTTTTTCAAAAATGGAATTATGGGTACAGTAACCATTAAATGTGTAATATTGATTAATAATGCTGTAATATTTATTAATAACGGTTTCATATTTTTTTTATTAATAATTGATTGAGATTAAAGCATTTTTCTGTGTTACCAGATTTTCGTCTATAATCAAGAGGAACAGTGCAGGAAATTTATCTTGTAGAAGAAAGCAGACGTAACATATACCATCTTCTATAATTTGACTTTTTTCCATTCACACACACTGTAAATTGTGAAAGCACAGTTCATGACTTCTACACCATTAAATAACAAAGTCGCAAAAATCTTGGCAAAAGTTTTCCCTATGTACAGAAAGGACTTTGACTTTGCAGAATAATGCCATTAGAAATAATGAAAAATATTTTTTAAAATGTTAAAAATAATAAAAAGCCACAACCCTCGATTTAAAATGTTTACTATTACATTTGAATATTTAAAAAGAGGGGAGTACTTATCTGTATTGTATACATTTCTTTTTTACACTCTTAACCCCTAAACTGCCACACTCCCACAGATAATGATGGTTTGGAATCTGTAAAACCCTGCAAAAAAGCTACATAAAGCACTTCAGATTCTAAATAATTTGAATGGGTAAGTTTGTATGATAAACAGACAACAGCTATATGCTGTCTAATTTCTAATCTCACTATTTAATTATAAATGGAGTCACATGACTTGTACATAAGGAAATTGCTGTGAACTACTTAGGGCTAGATTACGAGTGGAGCACAAAATTGCACTAATGCGAGCACCAAATTTGTGCTCCACTCGTAATACCAATGCACGCAAATGTTCACATTCCATGGAAGCTTTGCGCTCAATAGAGCACACTTCTATAGGCTCCAATGGAAGCCTCATTCTCATGCCATGAGACACGGCATGAGAACCTAGCGCAGTAAAGGGGGTAAATCACACAGATTGGCACAAATTAAAATATATATGTATATGAATATATACATATATATTTAGGTTTTTATATGTGTATATATTTTTCAAAATATACTGTACATGTACATGAATTTATTTGATGTGATGATTATAGAAAATTACGTTTTTGAGACATATACCAAGTCTTAACGTTTTACTTTTTATAGGAGAAGTTCTAACATCATGATTACCAATAATAATAATTTATGTATTCATCAAATCAGCCAATAGGATTTAAGCAGCTCTCATCCTATAGGCTGGATTGAATATTTGTTGCATTCAAGCTTCAGTGTGCGGCAGACAATGGCATGAAGAGAAGCCTCCACGTCGGATGACCGCACCTGCGATGAAGACTGCTCCGTGCATCGGAAGACCACTCCGCACCTCCGGGAAGAAGATAGAAGATGGCCCCGCGATGGATGAAGATGTCACCGCCTGGATGAAGATGGATGTCCGGACTTTAGGAACATTTTTTGGGGTTAGTATTAGGTTTTCTATTTTATTTTTTGGGGTGTTTTTTGATTAGGGATTTTTTTAATGGGAAACAAAATAGCTAATTGCCCTTTTAAGGGCAATGTCCATACAAATGCCCCTTTAGGGGCAATGGGTAGCTTAGGTTTTTTTAGACTTAGTTTTTTTTATTTTGAGGGGTTGCGTGGATGGGGGGCTTTACTTTTAGGGGTTAATTTGTATTTCTTTTTAGGTAAAAGAGCTGATTGCTTCAGGACAATGCCCTAAAATAGGCCCTTTTAAGGGCTATTGGTAGTTTAGATTATATTAGGGGTGTTTTTTTTTTGGGCTGGTTTTTTGTTTTTATAGGGGTATTAGATTACATTTGAGATAATTTCGTTTATTTTTTTATGTAATCTTCGATTTTTTCTTTTTTGTGATTTTTTTAACGTAATCTTAGATTTTGTATTTAATTTAAATCTTAGGTTTTATTTTGCATGTAATGCTAGGATTTTTTATTTTAAATTTAGATTAGGATTTTTAATTTTGGTATTTTAATTAATTTATTAGTTTAATAGTCTTTTTTATTTTATGTAATGGGGGTTAACTTAGGGGTGTTAGGTTAGGGAACTTAGTGGTTAGATTAATACTTTGCATTGTGGGGGATGGCGGTTTATGAGTTAATAGGTTAAATAGGTACTTTGCTTTGTGGGGAGATGGCGGTTTAGGAGTTAATAGATGAAATAGTAGATTGCATTGTGAGGGGGATGGTCGGTTTAGGGGTTAATAAGTTAAATAGGTAGATTGCGTTGTGGGGGATGGCGATATAGAGGTTAATACATTTTATTGTTAGTTGCGATCTGGGAAGGAATGGCAGATTTGGGGTTAATAGTTTAAATATGTACTTTGCGTTGTGGGGGGATGGCGGTTTAGGAGTTAATAGGTGAAATAGTAGATTGCATTGGGGGGGGATGGCGGTTTAGGGATTAATACATTTTATTGTTAGTTGCGATCTGGGAAGGAATGGCTTTGGGGTTAATAGTTTAAATATGTACTTTGCTTTGTGGGGGGATGGCGGTTTAGGAGTTATTAGGGGAAATAGGTAGATCGCGTTGTGGGGGTTGTGGTTTAGGAATTAATAGTGTAATTAGATACTTTGCATTGTGGGTGGGTTGCGGATTAAGGGTTAATAACTTTAATTGCTAGTTGCAATGTGGGGGGGTGGCGGTTTAGAGGTTAATGCATTTATTATTAGTTGTGTTGTGGGGGGATGGCAGATAGAGGGGTTTTGATGTGTCCGGTTTATTTTTGGGAGGCGGGTTGATTTCAATGGGAAATACATCTGGAAAAGCTCCTTTTTCCTCTTTTACACCTATTTGAGCTAATGGTAATTTTTCTCAATGTATCGGCAGTCTCCGACGGTGTATTTACGGTTTGCGTGGTCATTGGAAACTTGGTATTATTTATAGATTAGCGGCTTCCGATACTTTCTATGGGACATGAAAATGTTTTCGGCAGCCGGAGTCCGGTTGCCGAAATTGAGGTATAACTGGCCATCGGAAGCAGTTGGTGAACGATATTGCTTCCGACAGCATATTTATCGGTTTGCGAGTGCACGCAAACCTAATTATGGCTCAATGGAAACAAGCCCTATGTGAATAAACTCCTTGGACTTTGCCCATTTATGGGCGTGCATAAATTAGCGCTCTACTTGAAATCTAGCCCTAAATGTTTCCAACAGGACCCTGCAACATTAATAATACACAGTACTTTCTTTAAAAGGAACATTAAAGACCTATTGTTTTTGCTAAAATACTAAGCTTGCCCCACGCTCCCTAATAAGAGTTGAAAGTAAATTCTGTAACCTAAGTTTTCTTAAAAAAACTAATAAATAATTCTTCTAAATGTCTAAACTAGATCATTGATTGCTTAGAGCAGTGGGAAACTAATTTACAGATAGCCACAACTGGCCCCAATTAAGTGAGATAAAATAAAGATACTCCAAAGAGTTTAAAATGCTTTTACATTTTTTTGCAATGTGGAACTTAATTACTGCTATGCTTATATAAAAATACTTTAATGACAATTTTGGGTTAAAGAATGGACTGAACGTATGCAGGTACCAAAACCCTGACTTTTTGAGCTAGGTGCTCAGTGACAGAAGGTGCGGAAATACAATAAGTTTTTTTTTTTTTACTAATAGTTTTAAAGGGACAGTAAACACCTTTAAATTACAAAATACTTCTGTTGCCTTGCTATAGAATTATGCAATGGCCAAGTCTACATATTTTTAAAACAAAACAACGTCTTAGGTATCAACATGTCATCTATCTGATTGAATGCTCACAGTGCAAAGGACAAAATGTTGGGATGACAACACGTGACGTCAGAACACGTTTTCAGAAACATCTGTCATATATTGAAAATGACAATCCAAAATCCATGCTCGGCATTGGCCAAACACTTTATTGATGTACACCATCATTATGTCAATATCTTTGTATGCTATACTATTGAGGTTATAAGAAACCAATAAGAGGGGGTAATAAACTAAATGTACTACTGAGACAGGAAGTTTACTGGATCTTTAAGTTATGTACACAAATTTCTAATGGATTTAATTCTGAATATGACATTATTATTATTTTTGGGAATAAATGTATTTTCTGTGTTTAGCGCCATTGGATATTTATATATTTATTTGATAGTTAATATTCACTGCATACTTTTGTTATTGTTTAGCTGTGACATACACTGGCTACCCTTATAAAACTGCTTTCTAAATATCTTGATATTTTGATATGTTGAATGTGCTTTGTATATTGGTAAGACTTGTCAATGATAGCACTGGTACTTACTTGAGTATGATATATACACCAGTCAGTAAGGCTAATAATGAGCTAATGAAATTAATCTGTAATACGTAAATGAACATAGGCGGAGCTATTTAAGGAGCTCTTAAACTTGCCATAAAATAAGGGTCTATGATTAGGGCGAACATAGACTGCTGAAATGCGTCAGACCTTACTACAGACTTGTTTTGAATTTTATTGTCTGAAAGTTTTATATTTTTCTCTAATAAATTTGGAAATTTTTATATTTTTCTGCCTTTGATATTTTTCATTTTTAAATTAACATCTTGTTTGCTGAATTTTTTTTAAGTAGCTAAACTCCAACCAACACTTGTCTCATTTTGAGGAGCCAATCTGGGATTGCGTCTGTAGATGAAAAGGTTAGCCACTGTCATGTTGTTAGTATAAAGTGCATTGTTTGACAGTTCTCAACTGTTAAAGCCAATTAGGAACAGATATGTAGCAGGGTTAGATGTTATAGTTCTTTTTTAGTTCTGAGAATTACAAAAAACACAATTTTTCCAAGGGAGCAAAATAAATAATGTAAACATGTTGCAAAGTTGCTTCACAATGCATTACTAAACTGTTTATATGAACATATCAAGGTTTTCAGTGCCCATCATGGCCACAAATCAGTCAAAAACAGTGGAGGATTGCATTACCCATTTATATTACTTCATACTTATCTTGTTCAATGAGAATATTTATTCTTGTCAGTTTGGTGAAACTAATACAACTTGCACATATTATTAATTCTGACTTTCAGTGAGTGGCAATGAGATAAATTTATTGTACATACTTTCCTGTGGCAAGTAATTAGTGGAAATGACATTATACACAGTTATATATGGGGGGATTCAGAAAATATTCTCTGCAGATGCCTGAGAAAATCCCAGGAATTATTTTTACCTCAATTCTCTTTACAAGAAACAGCTGGATGTACATGATATATAAGAAATATTGGTAAATCTAGAACATTTGTATTACAACATCAAGATTGTGCTGCTTGAAATATTTATCTGTATATTTGCATATAGAACAGAACAGCAGCAGCGCATGAGATATGAGATTTCCACTTATTGAATTTAACACCTAAAGGCACTTGATAAAGTCCCATACTGGCCTTTTTGACCTATAAGCAAGTATTCAAAGACAATTTGGAATAATTTTATTAAGTTACACTTGTGCAAGATACTCTGCAATGGCCACAGACAACATTTTAGAGATGCATTTGTATTCATGGTCTAGATTTATTAAAGCTCTATTCATCACTATTGTATAGTCTGTCTGCAGTGGGCAGGATTTACTTATGTATTTAATATGTGATATCCGTACAGATAACAGGATCTGCAGTAAAAGCGAGAAAATGGAATTTAGGACTGCAACATCTAGAAATTGCATGTAGCAATCATGCTCTTTAAATGTTTGTTTCTAATTCAAACTCTCATTGTTGATATTGTCACTTTCAGTAAAGTTGCTTTATAAACGGGATTTCAAACGTAATTGTGTCTTTGTGACTGGGATTTCACTTTTTGTGGCTTCTTCTTGTTTGTTTGTTTTTGATGTTTTTTTTTTTTTACAAAAAACTTATAAGTATCAACAATACTGTTTAAAAAAATGTGATTTACAAAATCCATAACCCTGTGTCGAATCTGGTCGAATCTAACAGAAAAAAAAAACTATATATGTCAGTGCAGTATTCCATTTTTGCTACATTATTGCAATGGAGGAACTGTCATCACTTAGTGGTTTCACAATTTACAGTTTGAGAGCTAGTAAAATCCCATTTAGAAGATAAACTAGGGCCACTTCTTTATAATCAAAACCTCTAGTGTTCTTCTTAATATCAGATGTATATCTCGAAAAAACTGGAAAACAGTGCTTTACCTTTTAAAATATTACCCCTCAATAACCACAAGGTACTGTGTACGTTGTTGGTCGCTAAGGGTTTTTCAGTCCATAATAGCGTGAATCTTGCACCAAGTGGCAAGACTGCACTATTATGACCTCCCTCCAGCAGGCCTTTCAGAATAGCGTGGTCTTGCCGCTATCAAAAAATCAAGCCCCATAGAAAAACCAGTGACTTAGCCTATCCTTAAAAAAGTTAAAAGTGTCAATATTATCTTTGAGCAAATATGCTCAGTATACGCATCACGCCTATATACAAATTACATTAATTTTGTTTGCCAGTTATGAGGATGAATTTGGATTTCAATAGGTTAATCTCACACATAAAAATTATAATTTCTCTTAAACACTCTACAAAAGTATTAATTCTAAACAGCTGTAATGTAACCTTCATTGTAAATGTCAATTTCAGTTGGATTCCCAGTTTCAATCCTGATAACAAGTACTTAACAACTGAAAACACTTTTTCAGGAACTTTTCTAGGGAAAACTTGTTCACAGCTGTGGGCTTTTAGCGACAAATCCATTTCGGGTTTTGATCACTCAAAAAACATGCATCCCATTTTAATCGGAAACCTTTTTATTGGAAGCTGATATAGAAAAGTTTGGAATCAACCCCATAATTTGGGAAATAATTATAGATTTTTGAGCATTTAACTGACTTCTGGAGTAAAATTTTACGTTTACTAGCCCTTTCTGGACCTAATGTGTAGATTTCAACAAACTCAGGATTACAATAAGCATTTTACCAGCAAGGGAACAATGCTGCTAAGTAAAATGCAGCCAGTGCTCACAACCATCTTACAGTTTGATGGGCTGTCACAGTTTGAGAGCTTTACTGCATGTTCCTCTGGCTGATCCCCAGGACGTTACAAAAGGTCACTAGTTGCCAAGAACCACATAACCATGAAGGCAAGCTCCAGCCACTCCCCACCCAACTCCATCCCCTGGTATAGCAACACTATCCTCATATCTCCCTGACGAGCCAAAAGCCTTCCCATCCTGGATAATCTCTGGGAAATGTTGGGAAGAATTTAGAACTGCTTCACCAACATTAAATATCCTTTGGGAATATCTGCTAAATAAAAAAATGAAAAATCTAGTAGTTCACAAAGCTCTTTCCCTTTTATGCTTGCCAAACTATGGCTGCAGGAAGATGTTGGGAGACAAAAAAAGATAATTTCACATGTTTCATATATAACTTTAGGCTTGTTGGCTTGAGGTGTACACAGTGCCATCTTCAGAAACAGCATATATGGATTACTTCCCAGAGAGCCACTGGTGTTTTGTGAGTGAAGCCATGCCAGGAGGGCTGGGACCAGGTGTGTTAGGGGAAGAGTGTGGCATGGGAGGGGACCAGGTAAAAGTGGGACCAGGTCAATTTACAGGGGCCTGAGCAAAGTGGAGGTGGGAAAACCAGGGACAATCACAGTTTTGAGGCACATGGGGAAGACATTCTGGGGGGCTGGTGTCCCCTCTAGTAACACCACTGGGTGTTAGTGCTAAAATACCCTTTACAACTAGTATGTCAAATGTTTACCAAATATTTAAAAAAAATAATATAAATAATTAAGAATTATGATGACATTATTTTGCATATAAAAGTTACCTATACATATTAATAAGTAATATATTAAATACATTAAAATATTCTTTTATACTTGTTAAAAATTGTGAAATCAAATTTATTAACTAGACATATGAGTCTGATACAGATGAATATTAAATAGTTTAGTTCAAAGTTAAAAAAATAAATGCATGTCTATACTGAGTCAATCACAGGTGAAAGGAACAAGCACAAGTCAAGTCTTTCATACAGTCTTGTTAGAGTTGCTAAGCAACAATTTCTGAAACACAAATTTTCTTCTAAAAATTATGATTTGTTGGGTGAAAATGGGGAGAGAGTTATGTTTATCTGATGAAATGTGAGTGTAGTTGGAGTCAACACAACAAATGTTAGCTTGGACTAAATATATAAAAATGTCTATATTTCTATACAGATAATGATTATTAACAGAGCAGGGAATCCAGCTACTTTTGGTGTTAAACACAACCATTTATTACTAAAACATTTATAGAGACTCAAACCAAGTACAGTTTTTTGTCAGGTGACTTAGGAGTGATATACAGAGAGAAGGAGTTTGCTTTTGATATATGGACTTTTTAGACAATACAGCTTTGAGAACAGGAAAATGTACAGATAACTTTTCAAGCAGTACTAGACATTCAAATATACAGCCAGTACAGTAACAACACAAAATCACATACAAACACACAAAACAGCACATTTTGTTTTTATAGAAAGACCACATTTAAAGGACAGAATGAGTGCTGGAACAGTTTGAATTTAACCCATGGCTGGTGTTATTTTTGGTCCTATATTTAAGGCAGTTATGTTTAAAAATATGGATGAAGGTTTTGTTAAAGGCACAATAAACTCAAAATGTATTCCTCATAAAATGCCATATCACATTATTGGAAGTTAAAGGGAAGCTGTGTAATAATCACAAGCGGTACATCTATAACCCTTTGCTTTTAGCACTCATATCTAATAAGATATATTTTTTTTGCCTGGGTGCTGAAAAGATATGTGTACAATACATTGTTTTAGCTAACAGTCAGCTAGATTACGAGTTTGGCGTTATGAGTGAAAAAGCAGCGTTATTGCCCATAATGCTGCTTTTTCCCTAACGCTGCTATTACGAGTCTTGTCGGTATAGGTGTACCGCACACCTTTTAGCCTGTCACGCAACGTCAGTACCGTACTTTTAAAAAAGTAATTTTTCAATGGAACTCCCATAGCACCGGCATTACGAGTTTGCCTTGGAGGCCAAAAAGTGAGCGGTACACCCTATGCTGACAAGATCCGTACCGCCATCTAAATTTAGTAGTTATGAGTTTTACGTTACAAAGCTGTAGCATAAAACTCATAACTAAAGTGTTAAAAAGTACACTAACACCCATAAACTACCTATTAACCCCTAAACTGAGGACCCCCCCGCTCCAGACATTGCCGCCACCTTTAAAATGTATTAACCCCTATTCCGCCACTCCCCAACATCATCGCCACTAAAATAAACCTATTAACCCCTAAACTGACGCCCTCTGACATTGCAAACACTATTTAAATATTATTAACCCCTAATCTGCTGTCCGCCCACACTGCCGCTATAATAAACCTATTAACCCCTAAACCTAACGACCCCCTAACTTTATATTAAAATTACAATTTCCCTATCTTAAATTAAATTAAAACTTACCTGTCAAATTAAATAAATTAATTTTAAACTAACAATTAAACTAAGATAATTATTAAACTACAATTAAACTAACTACCAATTAAATTAAACTAATCTACACATTAAAAAAAATCCTAACACTACTCTATAAAAATTACAGAAAGTATCTAATTACAAAAAAATAATAACTAAAAGACAAAAAACAAACAAACACTAAATTACGAAAAAAAGAAACAAATGATCAAAAATAAAAAAAGAATTACACCTAATCTAATAGCCCTATAAAAATAAAAAAGCCCTCCCCAAATAAAAAAAAAACCTATCCTACAATAAACTACCAATGACCCTTAAAAGGACCTTTTGTGGGGCATTGTCCCAAAGAAATCAGCAAAGTCCTCATCCAGGCGGCAAGAAGTCTTCATCCAGGCAGAGATCTCAATCCTATTGGCTGATTGGAACAGCCAATAGGATTTTAGCATCTCTAATCCCATTGGCTGATTGGAACAGCCTATAGGATTTTAGCAGCTCTAATCCTATTGGCTGATTGAAATTTTTCAGTCAATAGGAATGCAAGGGACGCCATCTTGGATGACGTCACTTGCATTGAAGTTTCAGTGTACTGCGGAGACCGTATGAAGAGGATGCTCCGCGCCGGATGTCTTCAGGATGGACCTATTCCGTGCCAGATGGATGAAGATAGAAGATGCCGTCTGGATGAAGACTTCTTGCCACCTGGATGAGGACTTCGCTGGCTGGATGCAGATCGAAGAGGCCACCTGGATGAAGACTTCTTGCCACATGGATGATGACTTCGCCGGCTGGATGGATCCTTCAAATGGGACTTCAAGAACTGTAAGTGGATCGTCGGGGTTTAGTGTTATGTTTTTTAAAGGTTTTTTTGGGTGGGTTTTATTTTTAGTTTAGGGTCCGGGATGTAAAAGTGCTAAATGCCCTTTTAAGGGCAATGCCCATACAAATGCCCTTTTAAGGGCAATGGGGTGCTTAGTTTTTTAACATAGTTATTTTATTTGGAGGAGTTGGTTGTGGGGGTGGTTGGTTTTACTGTTGGGGGTGTTTGTATTTTTTTTTTACAGGTAAAAGAGCTGATTTCTTTGGGGCAATGTCCCACAAAAGGCCCTTTTAAGAGCCATTGGTAGTTTATTGTAGGCTAGGGTTTTTTAATTAACAACTATTTACTAAGTAGTCTACCTAGTTAAAATAAATACAAACTTATCTGTGAAATAAAAATAAAACCTAAGCTAGCTACAATATAACTATTAGTTATATTGTAGATAGCTTAGGGTTTATTTCACAGGTAAGTATGTATTTAGTTTTAAATAGGTATTATTTAGTTAATAATTGTAACTTTAATTTAGCTCTATTTTAATTATGTTAATGTTGGGGGGGTTAGGATTAGGTTTAGGGGTTAATATAGTTTAATTTAGCTTGTTGCGATGTGGGGGGGTTGGCGGTTTAGGTGTTAATAGGTTTATTTAGTTAATAATTGTAAATTTAATTTAGCTAAATTTTTATTATGTTAAAGTTAGTGGGTGTTAGGGTTAGGCTTAGGGTTATGTTAGGGTTAGTTTTAGGGGTAAATGGATTTATTTAGTGGTAGTGATGTGGGAGGCCAGAGGTTTAGGGATTAATAACTTTAGTATAGTGGCAGCGACATTGGGAGCGGCAGATTAGGGGTTAATAGTTTTTTTTTGTTTTTTTTTTGTTTGTTTTTTTAAATGCAAATCTTTATTGAATAAAAGGAAATACACAGTACAAATGCCAAAAATGAAAAGAAGCAATGAGGTCCGAAGACACAAATAGTATATATCAGTAGGTTAATGGCCCCCCAAGAGTTTTGTTTAAAGCCATAGTTTCCAGAGTCCTTTCAAATAGAGAGGCGCTTCAAAGTTCACAGCTGACCTCCCGTTTTTAATGATAGGGGTGGCTTTTCCCTTTTCCATTAAGGCAGATGCAGTTTATATCTATTTTGCAATAGTTTTACAAATTTTTCATACATTTTAACATAAAGAAGCAGAAATATTCTGAACTGGGGGCTCCACAGTTACTTCTATGGAGGGAAAGAAAAATAATAAAAAAAAAAAAAAATAATAAAAAAAAAATAATCTTGACTTGTACAGTCCACAGTCCGGAGTTACCCAATTGGGATGGAGGGGGGGGGGGGGAATAGAGGAAGGGAAGGGGAGAGGGGAGTGGGGGGAGAGGGAGAGGAGGGTAGGGGGAGGGGAAGGAGAGGAAGGGGTCCATTTTTGTGAGAGGGGGGGAAAAGGAGGGTAGGAGGGGAGAGGGGGAAGGATGGAAGGTGAGGGGTTGGAAAGAGAGGGCAAGAGACTGGAAAGGAGGGGAGGGATCGGGTGCCACCTGATAGGGGGGGTGTTGAAGGAAGGGAACCTGGTACCTGTTCCCCAACCCTCCTATGGCTCCATTAAGGGGGCGCAAAAAACACCATCCATTATATTTTGGGATTAGAGGGGGTTATCCCTCCAAGTCAGACACATCAAGTCGTGGATTTCCAGTTTCCCTATTTTGAAGTAATGGTATCTTTCAAGCTGGAGTTGCGTGGAAACATAGTGTTCCTATTCAGGGAGGGTTGGAACTCTTTCCGACTTCCAGTTCTTAGGTATCAGAGACTTTGCACCATTCAGCATTGTAATGAAAAGAGATCTGTCTTGCCAGTTTTTAAATTTTGGGAGATCAAGATATAACAGAAGAGAGGGGCTCGGGCAAAAGGAGAGATTTAGTTTTTTATTAATTACTTCGAAGACCTCTCGCCAATAGTTTTGTAGTCTGGGGCAGTTCCACCAAACGTGGATCATAGTCCCCTCCTCACCGCAACCTCTCCAGCATCTCCCTGACGTGTTGGGGTATATTTTTTTAATTCGGTGTGGGGTCAGATACCATCTGCTCAAGAATTTATATTGTGACTCTTGTGTTCTGGCTGAGATTGAGCAGGTTTTTGTTATATTAAAAGCTTTATGCCATTGCTTAGGGTCATATTCCCGTCCCAATTCCCCATGCCATCCCCGCACAAAAGGGGGGAGATTTTGTAGTCCGCCGTGCTGAAGTATATTATACAGGCGTGAAACGGTATGTTTTGTCGGGGAGGGCAGTGTGCAAAGAGTCTCAAAAGGTGTGAGATGTCTGAGTATTGATGCCTTGTGCCGATGGGTCATGATATAGTGAGATATTTGAGCGCAATGAAACCAGGAGGTGAAGAGGTCTGCGTCCCAGTCTTTAAGTTCCTGTTGTGTTTTTAGCCTTTTGTTTATAGTGGCCCCATGTAGGAAGAGCCTGTTTAGAGGTAGGGCGTTTTTAGTTTTATCCTTGGCAGGAAGAATGTTTATGTCTGGGTTATCTCTGATTGGGGTTAGAGGTGAAATGGGTGAGGTGATATGGGTCTGTGTGGCCGAGATCTTATCCCACTTATGTAGTGTGTCATATATCAAAGGGTATGACAGTGTTTGCGTGGGGTGGTGTTTCTGGGGGAGCCAGGCTAGGGAGCCTACATTGTGACATTGTAGTATATCAGTGTCTATTCTTACCCATGCTTTGTGCGTCAGATTCTGACTCCATTCCACTATCCGCTGAAGGGCTATGGCCTGACTATATGAGTGTAAATTAGGTAAACCTATGCCTCCCTCTGTGCGTGGTCTGTACAGAGTGTTTTTATTTATCCTAGGTCTAGTGCCTTGCCACACAAAGTCCTCCATTGCCTTCTGCATATGATGTAAGT